>NW_021703783.1:6959961-7546287 GCF_005190385.1 Monodon monoceros
TTTTTGCGGTACGCGGGCCTCTCACTGTCGTGGCCTCTCCCGTTGCGGAGCACAGGCTCTGGACGCGCAGACTCAGCGGCCATGGCTCACGGGCCCAGCCGCTCCGCGGCATGTGAGATCTTCCCAGACCGGGGCACGAACCCGCATCCCCTGCATCAGCAGGCGGACTCTCAACCACTGCGCCACCAGGGAAGCCCTAATTTGCTTCTTTTATTTATAAATTCTCTCTTTTTTTTAATTTTTAGATTGAAGCATAGTTGCATTAGTTTCTGGTGTACAGCAAATGATTCAGTTGTATATATATATATATATATATATATATATATATATATACGTTTGTATATTCTATTTAATATTCTTTTCCATTATAGGTTATTACAAGATATTGACTATAGTTCCCTGTGCTATACAGTAGGACTTTGTTGTTTATCTGTTTTATATATAGTAGTTTGTATCTGCTAATCCCCAACTCCCCGTCCCCTCTTTGGTAACCATAAGTTTCTTTTCTATTTTCTATGTCTGAGGCTGTTTTGTTTTTTTGTTTGTTTTTTTGTTTGTTTTTGACCACACTGCATGGCTGGTGTTGCCCAGCCCAGTATTGAACCCGTGGCCCTGCGTTGGACGGGTAGAGTCCTAACCACTGGACTGAGAGGGAATCCCATGTTTCCGTTTTGTAAATAAGTTCATTTGTACCATATTTTAGATTCCACATATAAGTGAAATTGTATGATGTTTGTCTTTGTGTGGTTTACTTCACTTAGTATGATAATCTCTAGGTCCATCCATATTGCTTAATTTGCTTCTTTTTATGATCGAAGTTGAATATTTTTTATGCTTATGATCACAATAATTCTGTTGAACTGATATATTTCTCATTTTATTGATTAGAAAACCAAAGGCCAGAGAAACAATTTTTCTAGGACCTCACTGCCAGTAAGTGATAAGAGCTGAGATTTTAATCCAAGTCCATGACTTCAGAACTGGTTCTATAATATTTAGCCATATTGTCTTGCTTTTGATTTTCTAATTAGGGCTGAAAGTCCAGAATTACAATGTTTTTTTGTTTGTTTATTTTGTTTTTGTGTGTGTTTTATTTTTTAATTAAAAATTTTTTTATTTTATACAATTTTGAAAGGTTACTTTCCATTTACAGTTATTACAAAATATTGGCTATATTCCCCGTGTTGTACAATACATCCTTGAGCCTGTCTTATACCCAGTAGTTTGTACCTCCCACTCTCCCACCCCTATATTGCCCCTCCCCACTGCCCTAGAATTATAGTGTTTTTGTTTGTAGAACCTTTAAAGAAGGTCAAATTTAATGCTGTAATTTTATAGGGAAAGAAAGTGAGACCCTTCATGATATCTCAGGCCATTCATATTCTATTTAATAAATGGCCATGCTTGTATTCAAGGAATGATTTAAATGAACTCAGACTCTTGCATCTTCCCGTACAGAGGAGAGCGCTAACTTCATTAACTTGAGATGTCTGTGTTTTCTTTTCTTTTCTTTCTTTTTTTTTTTTTTTTTGGCCGTGCCACATGGCATGCGGGATCTTAGTTCCCCAACCACGGATCGAACCCACACCTCCCTGCAGTGGAAGCCTGGAGTCTTAACCACTGGACTGCCAGGGAAGTCCCTGTTTTTCTTTAATTAACAATAATCTTTTGGGTTTCCCTGGTGGCACAGTGCTTAAGAATCCGCCTGCCAATGCAGAGGACACGGGTTTGAGCCCTGGTCCAGGAAGATCCCACGTGCTGCAGAGCAACTAAGCCCGTGAGCCACAACTACTGAGCCTGTGCTCCAGAGCCCGCGTGCTACAACTACTGAGCCTGTGTGCCACAACGACTGAAGCCCATGTGCCTAGAGCCCACAGTCCGCAGCAAGAGAAGCCACCGCAATAAGCCTGCGCACTGCAACCGAGTAGCCCCCCCTCAAAAAAAAAAAAAAAAGAGTAGCCCTTGCTCACCGCAACTAGAGAAAAGCCCACTCACAGCAACGAAGACCCAATGCAGCCAAAAAAAAAAAAAAAAAAGGTGGGAGAGAAACTGACCAAGATTCAGAGAGCCTGATGTAAAGGGTTTGAGTTTATGAATGGTTATAATTTCAGGGCAATGATTTGTGACCCCAAATCATTCATGACACTAGAAACCGTCCCCCTTCCCACCACTCTCAATTTAAAAGGTTCAATTGATAAATTTTCATAAAACAGTTGCTTACTGTTTATAAAAAAGAAAGGCAATCAAATATATATCTATATATACTCTTTCCATCTACAAATACTGCAGTAATAAAATTTATCAAGATTAAAAAAATAGGTGGTATAAAATAATGTAAAATGATAAACTGTTCTCAAAAAGCTTGAAAATTATTTGGGTGACAAACAAGCTAATCCTTCTATAGCATTTGAAAAATCTCGTAATGGTTTGGCCAAAACAAAACAGAACCAAACAGAAATTGATGTATGCTGCCTTGTTTAGACTGCTCAGTAACCTACTTGCCTTTACATGTGTAGTTCCTTCAGCCCTGAATGTCTTACTGAGAAATGTCTGCTAAGCTTTGAAGTTTTCTCCACTGTGAACACTTTGTGTGTGCTTACCTTTTGGCAGGCTCTGTGCCGAGCACTTTAAACACATCATCTTACCAGATTCCTATGGCAAATTAGAAGGCAGGTTTTTCTTTTCAGTTGAGGAAACAAAATTTAGGAAGGTTAAGTGACATGTCCAATGTCACAGAGCTAATAAGTACGGGAACAGAAATTACCCAGTCAGTCTGATTTCTGACTTTTAATCAGGAAGGTCAAAGTTAGTGGAACAAAATTCAGGCCTAGAGCTGAAAACAGATGGGGAGTGTAGATCAACCTCCCCAGGAGGGGTTTTCCCTCCCCGGTTTGGTTTTCCACCTGGCTGTGGATATAGTTTAGTAGAACTCTACCTGTGTATTTGTCTAATTAGACTATGAATGACAAGACTTTCAATTACTAATAATATGTTCCTAGCGCCCATCTCAGCGCATTGCACATAATGGATGCTTAATAAATGTTTGTTAAAAGAATAAATGTGTACCTCCTTTCCACTCAGTCTACTGCTGACAAATCTCAGATTGTTGTAGAGTTAGGTCCATGTGTGGGTAATCTTTCTTTTGTGAATTTTTTTCTGAGAGAGCAGAACTGGGGAAGAGAAAAAAAAAAAATCTGTGCTTTTGTATCCAATTGCCTTTGAGGAGCTGGGAAGAGAGCAATTCACACCTGATTATCTTACCTCAGATAAATTAGCAGCACCTGAATTGCTGGGCAGTCAGGCGCTAGAGCTCTCTGCAGCCCCACTAGCCAGCTTCACCTCAGCTCAGGGGCCATGCTTCCTTCACTGCCAGGCTTGGCTCTAGGCCTCCTGTTAATCCTGGCCTTGGGCCAGACATTCCAATTCCAAGAACGTGTCTTTCTCCAGTCTCTGGGCTTAGACAAAGAGCCTTCACCCAAGAAGTTCCAACCTGTGCCTTCCATCTTGAAGAGAATTTTCCAGGATCAAGAGGCAGCAGCAACCGCTGGCGTCTCTCAAGACTTGTGCTACGTGAAGGAGCTTGGTGTCAGTGGGAACATACTCCGACTTCTCCCAGATCAAGGTGAGGACATTGGAGTCTTTCCTAGAGATGAATCTGGTGTGAAGAAAGGAATAAAGGGGAAGTAACAATTACCGAGGGGTTCATGGACTGCCACGTACTGGTAATTTACACACTTTGTCTTATTTAATCCCAACCACTGTCCTGAGAGGAAGGCAGGTATTCTTATCAAGTTTTTAACAATAAGGAAATTGAGGCTCAGACAGTAGATAACCTGTAACCTATTCGAGATCATACAGCTAGTATGTGAACAAAGCCAGGATTCAAAATGGTTTTTTCTGAATCAACAGCTTTGAGCTACAATTTAGGTGGAGGTGTGAGGGTGGAATTAGGGCTCAGTCTCCCACTCCTGAGCCCCAAATTTACTCATCCTGGTCCTCTGGGCTCAGTTTGCCTGGGACTTTTGCTTCCTGCTCCATACCTTCCCATTACTTTTGATGGGTAGAAAAGGCTATTCTTGATTTGTAAATACAAGGCGATAATATCGTCATACCCTTCAGTTAATTCAGTAATTTGCCAAACTGACCACCCACCAAACATTACGCAGATCAACTGTTACAAGTTGATTCTCCAGCCTAGTTCCTGCCCCTCACACCCCCACCCGATTCTTTTCTTTTTAATGTCTTTTAAAAATTTATTTATTTATTTATTTACTTTTGGCTGCGTTGGGTCTTCGTTGCTGCGCGCGGGCTTTCTCTAGTTGTGGCGAGCGGGGGCTGCTCTTCATTGCAGCGCACAGGCTTCTCACTGCGGTGGCTTCTCTTGTTGCAGAGCAGGGGCTCTAGGCGCACGGGCTTCAGAAGCTGTGGCACGTGGACTCAGTAGTTGCGGCTCGCGGGCTCTAGGGCACAGGCTCAGTAGTTGTGGCACACGGGCTTAGTTGCTCCGTGTCATGTGGGGTCTTCCTGGACCAGGGCTCGAACCCATGTCCCCTGCATTAGCAGGCGGATTTTCAACCACTGTGCCACCAGGGAAGTCCCCCCAACCCGATTCTTATTCAAAGTCACAGATGGGTGTTGTAGTCTGCATTTCTATATAGCCTCCCAGGTGGTTGAGGTGGGAGGAATTGAGAGCCCTGGCTGGTTAGTTTTACAGCAACTGGAAATAAGATTTGAGTCCAAGAAGCATTTATTGGATGCCTACTAAGTGCCGGCAACTGTGTAAGACCATGAGAGTACAGAGATGAATGACAAAGTCAGCTTTTTAAGAGTTTATAGAAGACACATCAACAAACAGATGACTTCCATACATTGTGCTAAGTGTCACGTTAGATGCCTTGGGGGTGGGGCTTCAGGGACAATTCCTGGAGGAAGGTTAAGAGGTGAGGGGAGCTGGTGTGAAGGGTTTTCCAAGGAGAGAGTAGGAAATAGCTGAGGCTACTTCCTTCCCTTCACCATGGAAAAAGTAACTTTTAATTTTTGTGATGATCAAAATTCTATCTAATGGTACAGGAAAAGGACACGATCTCATTATCACTCCTCCCTAGTGCTCCCCCTAGAGAAAACCACCATTAATAGTTGATGTATATTCTTCTAGACTTTTCTTCTTTGCATATATATAATATAAACTTGTAATTTTTAATAAATGGGATCATACTATACATTCCTCCAATATTATGAACATTTGTTCAAGTCAGAACATATAGTCAACTTATCCCTGTTTTAATGGTTATATGATATTCCATTGTATAGACATGCTACAATTTATGTAACTGATGCCCTGTTGATGAACATAAACATAATAGTGCAGCTTTATATCCATTTGCGTGTGTGTGCGTGCACGCACTTCTTCTATTATTTCCCTGGATAAGTTCTTAGAAGGGGATTGTTGTATCAAAGGGTAGGCACATTTATACTGTTTTGTTTTTTTTTTTACATTTATACTTTTGATGTACAGCAAATATCCTTTAAAATTTATACTCCACGTTGAGTGTATGAGAATTCTCACTTACTTTGACAGTAGTCTCTTTAAAATAGAAACTTATTGAAGTAAAATGTACATTCAGAAAAGTGCATAAATTGTACAGAACAGCTCAATGAAGTTTTGCAGAATAACTAGCACCCAGATCAAGAAACAGTACGTGACCAGCACCCCAGAGGATCCTTCATGCCCCCTTCTGTTAATCACTACTTCTCTACAAGGGTAACTGCTATCCTGACATCGAACATTACGTATTAGTTTTGCCTGGTTTTGAACTTCATGTAAGTGGAACTGAACTGTGGAATGTATCCATTTTCGTGTCTGGCTTCTTTCACTCAACATTACATTTGTGAGATTTATCCATGTTGTGTGTATTTGTAGTTCATTTTCATTGCTGTCTAGGATTTTATTCTGTTAGTATATGACAGTGTACTTATCCGTGCTGCACTGGGTGGCCATTAGGTAACAACACTCTTTTAGCTTTTAATTTTTGTTAATCTGGTAGCAGAACATGATCTCGTTGTTTTAATATGTTTCTTTAATAAGGTGGAACGATGCCCTTTCAAATGGATAATGAATCATTTATTTATTTGCTTATTTATTTAAGACTTAGAATATAGTCTTTTTTTTCTTCCAGCTTTATTGAGATATAATTGACATACAGCACTGTATAAGTCTAAGGTGTACAGCACAATGATTTGATTTACATATACCACAAAACAATTATCTCAATAAGTATAGTGAGGGAAGTCCCTGGAGGCCCAGTGGTTAGGACTTGGCGCTTTCACTGCCATGGCTTAAGTTCGATCCCTGATTGGGGAACTAAAAATCCCAGAAGCCGCGCTGTGCAGCCAAAACAACAACAATAAATCCAATAAGTATAGCGAACATCCACTGTCTCAGATAGATACAAAGTCACAGAAACAGAAAAAAAATGTTTTCCTTGTGCTAGAAACTTAGAATTTACTTACTCTTTTATACACGACATACAGCAGTATTGACTATATTTATCATGTTTATTATCTTAAAATATGAATCATTCATTTTTATTTTTCAAATAATTGTATTATTATTTGAAAATTTATACATTAAATTTTCAAATTTATACATTAAATAATGTATACATTATTTACACATTATGACCCTTTTCCTGTTGAGGATTCTTTTCCTTAATGATTTGTGAGGCCTCTTAATCATTTGTAAAAGCTCTTTATAGACATATTACAAGTATTCTTGGTTGTTCTTTCAGCTTTTAATTTTGTACATGATGTCTTTTGAATATAGAAGCTTTTAATTTTCATGTTTTCAAATCTGTTCATCTTTTCTTCTCTGTCTTTTGGGGTTTTTTTCACGCCTAAGGAATGTGATTTAGTGATATGAGTAAAAAGTGAGACTAATATGTTAGAATTAAAGCTGTGAACAGGAGAGATCAACTGTTCACAGAGGTTGAGAAGGATAAGCCCTGTGAAAACATCCCTGCATTGGCTAGTCAACACTTAAAGATGTTTATTTCAGTGGACCAGTAAGGGTAAGAGAGTTGGACAATAACAAGGATATATGGTAAGCAGTAGAGACAGCAAACATAGACTAATCTTTTTAAGAAGATGGTCAATGAAAAGAAACGGAGAGATGATATAGTAGACTTGAACAGGAACCTGGGTAATTTTAAATGCTTTTTAATTTTGTTGTTTTTTAAATGAGCTTGAAGAGGCATTGTGGTGGAATGGTTAGAATACCTGGGTTTCCATTGTAATTCCTCCACAAGCTGAATGAGCTTAGAAAATCTCTTAGGGTAGAGCCACCCTACCAAACAAAATGGTGGCATCAGGTCAAAGAAGTTATTTGTGGAGAGAAATTGAAGATGCAAAACAAACAAACAAAAAAAGGGTAAATGTATCCTCTATTGGGTCTTTTCCTAGAGGAGTAGGTGATGTGTGAAAATCTAAGCAGAGAAGTTAGCTTTGCAAACAGGGAGAGTTCAGCACAATTTCAAAAGATACAGAGAAGGGGGTCCATGTGGAGAAATTGAAGAATCACATTGCATCTCAATTTCCAGTGAAGTGGGAGAAGTATTCAAAAGTATAAGACTAGAGGGCTTCCCTGGTGGCACAGTGGTTGAGAGTCCGCCTGCCGATGCAGGGGACACGGGTTCGTGCCCCCGTCCGGGAAGATCCCACATGCCGCGGAGAGGCTGGGCCCGTGAGCCATGGCTGCTGGGCCTGCGTGTCCGGAGCCTGTGCTCTGCAACGGGAGGGGCCACAACAGTGAGAGGCCCGCGTACCGCAAAAAAAAAAAAAAAAAAAAAAGTATAAGACTAGAAGTTATTGACATTGAAAACTGTGGGCTTTAGATAAGAATTACCTAAGGATACAACAAAAGGGAGCTCCAGAGGGCCAGCCTTGGCTGGATGACAGGCGTTTGCTTTGAAGTAAATCTAAGTGGTTACAACACCTGACAGCGTAGGGCGTTCTTAAACATTTTTGTGCCATAGGTCCCTTTGGCTGGCAGTTGAAGCCAACGAACCCCTTCTCAGAAAAAGGTTTATATGCCTAAGATAAAATATTTAGAATTTTAAAAGAAACCAATTAAATACTGAAATACATTTATAGAAATATTTAAAAAATGAATGTGTGTATAGTAATGCATATGATATTTTATTCATGCAACAAATAACAAGATCTAAAGAAGGGACTATACCATCAATTCAAAGTAGTTTGAGCATAAATGTTATTTTAAGCTATTTGCAACAAC
Source organism: Monodon monoceros (assembly GCF_005190385.1). Lineage (NCBI taxonomy): Eukaryota > Metazoa > Chordata > Mammalia > Artiodactyla > Monodontidae > Monodon > Monodon monoceros. The sequence continues at coordinate 6,968,252 of NW_021703783.1, forward strand.
TTAATATATGAACATACCTATGATTTTTATTGGTAACAGTGTCATAGATGCTTACAATATTATTGGGATTTGTCACCTATATTCATAATTTAAAGAAATGCTAAATGTCACTTAGAGTTTAGTGAAGATAAAGATGTGATTCTTTTTCCCATCCAAGATTATAGACCTTCTAAATTCTATTCAGGATCCCTTGGGGACCTGCAATATGAAGATAAGAACCTCTGGCCATAAATGAGGAGTGAAACAAATCCTCCCAAATGGCCGAGTTTAAGTATAGCTGAGAATTTCCTGCCCTTGTTTTGTATACGTGGATATACATATAACATTTGACATTTACATCACACAGGTGGAGGTGACTCACATCTCTCTGTCCCCATCTAGGTTTCTTTCTTTACTCCGAGAGCCTTTCCCAAGCCTCCTCCCGCCTACAGAAGCTCCTCTCCTTTAACCTGTCTGCGATTAAAGATGAGGAACAGTTAACAATGGCCCAGCTGGGCCTGGACTTGGGGCCCAACACTTACTATAACCTGGGACCAGAACTGGAATTGGCTCTGTCCCTGGTTCAGGGACCACATGTGCGGGGCCAGGCCACCCCAAAGACAGGTAAAATGTTTGCACTGCAGTCAGTACCATGGCCTCAAGGTGTCCTTCACTTCAATCTGTTGGATGTGGCTAAGAGGAATAATTACCCCCGGAAGAACTTAGGTTTGTTCCTAGAGATACTGGTCAAAGGAGGCAGAGCCTCTGGGGTGAATTTTCAGCTTGAGGACACCTGCGCCAGACTGAGACGTTCTCTTCACGCTTCCCTGTTGGTGGTCACCCTCAACCCTGAGCAGTGCCACCCTCCTACCCGCAAAAGGAGAGCAGCCATCCCTGCTTCTAAGGCTTCTTGCAAGAACCTCTGCCATCGTCACCAGCTGTTCATCAACTTCCGGGACCTGGGTTGGCACAAGTGGATCATTGCCCCCAAGGGTTTCATGGCAAATTACTGCCACGGAGATTGTCCTTTCTCACTGACCACCTCCCTCAACAGCTCCAATTATGCTTTCATGCAAGCGCTGATGCACGCCATTGACCCAGCAGTTCCCCAGGCTGTCTGCATTCCCACCAAGCTGTCCCCCATCTCCATGCTCTATCAGGACAACGATGACAATGTCATTCTACGGCATTATGAAAACATGGTAGTTGATGAGTGCGGGTGTGGCTAGACTGTCAGCAATAGAACAGAAGGGGTGTTCTTGGGGTAAATGTTCTAATAAAACTATCTGGCTTATGACCTTTGGATCTGAATTGTCAGTATATTTATGTTTACAATTTGTCTTCTTGGAAAATCCATCCTGATTAATGATGTCCCGAGTTACACTTAAACACACACACACACACACACACACACACACACACACACAGCCTTAATGATCTTAGTTAATTTTCTGCATTACGCTCATGGGAGTATATTAGATTCTAGATAGAAGGAAACAGTCATTTATTGATCTTCTATTATAGGCAGGCATTATTCTGTGTGCTCCTTATAAATATATTCCACTGGTCTTTGAGGTAAACATTGTTATTTATGTTTCATAGATAAAGAAGGTGAGATTTAGAGCAGCTAAATATCCAATTTTTCTAAAGTCATCTACTTTGTGAATTCCCTGGCGGTCCAGTGGTTAGGACTCAGCACTTTCACCACCGAGGCCCGGGTTCAATCCATAGTTGGGGAACTAAGATCCCACAAGCAGCGCGGCACAACCCCAGAAAAATAAATAGAATAGAATAAAATTTAAAAAAATAAAATAAAATCAACTTTCTCTGCCAGACCTCATATGCTATGCTAACAGTGTTACTTAAAAAATATATATATACATACATATATATATATATATGTATGTATATATATATATGTATATATACAGGGACTTCCCTGGTGGTAAGACTCCGCACTCCCAATGCAGGGGGCCTGGGTTCGATCCCTGGTCAGGGAACTAGATCCAGCATGCCGCAACTAAAGATCCCATGCACCCAAATAAATAAATAAATAAAATTAAAAAAATATATATATATATATAATAATGCAGAAAAATATATCAAAAGAGTACTTGAAATCTATATTGATATCTATATTTCCTTTTATGAATATTCATTCAAATATTCATTCATTCAAATGAATATTCATTCATTTGAATATTCATGAACATTTCCTTTCTTTTATGAATATTATATATCCTATAGCTAAGATCAGAGCATACATATAATTTTGTATCTTCTTGTATTCACTTATAGAAATTTTTTCAAATCACCAACATCTACATAGTTAATTTAATGACTGTATTATATACAATTATTTAGATACATATTTTACGTAAAAGAATGTTTATCATTGGACATTGTGTTATTTGCAATTTTCATGGTGGAATAGTGTTATGACTCTGTTCACAAATCATTCTCCACATTTTGTCCCCACCTCCATAGAAAAATTTCAGACATGAAATTACAGGGTTAAAAGTATAAGTTGACTCTTCTATAATTAATAGAAGATATATATTAAATAAAATATATTGATCTTAAAACAAATATGCATATATTATGGGGTAAAATGCAAAATTCACATGGACTTCAAATGTAAAACTCTAGAGTTGGTAGGATACTTTGGGTTATATCAGGAAGTATGAAGTCACTTAATTCTCTTGTTTGGAGAATTAAAGAGGAAAAGTCTGTGAATCATTGCTTTATTTAGTCGTTTCTTTTTCTTTCTTTTTTTTTTTTAAAGTTTTTACTTCCCTTCAATGATGATAATAGCTACTCGGTTTTTTAAAAATTATTAATTAATTAATTAATTTTGGCTGCGTTGGGTCTTCGTTTCTGTGCGAGGGCTTTCTCTAGTTGGGGCAAGCAGGGGCCACTCTTCATCGCGGTGCGCGGGCCTCTCGCTGTCTCGGCCTCTCTTGTTGCGGAGCACAGGCTCCAGACGCGCAGGCTCAGTAGTTGTGGCTCACGGGCCTAGTTGCTCCGTGGCATGTGGAATCTTCCCAGACCAGGGCTTGAACCCGTGTCCCCTGCGTTAGCAGGCAGATTCTCAACCACTGCGCCACCAGGGAAGCCCTAGTCGTTTCTTTAATTCCAATTGTCACTACCTTAAATCAGCCTCACCATTCTCATCTGTATTATTGCTATCATTTTTAACCTGATCTTTTGTTTTTATTTAAAAATTTTAAAATGTAGATTATTATAATTTAACTATATTATGTATATATGCAAAAACGCCTGCATAACCCTCCCAGTCCCTTTTCCCATCCTCCTAATGAAACCACCATCCTGAGTTTGGTGTCCACCTTTCCCATTCATTTCTTTATAATTTTACTACATATATTTGGATCCATAGACATTATAAAGTGTTGCTTCACAAATATGTAAACTTTATAGAAACAATACTGCAGTGTAGTTTTCTAACCCTTTTTTTTTTTTTTTTTTTTTTTGCGGTACGTGGGCCTCTCACTGCTGTGGCCTCGCCCGTTGCGGAGCACAGGCTCCGGACTCGCAGGCTCAGCGGCCATGGCTCACGGGCCCAGCCGCTCCGCGGCATGTGGGATCCTCCCAGACCAGGGCACGAGCCCATGTGCCCTGCATCAGCCGGCGGACTCTCAACCACTGTGCCACCAGAGAAGCCCTCTAACCCTTTATTTCCCTTAATTTATTATTTCAGAAATTCTTATAGGTTGATACAGGTATGAATATAACTGATTTTTTCCATAGCTGGATAGTAGTCCATTACATGCATATTACACAACTGGTTTACCCATTATGCTGTTATTGGACACTAAGGACATTCACACAGACTGTTAACAATCATTTGTGTAGAGTGAATACAAAATCTCTTGGCAATCTATTTGTCTAGGACTTCGGTGTAGGGCAGCCGTGAATATACACAATTTGTAAGGACAACGGAGAAGAAACTACAGAGATTGTAACAACGAGATTGTAACAACTCTAAATGCGCCTCTTGAACACAAACAAAAGTGATCTTTCTTTATTTATTTTAAAAAAACTTTATTGGAGTATAATTGCTTTACAATGGTGTGTTAGTTTCTGCTTTATAACAAAGTGAATCAGTTATACATATACACGTTACCATTTCTCTTCCCTCCTGCAGCTCCCTCCCTCCCACCCTCCCTATCCCACCCCTCTAGCTGGTCACAAACCACCTAGCTGATCTCCCTGTGCTACGCGGCTGCTTCCTACTAGCTATCCACTTTACATTTGGTAGTGTATATATGTCCATGCCACTCTCTCACCTCGTCACATCCTACCCCTCCCCCTCCCCATATCCTCAAGTCCATGCTCTAGTAGGTCTGTGTCTTTATTCCCGTCTTACCCCTAGGTTCTTCATGACCTTTTTTTTTTTCTTAGATTCCATATATATGTGTTAGCATACGCTATTTGTTTTTCTCTTTCTGACTTACTTCACTCTGTATGACAGACTCTAGGTCCATCCACCTCACCACAAATAACCAAAAATGGACAGAAGACATAAATAGACATTTCTCCAAAGAAGATATACAGATTGCCAACAAACACATGAAAGAATGCTCAACATCATTAATCATTAGAGAAATGCAAATCAAAACTACAATGAGATATCATCTCACACCGGTCAGAATGGCCATCATCAAAAAATCTAGAAACAATAAGTGCTGGAGAGGGTGTGGAGAAAAGGGAACCCTCTGCACTGTTGGTGGGAATGTAAACTGATACAGCCACTGTGGAGAACAGTATGGAGCTTCCTTAAAAAACTGCAAATAGAACTACCATACGACCCAGCAATCCCACTACTGGGCATATACCCTGAGAAAACCATAAATCAAAAAGAGTCATGTACCAAAATGTTCATTGCAGCTCTATTTACAATAGCCAGGACATGGAAGCAACCTAAGTGTCTATCAACAGATGAATGCATAAAGAAGATGTGGCACATATATACAATGGAATATTACTCAGCCATAAAAAGTGATCTTTAAAACGCACTCAGCATGCTTCCCTGGTGGCGCAGTGGTTCGGAGTCCGCCTGCTGATGCAGGGGACATGGGTTCATGACCCGGTCCAGGAAGATCCCACATGCCGCGGAGCGGCTGGGCCCGTGAGCTATGGCCGCTGAGCCTGCGCGTCTGGAGCCTGTGCTCGGCAACGGGAGAGGCCACAACAGTGAGAGGCCCGTGTACCGCAAAAAAATAAATAAAAAATAAAATAAATAAATGCACTCAGGGACTTCCCTGGCACTCCAGTGGTTAGGACTCGGTGCTCCCCCTGCAGGGGGCATGGGTTCGATCCCTAGTCAAGGAATTAAGATCCTGCATAAGCGCAGCGCTGCCCCCCAAAAAAACGCACTCAGCTTGTCAAGCGTGTCATTGGAATGAGAAACACTGTTCTGACGGTATCAGTGAGAAGACGACTTTGGACAAACCATCATTCAGAACGAGTTAGTAGAACAATCGAGACAAAGCCAACAGTAGGAACCAACATGTTTACAAAGCACTTTCAGATTATATTTGTTTAAGAGCTAAGAAATTGATGGAACAGAAGAAAGATCAATCAGTGGTTGTTTTGCTTTGCCACTGTGGTCCCAGCCGTATCCTCTGTTTTGAGGGGCCAGGATTTTTTGATGCACCCTCAGACTTGAACAAGGACGTCTGATTAGCATAAGCAAAAGTCATAAAAATTTCACATGTGAACCAGTTATCAGTGTGTGAGTTTACGATAAGATGCCAAGGGAAGAGGGCCAGCCAGCATACTGGGTTTCCTTAAAAGTAAAAGGGCACAAGTAGTCATCCGAATGTGTATTAGGAAATCAGAGGAAGGGAGTTAGTTGAAGTCTAAATGGCAAGGTTCATGAACCTCCAGATCCAGACACTAGAGGAATTCTAGTCATTTCAGACCATGCCGCTCCTATTAATATTCTTCAGGAAGGAATCCAACAACATGCTTGGTTGAATTCTGGCTCTTTTATTTGTAATACTCCACATGCCAGGCCTATTTTCTTGAGTATGTAAGCTGATCAGATTGATTGGGGTGATCCCATTACAAATCATCCTGTTGGGCAGATTATTTCTGAAGTAAATTATCTCTAGTTTTACTTTTATTATTTATTGTCTATTATATGCCAATTACTGTACTAGGTCTTGGGAAATAAAGATAGATGGTCACTTTCACCATAGTGCTTAAAATCTAGCTTATTTGGCTATAAATTATTCAAATATCTATAAGTGAAAAATTAGCATACACCCCAATATGTGAATATTTAATTATTCAAATCATAACAATTAATGACTATGTTGCTATATTGAATATTAAGTGAAAATTAGCATATACCGCAATATATGAATACATGATTATTCAAATTATATTAACTACTATATTAGTATATGGTACTTTAAAAGTTTTAAACAGAAGTTCTAATGCTTTCTTCCCTCATCTCAGTGTCTCAGGGATAGAAGTTCTAATATTTTCTTTCCCCCACCCAGATGTTTCAAGGTGTATGTCCCCCAGGCTGCATGCACCTCACCTTCGATACTACTTTTTTTTGGACCGCGCCTCGGTTTTCAGGATCTCAGTTCCCCAGCCAGGGACTGAACCCGGGTCACGGCAATGAAAGCCTGAATCCTAACCACTAGGCCACCAGGGAACTCTCTACTTTTTTTTTTTTGACTGAGTACGACATTGACTATGATAATCTGTTCTGACATTAGCCTGATAATGATCAACCTTTCTTTCATGACCTTTCTTACCTTAAAACTTGAGTTCTTTGGGTTAATTACTGAAATTGCAAGAATGTATCACCAACCTGACTGACCACAATTCCTGAGGCTGCTTTGCTAAATTTACTTCTGAATTGAACTGAACTGTTACTGACAGATTTCCTGAGTTAAAGAAATAGATTTTGATTTGGGGGGGCGGGTGGTGTCTGTGTTTAATACCTTCATGTTATTTTTTTAAATTGTTAAAAAGATAGTGGCTACTTCCTTCCGCTAGTAGTTCTGCTGCTGGCAGGTTTATTCACTACTGAGTTAATCAAGTCATCTCCTGAGGTCACACACGAAACTAGAGAGAAACATGCATTCCTGGCCTCCTGGCTTTGTTGCCATATTACCCTACTTCGTTTTAGAATCTTAAGTGTCCAGTTAGATCAGTCTATAAATAGGCATGTGCCAGTGAGTCAAGTTGTACACTGTGATTTGGGCAGAATGGCACAAAATAGAAATAAATTATACACAACATGTATAGCACGTCTATTTCAGGACATTTCAAGACTCATGATCTTTAATGGCAGGCCCGTCCATGTGCCACAGGCCGGTTTGGTTTGAAATTTCACCATCAATTTAGTTCATTTCAACTTGACATTTATTGAATGCCTTGAAAGGTGGAAAGAAGGGCACAGATTCTGCCTTAGGGTAGTTTGTCATCATATGATGTTCCAGCTAGATTTCTGAAACCTAATTAGAATAGCCTCCATCTTGCTCTGACCTGTTTTAACTAACTCACTTTGACTTGCTTTTCAGATGACCTGTTTGGTTTCTGCTTAGTTTTATCATTGCACCTAGTATTTTTCTCTTTTGAACACTCCCCTTTACACCCCCCTCTTTGTAAGCATTCCTCATCCCAAAGAGAAGGTAATAACCTCGAGAATCACAGAAGCCCATCACGAGACCACCTGATGCCAGCCTTGACGGTCTTTAGATGATTTCTGGATGGAAAAGAATGCAGACCCTGCACATACCCTGATCTTTATCAACCACTCTGCGTCTTGAACCGTTACTCCTCACTGCCCCCTCCGAGGAAACACACAATCTTGAGGGCATTAAGCCACAGTGGCTCCCTTTGCCTGGCAAAGAAATAAAGCTATTTTTTTCTGCTTCACCCAAAACTCTGTCTCTGGGATTCAATTTGATCCCAGTGTACAGAGTCCGGGTTTAGGCAACAAATTCGGTGGCTCGTATGAAAAACTCAGGGATGGCCCCACTGGGGTCCCTTGGCTCGATCGGAAGCTCTGAGGTTCGTGCCGGCCTCTTATACAGAGCGGGGGGTTGGAGGACTCCTTAAAAGGTCAGATCGCCTGGGACCTGTTGTTTGGAAAGGTCGAGCCCGGGTTACACCCAGCTCACCATGCTGGCAGTCAGAACTCCAAGGCGGAGTGGAGGGAGAAATGGGGTCGCCCTAGCATCTGCCAAGGCCACCTTCGCCTCAAGGACACTCCTTTCTTCCTCCTCCCCATGCCAGCCTGAACCTCCTACTCCGAGGAATTATTTGGGGGAAGGAGGAAAACAGCATTTGGAACGCTGTAACACCTTGGCCAGCATTAGGGTAAGTCCCCCAGCTTGCACGCCGAGGCCCCTTTGGCCTTGTCTGTTTGGGGAACTCCTGGTTCCCACTGGGGGGATTCCCCATTTCAGGAATCCCATTTGGAAGGTGCCTCTTGGACTAAAGTCACGGGCTTAGTGGGACTTGGAAGCCAATTTGAGCTTTGTGCTGTTTGGTTTTGTTGTTCTGGTTTGAGGCTCCCGTTTGCTGGTGAGGATTCTGATTTGCTTTTGGTCTGTGCCCGTATGAATGTTTTTCTGATCGAATATGGGAAGCACTTCTTTAATTCCATCCAACAGCCCCCTGGGGAAAACTCTGGCAGGCTGGTGGACCTATAGTTATAAACCTATGACTAAAAAAAGAATCATATTTTATTGTAATGCTGTTTGGCCAATGTACATTCTTGAAAGCGAGTAGAGGTGGCCTTTGTTTAGTAGCCTAAATTCTTGTATCATTCTCCAGCTAGAATTGTTTTGTCACAGGAATGGAAGGCAAGGGAGATCCCGTATGTTCAAGCATTATGCAATTACATAATAAAGAAAGTGAGGGGATTCCCTGGCAGTCCAGTGATTAGGATTCTGCACTTCCACTGCCGGGGGCACAGGTTCTATTCCTGGTTGGGGAAATAAGATTCCACATGCCACAAGGCATGGAAAAAAGAAAAACAAACAAACAAACAAAAAGTGAGCAGCCATGGGCTTCTCTGGTGGCGCAGTGGTTGAGAGTCCGCCTGCCGATGCAGGGGACACGGGTTCGTGCCCCGGTCCGGGAAGATCCCACATGCCGCGGAGCGGCTGGGCCCGTGAGCCATGGCCGCTGAGCCTGTGCGTCCGGAGCCTGTGCTCCGCAGCGGGAGAGGCCACAACAGTGAGAGGCCCGTACTGAAAAAAAGAAAAGAAAAAGTGAGCAGCCAGGTAGTAGACTGATGGTACAAAGAGAAAAGAAAAGTTCTCTTCCTCCAATAGTGGAGGATTCCAGGATTCCAAATGAAAAGTTGGATGACAATTTTACAACGCTGGCTGTTACGAATCCATTGTAGCCCTAATTTTGCCCAGCACCACCTGCTCCTCCCTTGTTGATGGAGGCTCCCGGGGCACCTCCACCACCACCTCCATCACTGCAAGCACCACTTAGTAACCTATCTGTGCCCATCTGTAACAGGGAAGAGCAAAATCTATTTCTTTTACCTTTGCTTTTTGTTGCTTTTGTTATTATAATCACTAAAAGGATGCTGTCTATAGCTGTAACATACATAATAGCCTGCCACAGGGAACCCTGCCCCTCTGCCTGAATGTTAAATAAACTAAAGTGCCTTGGAGATTGGTTCAAGATGGCAGAGTAGAAGGACGTGCGCTCACTCCCTCTTGCGAGAACACCGGAATCACAACTAACTGCTGAACAATCATCGACAGGAAGACACTGGAACTCACCAAAAAAGATACCCCACATCCAAAGACAAAGGAGAAGCCGCAATGAGACAGTAGGAGGAGCACAATCACAGTAAAATCAAATCCCATAACTGCTGGGTGGGTGACTCACAGACTGGAGGACACTTACACCACAGAAGTCCATCCACTGGAGTGAAGGTTCTGAGCCCCACGTCAGGCTTCCCAACCTGGGGGTCTGGCAACAGGAGGAGGAATTCCTAGAGAATCAGACTTTGAAGGCTAGCGGGATTTGATTGCAGGACTTTGACAGGACTGGGGGAAACAGAGACTCCACTCTTGGAGGACACACACAGAGTAGTGTGTGCATCAGGACCCAGGGGAAGGAGCAGTGACCCCACAGGAGACTGAACCAGACCTACCTGCTAATGCTTGAGGGTCTCCTGCAGAGATGGGCGGTGGCTGTGGGTCACCATGGTGACAAGGACACTGGCAGCAGAAGTTCTGGGAAGTACTCCTTGGTGTGAGCCCTCCCAGAGTCCGCTATTAGCCCCACCAAAGAGCCTGGTAGGCTCCAGCACTGGGTCACTTCAGGCCAAACAACCAACAGGGAGGGAACCCATCCCCACCCATCAGCAGACAAGGGGATTAAAGTTTTACTGAGCTCTGCCCAACAGAGCAACACCCAGCTCTACCCACCACCAGTCCCTCCCATCAGGAAGCTCTGCCCACCACCAGTCCCTCCCATCAGGAAGATTGCACAAGCCTCTTAGATAGCTTCATCCACCAGAGGGCAGACAGAAGAAGCAAGAAGAACTATAATTCTGCAGCCTGTGGAAGGAAAACCGCATTTACAGAAAGATAGACAAAATGAAAAGGCAGCGGACTTTGTACCAGATGAAGGAACAAGATAAAACCCCAGAAAAACAACTAAATGAAATGGAGATAGGCAACCTTCCAGAGAAAGAATTCAGAATAATGATAGTGAAGATGATCCAGGACCTCAGAAAAAGAATGGAGGCAAAGATCGAGAAGATGCAAGAAATGTTTAACAAAGACCTAGAAGAATTAAAGAACAAACAAACAGAGATGAGCAATACAATAACTGAAATGAAAAATACACTAGAAGGAATCAATAGCAGAATAACTGAGGCAGAGAATAGATAAGTGACCTGGAAGACAGAATGGTGGAATTCACTGCTGTGGAACAAAATAAAGAAAAAAGAATGAAAAGAAATGAAGACAGCCTAAGAGACCTCTGGGACAACATTAAACACAACAACATTCACATTATAGGGGTCCCAGAAGGAGAAGAGAGAGAGAAAGGACCCAAGAAAATACTTGAAGAGATTATAGTCAAAAAGTTCCCTAACATGGGAAAGGAAATAGCCACCCAAGTCCAGGAAGCACAGAGAGTCCCAGGCAGGATAAACCCAAGGAGAAACACGCTGAGACACATAGTAATCAAACTGACAAAAATTAAAGACAAATTATTGAAAGCAAAAGGGAAAAATGACAAATAACAAACAAGGGAACTCCCATAAGGTTAACAGCTGATTTCTCAGCAGCACTCTAAAAGCCAGAAGTGAGTGGCACGGTATATTTAAAGTGATGAAAGGGAAGAACCTACAACCAAGATTATCCTACCTGGCAAGGATCTCATTCCAATTCGAAAGAGAAATCAAAAGCTTTACAGACAAGCAAAAGCTAAGAGAATTCAGCACCACTAAACCAGCTCTACAACAAATGTTAAAGGAACTTCTCTAAGTGGGAAACACAAGAGAAGAAAAGGACCTATAAAAATAAACCCATAACAATTAAGAAAATGGTAATAGGAACATATATATTGATAATTACCTTAAACGTGAATGGATTAAATGCCCCAACCAAAAGACACAGGCTCGCTAAATGGATACGAAAACAATACTCATATATATGCTGTCTACAAGAGACCCACTTCAGACCTAGGGACACATATAGACTGAAAGTGAGGGGATGGAAAAAGATATTCCATGCAAATGGAAATGAAAAGAAAGCTGGAGTAGCAATATTCATATCAGATAAAATAGAGTTTAAAATAAAGAATGTTACAAGAGACAAGGAAGGACACTACATAATGATCAAGGGATCAATCCAAGAAGACATAACAATTATAAATATATATGTACCCAACATAGGAGCATCTCAATACATAAGGCAACTGCTAATAGCTATAAAAGAGGAAATTGACAGTAACACAATGATAGTGGGGGACTTTGACACCTCACTTACACCAGTGGACAGATCATCCAAAATGAAAATAAATAAGGAAACACAAGCTTTAAATGACACAATAGACCAGATAGATTTAATTGATATTTGTAGGACATTCCATCCCAAAACAGCAGATTACACTTTCTTCTCAAGTGCACATGGAACATTCTCCAAGACAGATCACATCTTGGGTCACAAATCAAGCCTCAGTAAATTTAAGAAAATTAAAATCATATCAAAAATCTTTTCCAACCACAACATTATGAGATTAGAAATCAGTTACAGGGAAAAAACGTAAAAAACACAAACACATGGAGGCTAAATAATACGTTATCAAATAACCAAGAGATCACTGAAGAAATCAAAGAGGAAATCAGAAAATACCTAGAGACAAATTACAATGAAAGCACAATGATCCAAAACCTATGGGATGCAGCAAAAGCAGTTCTAAGAGAGTTTATAGCAATACAAGCCTACTTCAAGAAACAAGAAAAATCTCAAATAAACAATCTAACCTTACACCTAAAGGAACTAGAGAAAGAAGAACAAAGAAAACCCAAAGTTAGTAGAAGGAAAGAAATCATAAAGATCAGAGCAGAAATAAATGAAATAGAAACAAAGAAAACAATAGCAAAGATCAATAACACTAAAAGCTGGTTCTTTGAGAAGATAAACAAAATTGATAAACCTTTAGCCAGACTCATCAAGAAAAAGAGGGAGCGGACTCCAATCAATAAAGTTAGAAATGAAAAAGGAGAAGTTACAACAGACACCGCAGAAATACAAAGCATCCTAAGAGACTACTACAAGCAACTCTATGCCAATAAAATGGACAACCTGGAAGAAATGGACAAATTCTTAGAAAGGTATAACCTTCCAAGACTGAACCAGGAAGAAATAGAAAATATGAACAGACCAATCACAAGTAATGAAATTGAAACGGTGATTAAAAATCTTCCAACAGGGCTTCCCTGGTGGCGCAGTGGTTAAGAATCCGCCTGCCAGTGCAGGGGACACGGGTTTGAACCCTGGTCCGGGAAGATCCCACATGCCGCAGAGCATCGAAGCCTGTGCGCCACAACTACTGAGCCTGCACTCGAGAGCCCGCGAGCCACAGCTACTGAAGCCTGCGCACCTAGAGCCTGTGCTCCGCAACAAGAGAAGCCACCGCAATGAGAAGCCCGCTCACTGCAATGAAGCGTAACCCCCGCTTGCCACAAGTAGAGAAAGCCGCGCACAGCAACAGAGACCCAACACAGCCATAAATAAATAAATAAACAAATAAATAAATAAATAACAACTTAAACCCGCCTCTGGCCTATCCAGCTCCCCCACTGGCTGAACAGGCTGCATTGGCAGTTGTTCCAACTGCCCCCACCATGCCGTCAACATATTCACTCCTTTCACGGCTTCCTGTTTCCCCTACCCATGGGAAGAGAATAGAATTTTCTCTGTTAACCCCTGGGGCACAGGGATCTGGTTTAGTATCACCATCTAAGACCCAACAGGGCACCGAATTTGAACCGGGAGCCACTTCCGCAACAGTGCAATTTCCCTTGTGCCGAGGAGGCCTTAATGCAAATGACCAGCCAGCTGGGTTCCTGTGGATGTGCAATCCATTCTCTACTTTGGATTTGCTTAACTGGAAAAACCATAACCCTGCTTACCAAGAGGACCCCCTCCGTGTGACTGAACTTTTCCCCTCCATATTTGCCACTCACCATCCCACTTGGGCGGACGTTCACACTCTTATGAATATAATGCTTACTGAGGATGAAAGGAGGATTGGTCATTGACAAGGCTAGAGAGGAGGCACACCAGCTCCACCTAGTGGATCCAAATGGAACTCCAGAAGCAAATCTGTCAGTCCCTATCGCTAAGCCTAACTGGGATCCTAATAGTGGGGGCATGCCACTCCTAGAACATTATAGGAGGTGTGTCTTAGTGGGTCTTCAAAAGGGGGTACCTAGACAAAAGAGGGTAAGCAAGATTCCGGAGATAAAACAAAAACCAAATGAGGATGCAGCAGAGCTCCTAGAAAGGATTTATCAAGCTTGTATGTGCTACACGGATGCAGACCCTGAGGCCCCTGAGAATGTAAGGATGATAAATACGACTTTCATTGGGCAAAGTGCCCCAGATATAAGGAAAAAATTACCGAAGTTAGATGGTGCATTTGGAATGAACCCTTCTCAGTTAGTAGATGTTGCTTTTAAATTATTCAACAACAGGGAACAACGACAGAAGCAAGAAGATGAAAAATTGAAGGCAGCCTCTCTGGCAGCAGCATTGAATTCCCGGAAGGCGAGCAACCTAAAGGAAGGGAAGCCACCACTGAAGAAGGAACAATGTGCTTTTTGCAAGGAGGAAGAGCATTGGAAAAGAGATTGCCCTAGGCTAAAGAAAAGGAAAGAAAATAATAAAAAGGAGACAGGAGCTGCTCATATGGTAGAAAGAGAGGAACACTGACATTGAATGAAGAGGCCCGAAGACTCCCTTGGACTTGAGGTGTCCAATTCTAAAATCCCCACAAGAGCCCTGGGTAACGTTGACAGTGGGGAACAAGTTGATTGACTTTCTAATAGATATGGGTGCCACGTATTCTGGAAGGACCTTGGAAAAAGAAATGTCCTAAATTAAAGACGGAATGCGCCAAAAAACAGAGGGACCCTCCGGTGGAGGTTATGGTCACCAGGAAGGAAAGTTCTGAAGAAGAATATAGTGACTGATGGGACCCGGGGCTTCTCGCCATGCTGGTGGCTCCAATGGCTATAGCCCCACAGGAGCCCCGGGTACAATTAACAGTGGAGCATCAACTAGCAGATTTTTTGGCAGATACTGGAGCAAACTACTCGGTTCTAAATTGTAAACTGGCCTCTTTGAGCAAGTCCACAGTGTCAGTAGTGGGACGTTTCGGGACAAACTCAGCAATGTCCTCTGCTCCAGCCCCTGGAGTGCAAAATAGGACAAGAGAAATTGAAACATAATTTCCTGTACGTATCGGACTGTCTAATCCCTCTTTTAGGAAGAGACTTGGGCAGAGTAAATATGCAAATAACATTTTCACCTGAGAAACAACTTTTGCCTTTAGAAGTGCCACTGGAAAATGCCCTAAGGCTCCAAGAGTCGCTCGAACAGCCAGGAGAGAAAGAAGCTGAGTCTATTCCAGAAAGGATCCAGGAAAAAGTGAGTAAGGCTGTCTGGGCTAACAGGGCACCCAGACGGGCCGGATTCACTGCCCCGATTCCTATCATTGTAAAGACAGGAATGACTTGTCCAAGGAAAAAACAATATCCTCTTAAAAAGGAAACTATGCAGGGACTTTCCTGGTGGTCTAGTGGTTAAGACTCCACGCTTGCAATGCAGGGGATACGGGTTCAATCCCTGATTGGGGAACAAAGATCCCCCATGGTATGGACAAAAAAAAAAAAAGGAAGCCATATAAGGAATCCAGCCAGTTCTAGACTGGTTTTTGAAGTACGGACTAATTAGACCTTGCAGATCTCCTTATAACGCTCCTATTTTGCCAGTTTAAAAAGCCTCATAAGGGCTTCCCTGGTGGCGCAGTGGTTGAGAGCCCACCTGCCGATGCAGGGGACGCGGGTTCGTGCCCCGGTCCAGGAAGATCCCACATGCCGCGGAGCGGCTGGGCCCGTGAGCCATGGCCACTGAGCCTGTGCGTTCGGAGCCTGTGCTCCGCAACGGGAGAGGCCACAGCAGTGAGAGGCCCGCATACCGCAAAAAAAAAAAAAAAGAAGAGTATGTAGATAGACTAGATCAGTTTTTTTGGTGTGATTATTTACTCAATTTCTTTGTCCTAAACATTGGTCTTGAAAGTGTGGCTCTCCACATAGAGGTACTAGCCAAAATTACAAAGCAAGCCCTTAATGACAGCCAACAGAGCTTGACTTTGTTAAACACTGAGGACTCATTAATGGGAAAAGCTGTGCTTCAGAACCAGATGGCCCTGGATATCTTGACTGTCTCACAGCGGGAAACTTGTGCCTTAATTCATACTGAATGTTGTATAATACTTTTATACCCGATGAGTCAGGAAACATAACAACGCTTCTTAATGACGTGAAATCTCCCATCCAGACAGTTAGGTAATTCAGATGCTTATGCCTGTGAAGTTGCTTCCCGAGTCTCCAATTGGTTTTCACACTTGTTTTCCTGGATCCCACAGGGCCATCCAATCTATTTTCTCAGGAGTTTTCCAGTTCTTACTTTGTTTTGTTGGTTGCAATGGGAATATATGTTCTAGCTAGAATCATGACTTGTTGCCTGTCGTATCTCTGCAAAACTACCACCAGGGCTCTTGTCAAACCGCCTGCCAGTTGGCATGAGAATGTTCATTCCTTCCATAAGAAAAACCCCTTCTTGCTGTCCCCACCCTCCTCTCCCCCCGCCGCCCCTCACCCACCCAGCTTCAGCAAGAAACGGCCAGATGAGATTGATGCCCACTTGCCTTTTTCCATTGAAATGGAAGGAATAAATTAACAGTGGGGTTTTTGTTCCAGCTAAATTTATAAGAACTAGTTAAAATAGCCTCCATCAAGCTCTGATCTGTTTTAACCTCACTTCGACTTGCTTTTCAGATGACAATTTTTGTTGTTGTTTCTGCTTCGTTGTATCATTGCACCTGGTATTTTTCTCTTTTGAACACTCCTCTTTACACTCCTCTCTCTGTAAGCATTCTTCATCCCAGAGAGAAGGTCACAGCTTGATAACCTCGAAAACCACGGAAGCCCATCACGAGACCACCTGATGCCTGATTTGATGGTCTTCAGATGATCTCTGGATGGAAAAATATGTAGGGCCTGCGTGTATTCTTTCCTTATCTACCACTCTGCTCCTTGAACCATTACCATAAGACTCCCTCACTGCCCCCTCCAACGGGGACACACAGTCTTGAGGGCGTTAGCCCACTGTGGCCCCCTTTGCGTGGCGAAGCAATAAAGCTGTTGTTTTCTGCTTCACCCAGAACTCTGTCTCCGAGATTCAATTCAGTGCCAGTGTACAGAGGCCAGGTTTCAGCAACAATGACACATCCCCAAATCAGGTCAGGCCTACATTTTCTTTTAAAATAAGAAAATACGGCATAAATATCAGGACATCAAGTGTTGTTCATGGGTTATTTCTTTAGCACTTTATTTTCTACTCAAGACAATATCAAGCACTTCAACTATTATCACAAAGTTTCTTTTTTTTTTTGACCACACCATGCGGCATGTGGGATGTGGGATCTTAGTTCCTTGACCAGGAATTGAACCTGTGCTCCCTGCATTAGAAGCATGGAGTCTTAACTAGTGGACCGCGAGGGAAGTCCCCTTTTAAAAAATTTTATTGAAGTACAGTTGGTTTACAATGTTATGTTAATTTCGGCTGTACAGCAAAGTGACTGAGTTATACATATACATATTCTTTTTTAACAAAGGTTTCTGTACTTTGCTTGTGAGTGGAGCAGTCAGAGTGCATGTCTGAGATCTGAATCTGTTAATTTTTGAGGAGTGTTTGACTGAAAATAGGCATTTGCTTCCGTTTAAAAGGCTAGGGGGAAAAAAGAGCTAGGATCTGTTGCTTTTATCACCTTTTCTGAGCAGAATTGATTGGCAATGATTACATGCAATCATAAACACATTCCCTAATTTTAAGTGGGCTTTAAAAGCACATAGTCCGCTCTCACTCTTGTTTGTTTAACCGTTGCTTGACAACGTTAAACAGCAAGCTGGTATGACTATTTTGGACAAAAATGTATCGCAAAATTTGTAACCATAACTTTTGCTGTGTCCCAATAATGTAAATTTATCTTATTGAGAAAGATGCACACAGATCTTAGAGAAAAGTATTTAAGGGTTCCCCTGGTGGCACAGTGGTTGAGAGTCCGCCTTTCGATGCAGGGGACACGGGTTCGTGCTCCCGGTCCGGGAAGATCCCACATGCCGCGGAACGGCTGGGCCCGTGAGCCATGGCCGCTGAGCCTGTGCGTCCGGAGCCTGTGCTCCGCAGCGGGACAGGCCACAGCAGTGAGAGGCCCGCATACCGCAACAAAAAAAAAGTTTTTAAGAATGATTGTTTTAGCCACAATCTATTATTTTTGTCCTTAAACCTTGTCCTTCAACAATAATAATAAAATCAATAGCTATTTTGAAAGGAAGACTATAGCTACCACAGGTATAAACAGAATGCAAATGGAATATGAGAGGAGGATTGAATCCCTCTAAATTATGGAAGTGGGGCTGCATTGATATCGGTAGTCAGAGATAGTAGGACATTTATGGATGAAGAGGGGGCTTGCAGTTAGGGAATTTTAGTTTAGAGGAGAAGGTAGAGCAAAGGAAGAAATAGATGGCAGAGATTGAGAAGGACTTGAAGAGTCTTAGAAAATTATGTACTGGTGGTTGGCTCTGCTAATTGTATTGCTTTTCTGCCCTCTGTTGATAAAAACAGGGAAGAGCAAATTTATTAAACCATATATGGTTCCTTATATCTAGAGGATCAAGGGTCTTATTGAGAACCTGGTAAAACATAGACTCTCCCCCAGAAAATAATACACGTGAACACACAATATTTTGCATATAACTTCAGTTGCTTCATGGAATCCTTGCCATCAAACTGTGGGACTGTGAAGAACACTTTTCTCTTGAGCCTGGTATTTTTCCCCTTTGTTGGTCTCTGTTTATGATCCTGTGTGTATGAGTACACATGAACTCTTTTGTAATATTCAGTTCCTTGTAAGGGACCTATTTCTCACATTGTCAATTTCTTTCCATCCTCATATCTCTATGGTGGGTTTATTATTATAAATGCCCCTTCAACTACTAAGACCCAATTTTGTTCATGTCAATTCCTTGTGCTAATGAATTCTCTCTAGCCCCAGGCAAGACAATCCCCTGACTTTCCTTGGAACACTTTTGCTTTGGTTTGGTTTGCTTTACTACAGTTAATTTTTTATTATGTCTTAAAAAAAAATGGAGATATAATTCACATACCAAACAATTCACCATTTTAAAACATAAAATTCAGTGGTTTTAAAAATTATATTCACAAGATGTACAACCATCACCACTATCTAGCTCCAAAACGTTTTTATTGCCCCCAAAATAAACCCCATATCCATTATCAGACACCCTCCAAGTCTTCTCCCCCAGCCCACTCCCCATTCTCTGGCAATGCTAATTTACTTTCTATCTCTATGGATTTGCCTATGCTGGAAATTTCATAAAAATGGAATCATACAGTCTGTGGCCTTTTATGACTGAGTTCTTTCACTGAGGATAATGTCTTCAAATTTCATCTGTGTTTTAGCGTGTATCAGTACTTCATCCTTTTTATAGCTGAATACCATCCCATTGTGTGGACACCCGACAACTTATTTATCTGTTTATCAGTTGATGGACATTTGAGTTGTTTCCACTTTTGTCTATTATGAATAATGCTACTATGAACATTCATGTACAAGCTTTTGTGGGAATATATGTTTTCAATTCTCTTAGAATTGCCAAATCATGTGGTTGCTCTATGTTTAATGTTTTGAGGAGCTAATATCAAACTGTTTCCCATAGTGGCTGCAACATTTTATATTACTAACAGCAATGCATGAGAATTCCAATTTTTCCATATCCCCACCAATACATTTTTTTTTCTTTTTTGGCTGTGCCGTGCTGCTTGTGGGATCTTAGTTCCCCCATCAGGGATGGGACCCACAGCCTAGGCAGTGAAAGCTCGGAGTTCTCACTACTGGACCGCCAGGGGATTCCCCCCACCAATACTTTTAATTTTCAATTGTTGGGTTTTTTTTAAATTTTATTATTATTTTTTTGTTTTGTTTTGTTTTTGTTTGGGTTTTTTTTTGCGGTACGCGGGCCTCTCACTGTCGTGGCCTCTCCCGTTGCGGAGCACAGGCTCCGGATGCGCAGGCTCAGCGGCCATGGCTCACGGGGCCCAGCCACTCCGCGGCATGTGGGATCCTCCCGGACCGGGGCACGAACCCGCGTCCCCTACATCGGCAGGTGGACTCTCAACCACTGCACCACCAGGGAAGCCCTCAATTTTTTTTTTTTTTATTATAGCCATCCTAGCAGTTAGGAAGTTGTATCTCATTGTGGTTTTGACTTATAGTTTCCTAATGATTAATGCTGTTGAGCATCTTTTCATGTGCTTATTGGTTATCTGTATATCTTCTTTGGAGAAATGCCTATCAAATCCTTTACCCATTTTAATTGGGTTATTTGTTTATTATTTTTTTTAAATTTGTTTATATTTGGCTGCGTTGGGTCTTCGTTGCTGCGCAGGCTTTCTCTAGTTGAGGCGAGCGGGGGCTACACTTCATTGCGGTGCGCAGGCTCCTCATTGCAGTGGCTTCTCTTGTTGCGGAGCTCGGGCTCTAGGCGCGTGGGCTTCAGTAGTTGTGGCACGCAGGCTCAGTAGTTGTGGCTCGTGGGCTCTAGAGCGCAAGCTCAGTAGTTGTGGTGCACGGGCTTAGTTGTTCCGTGGCATGTGGGATCTTTCCAGACCAGGGATTGAACCTGTGTCCCCTCCTGGCAGGAGGATTCTTAACCACTGCACCCCCAGGGAAGCCCCTGTCTGTTTATTGTTGAGTTGTAATAGTTTTTTATATAATTGGGACGCTAGCCCTTATCAGATATATAGCTTGCAAATATTTTCTCCCATTCTGTGAGCTGTTTTTTCACTTTCTAGATAGTGTTTTTTGTAGCACAAAAGTTTTTAATTTTGATGGAATCCAATGTATCAATTTTTTGTTATTATTGTTTGTGCTTTAAGTATCATATTTAAGAAACTGTTGTCTAATTCAAGTCATGAAGATTTACACCTATGTTTTCTTCTACGAGTTTGAATGATCTTGGCATCCTTCTTAAAAATCAGCTGACCACATATTCGTTGCGAGAGCCACTATTAAAACAACAACAACAGAAAATAAGTCTTGGTGAGTTTATGGAGAAATTGGAGCTCTTGCATGGCTCAGCTGATATGGAAAACCGTATGGACGTTCCTCAAAAAATTTATAATAGAATTATCATATGGTCCAGTAATCTGACTTCCGGATATATGTGCAAAAGAATTGTAAGCAGGCATGGGATTGAAAGTGACTTTTGCACACCCACGTTCATAGGAACACTATTCACAATAGCCAAAAGGCAAAAGCAACCAACTTGTCCATCAACGGATGAATGGATAAACAAAATGTACTAAATACATACAATGGGATATTATTCAGCCTTAAAAAGGAAGGAAATCCTGTCACACATTACAGCTTGAATGAAACTTGAGGACATTATGCTAAATGAAGTAAGCTAGTCACAAAATGACAAATACTGTGATTCCACTTATATGTGATATCTAAAATAATCAAATGCATAGAAACAGAAAGTAGAATGATGGCTGCTCAGAGCTGAGGGAGAAGAAAATAATGAATTGTGGTTTTCAGAGTTTCAGTTTTGCAAGACGAAAAAGTTCTGTGCCACAACAACGTGAGTATACCTAACACTAGTGGACTGTATACTTGGAATGTAATCACAGCATACTTGAAAATGGTTAAGATGGTATAAAGGAAAAACACTTCTGTGTTTCAATGTTTCATACTGAACACTTCTGTGACCCGATGTGTAGAGGTTTTCCCACACCAGGCAATACTCTAGTTCTCTGTAGACACCAGCTGGGTGTCCTACAATTCAATTCAGTTCTGACACTGTCTACCTGGAGTCAACATCAGATCCTACGGGTTAAGTTCCTGTCTGTCACAGGCCCAGGGGTAAGTCCAGGTAAGTTGGAGATATAAGAAATGTAGCCATTACTCAATGCATGAATCACTCAGTTTTACTGCACACAATTAGCACATAACACAGGTTAGTCAAAGTAAGGAAAACAGAGAAGGGTGTAACAAGCCACTCCAAGGACAAGTCCAGAAGGAGGCGTCTCAGCACAAGCATCATCATCGATCTGGCAACTAGTCCTGTGACAAGTGTGAGTAGGAAGTTGCTTCTGCTCCAACAGGGCCTCCACCCTCATCCCGAACAGCTGGATCAGCTCTCAGCAGCGTGGAGTCGGGGCCTCCAGTTGAAGGGCCTTCAAGTCACTCGGCTCAGTGGTCTCTTTTTTTTTTTTTTTTGCGGTACGCGGGCCTCTCACTGTTGTGGCCTCTCCCGTTGCGGAGCACAGGCTCCGGACGCGCAGGCTCAGCGGCCATGGCTCACGGGCCCAGCTGCTCCAAGGCATGTGGGAGCTTCCCGGACCGGGGCACGAACCCGTGTCCCCTGCATCGGCAGGCGGACTCTCAACCACTGCGCCACCAGGGAGGCCCTCAGTGGTCTCTTTTTAAGAAGCAACAATTATGCCCAGGGGAGGGGTCTTGTCTCCATCAGTTTCTCCTTCTGTTCCAGTGACATAAATTGCCCGACAAATTTCTTATGTAAAGTAACAGTTCATCACTCTAAAACAGTCCTATAGTGGACGTTTCAAAACAACTAAGATTACATACATTGGCCACGGTGAGTTGATTTTGAACAACTTAACATAGTTTAACGTAGCTTAATTCCTACGTTTCACACTTGATAAGCAGGAATCATAACATAAAAGAAATCACATCATAATGGTCCTACAAGACTGCCCCTTTCCCCCACCTCAGATGCCAATAGCAAGTCCAGGCTGTTACCTCAGGTTCTCACCAACTGACTATAAATCCAAGGTTCTGAGCACCTGCCCCTTGTGTTTGATTAATTTGCTAGAGTGGCTCACAGAACTGAGGAAACCGGAGAGATTATCAGTTTATTACAAAGGATATTAAAGGATACAAATGAATAGGCAGATGAAGAGGTACATAGGGTGAAGCCTGCAAGGGTCCTGAGCACAGCAGCTTCTGTCCGGATGGAGTTTGGGGTGTGCCACCCTCCCGGCACTTGGACGCGTTCTCGTCCATAAACCCAGAAGCTCTCTGAACCCAATCCTTTTGGGTTTCTATGGAGGCTTCATCACACAGGCATAATTAAGTCACTGGCCATTGGTTATAGGTTCAATCTCCAGCTCCTCTCCCCTCCCTGGAGAGGGAGTGATGGGGTAGGGCTGAAAGTTCCCAACTTCTAATCACATGCTTTATTCCCCTGGCATCCAGCCCATGATATTAGATTACCTAGTGACCTTCCCAAAGCCCCCTTATCAACGTAATAAAGAACAGCTTTATAGATCTCACCTCTTGGATCATTCCAAGGATTTTAGAATCTCTGTGCCAGGAACAGGGAGAAAGACCACACATATATTTCTTATTATAAATCAAAATATTACAATACCTACCCCCTTAGAACTTGGGTTCCTTACAGCAAAACAATCATACAAATCAAAAACTATGGTCAGGGACTTCCCTGGTGGCGCAGTGGTTAAGAATCCGCCTGCCAATGCAGGGGACACGGGTTCGAGCCCTGGTCCGGGAAGATCCCACATGCTGCGGAGCAACTAAGCCCGTGCACCACAACTACTGAGCCTGCGCTCTAGAGCCTTCGAGCCACAGCTACTGAGCCACGTGCCACAACTACTGAAGCCCGTGCGCCTTGAGCCCGTGCTCCGCAACGAGAGAAGCCACTGCAACGAGAAGCTCGCACACCACAACGAAGAGTAGCCCCCTCTCACTGCAACTAGAGAAAGCCCGTGCGCAGCAACGAAGACCCAATGCAGCCAAAATAAATAAATAAATAAATGTTCCTTTAAAAAAAAATGGATTGCAGACCTAATGTAAAAGCTAAAACCACAACTATGAGTACTAGAAGAAAATATAGGAGAATATCTTAGTGTCCTTTGAGTAGGTAATGATTTTGTAGACAAGATCTAAGAAGCACTAACCATAAAAAGAAAACTGATAAATTGAACTTCATAAAAATTGAGAATATCTGTTCCTCAAAAGACACCATTAAGGAAATGAAGAGTCAAGCCAGAAACTTAGCAAAATATATATAAAGGTATGACAAAGGAATGGTATCCACAATATATAAAGAATTCTTACAACTCAGTAAGGAGACAAAAATAAAATTTAAAAATGGACAAAATACTCAAACAGGCTTGAGAAAAGAAGATATATAAATAACTAACAAGCACATGAAAAGATGCTCAACATCATTAATCATCAGGAAAATGCAAATTAAAATCCACATACCCACAGAAATTACTGCAACTAGAAAGGCTGACATTACCAAGTGTTGGTAAGGATATCAAGCAACTGGAACACCCATTTCCTCCTGGTCAGAATGTAAACTGTTATCACTGTCCAGCATTTTCTTAAAAGTTAAATACACACTTACCTATTTGATCTAGCAATTCTACTCCCAGGTTCTTTGATCAAGAGAAGAAAAAAGAAACTCCTACACAAAGAGTTGTACACAAATGTTCGTATCATCTTTATTCACAATAGCCTAAAATTGGAAAATAACCCTAAGTCCACCAAAGGATAAATGAATAAACAAATTGTAGCATACCCATATGATGGAATTCCACTCAGCAACAGAAAGAAATGAACCACTGATACACCTAATCATGTAGATTAATTTCACAGGATAGCTGAGCAAAAAAAGTGTCGATGAAAAATTTATCAGTTAATCTAAGAAAGAATTGCAAAATTTTATTTGAGGCAAATTCGAGGATTTTAACCCAGAAGAGCATCTCAGAAAGCTCTGAGAACTTCCACCCCTTAGAATTCAAGACACAGTCTGGGATTTCCCTGGCAGTCCAGTGGTTAACACTCCGTGCTTCCACTGCAGGGGGGCGGGGCGGGGGCGGCATGGGTTTGGGGGGCATGGGTTCTATCCCAGGTCAGGGAATTAAGATCTCACTGGCTACTCGGCACTAGAAAAAAAAAAAAAGAAGTCAAAATACAGTTTATGTAACCTTTTTGAGACAGAAGACTGTACATTAAATGAGGTATCGACAGTTTACCTAATCCAGATTTAAGCACCATTGTCGTGGGTCTTGTGGTCCTTTACACATCAAGAAGGAATGTTCACTTTTAAGGAGTTGTCTTGTTGCTAGGAGAATGTCGCTGTCCATGGTTGAGCTGCTGATGGGGGAGGTTTGGTCAATGCGTAATGTGGATACACAATGCACAGTGGGGCAAGAGGGAAGGCCAAAGGGCAGAGAAGAAATTTTATGTTTAAATTTTTCTTGTCTCGTCATAAATATGAATTTTATTTCACAAAAGCAAACATAAAAGCTTACACATTATATGATTCCATTTGTATGATATATAGAACAGTCTAAACTAATCTTTAGTGACAGAAATATCAGTGGTTGCCTATAGGACTGGGAGTTGGAGGAATGACTGCAAACAGACACAGGGGAATTTTCTGGGTGATGAGAGGCTTAAATATCTTGATTGTGGAGCGGATACAAAGGTATATGTATGCACTTAAAAAAATGCATAACAGGAACAGGACACAGATCTAAACTGAATAGTAACATTTTATAGTTGATTATCTTTGACCTCTCTTACACATGATGAATGCATTACAGTCTATCACATGTGTTAATTCTGAATTTCCTAAAATAATACAGAAGATGGATCAAGCATTCAGTAGGAGTTCTAGTAGAAACTAACTCAAATTATATACCGCCTTACCTGTTACATATGTGCCTCTCCCGAGTCTGTCTTGCTGTGTTAGTTTCCTATTGCTACTGTAACAAATGACCACAAACTTAGCGGTGTAAAACAATGTAACTTACCTATCTCACAGCTCTGGAAATCAGAAGCACAAAATAGGGTGTCACTGGGCTAAAATCAAGGTGTCAAAAGGGCACCATTCTTCTAGGAGACTCTAGGGAAGAATCATTTCCTTGCCTTGTCCAGCTTTTAGAGGCTGTCCTCATTCCTCGACTCACGGCCCTCTTCAGCCAATAACCACATCATACGTCTTCTCTTTTTTCTTTTCTCCCCCCCCCACCCCGACACATCTTTTTCACATGTCCTTTTCTGACTCTGACTCTGCCTCCCTTTTATAAGGGTCTTTGAGACTAGATTGAGACCAGCCAGATGATCCAGGATAATCTTCTCACCTCAAGATTCTTAACTTAATCACATCTATCACATCTGCACAGTCCATTATGCTATTGTAAGGTAACATATTTATAGGTTCCAGGGATTAGACGGTGGACACCTTTGGGGGGCCATTATTCTACCCACCACACATGCCTCACTGAAACACTTGGCTTCTGAAGGACCTTTTTATTTTAAAATAAATTTGTCTATCTATTTATTTTTGGCTGCGTTCGGTCTTCGTTGCTGCGCGCAGGCTTTCTCTAGTTGCAGTGAGCAGAGGCTACTCTTCGTTGTGGTGCGCGGGCTTCTCATTGCGGTGGCTTCTCTTGTTGCAGAGCACAGGCTCTAGGCACACGGGCTTCAGTAGCTGTGGCGCAGAAGTTGTGGCGCAGCAGTTGTGGCGCACGGGCTTAGTTGCTCCGCGGCATGTGGGATCTTCCTGGACCAGGGCTCGAACCCATGTCCCCTGAATTGGTAGGCAGATTCTTAACCACTATGCCACCAGCGAAGTCCCTGAAGGACCTTTACTTATGATGAGACACTTCTGTCCCTTCTTCAAAAGTATCACCTGCCACTCCAAACAACTGCTTCACCTTGTCCAGGCTCCAGCTTCATTTCATGATTAAGGAGAGTCTTAAATTTAGGGATCAGGTGTAGGGTTCGTTGAATTTGAGACTCAGAGTTCAGGGACTCTAGATTTGAGACCCTAGAGGGAGACTTAGGTCTTGAGAGTGACCTCAGTTCTGGGAGTGTGTGTGCTCAAACCCAGAGGAGATTGACTCAGGGTTCACGCAACAGGAGACAATGGCAATAGGGAGTATAGTATTCATTTTCTCAAGGAAGAAAAAAAGCGGAAGTGGACTGGGCTTAACGTTAACCTTAGCTTCAAGAAGCAAGAGAAATCACCTGAAACTTGTACACTAATTTTCTGACTCAGAGACCAAAGTCCTTTTGCTTTCGTTTCTAATAGCGCCCTTCCCCTTTCCAAGAGAATCTAGGGTGAAGAGCAAAATAAGAGGAAGTTAGAAATAAATGAATAACAGCTAAAGGGCAAGGACTCACTGTCTTCACCAGGCAACAATGAAAACACTCACGTCATGGAAACAGGCCAGTTCTCTCTTCCCTTTCTTCTTCCTCTTTTTTTTCCAGTAAACAATGATGGGTCAGTCTTGCTTTAACTTTTAAGGGAAATGTTCCTACATTCTGAGTTATCACGCAAGAACTTTGAAATTTGGATGTTCTCAGTGAATTATGCTACAGCATTAGCTATCTGCATTGTACGCTTTCTTACCAACCTCCAGCAACTTCCCTCTTCACCTGCTACCTGTCTGTGCAGTCTAGATACCCAGTATCTGCCTGAGACACAGGAGTGAGTCATCCTCTGCCCAAACAGGTGGCAGTGGTCACACCTACAGAAACAGTGTGAGGCAGGTTGCTGGCGGCACTATATATAGCTCCAGAGGAAAAAGTCCAGTGACAGAGCAGCATGGCTTCTGACAGAGGTAAAATGGCCGGGGGCCTGAAAGCTACATGTTCTTGAAAAATGCGAAAACTCTGTGTGTGTGCTTGCGTGTGTGTGTGTGTGTGTGTGTGCGTGCGTGTATATGTGTCCTGCTTCTGTTTGTATCCTTGGACATTTTCCAACTTTCCTATTTATTAATATATTAATATTCTTAAACAGGATTTATTATTATTGTTGTTGTTGTTATTATTAATACCAACTGTTCACATCCAAAAATGATTTTGATCAGATGGCACTAAAGCAATGCTTGTTTCACCATAATAAAAAATTAAGTAAAAGAAATACAACTGTTAAATAAAAGTTTAAAATAACAGCAGAAGTGATAGCACAAGGGCAAGTTAATGGATAATTTAAGGTTCCGTTACTTAATGTTAGAAAAATTCGTGGGAGAGGAAAAACACTCAGGTTGTGGAAGGTGATGATTTTCAGATGAGGTGGGATTTGAACTGGATCCTGAAAGGGCAGAATTTGAATTGGCAAAGAGGAGGAGATTCCAGGTTGATTGACACTGAGAGTTTAAGAGAATTTACAAAGATTGTGTGTGGAATATAAAGAATAAATTGGTTAAGATAGAGAAGAGTTCTTGGAAACAATCTGCAGTGAGATTAGAAAGCAAATTTGTTTGTTTTTAATAAATTTATTTATTTTTGGCTGCATTGGGTCTTTGTTACAGTGCACAGGCTTCTCATTCTGATGCCTTCTTGACTGAAAGCAGAAAAGACAGGAAGAAAGGAGGCCAGTGAAAAGACTACTGCAAGAGTGTGGGCATCATGTGATAAGACAAAATGCAGGTGTCAGTCTTAGGTTTCAAGAAACAATATTTTTTCTCCATTATATTTTCCCTCTATTAAAATTCTCTTGTGACTGGTATTTTGGGAAAAAGTGTAAAGACTTTATTTAATTGAAATATCTGGGTAATTTCCCTTGAAGGTGGTATGTTTTATCCCTCAAACCACCCCAAGTCATGTACCTAGTGTTCTTGCCTGGCACCACATGTGTAGGTGCTGAGAATGTATCTCAGTCTCTCTTT
Organism: Monodon monoceros; assembly: GCF_005190385.1. Lineage (NCBI taxonomy): Eukaryota > Metazoa > Chordata > Mammalia > Artiodactyla > Monodontidae > Monodon > Monodon monoceros. Next base: position 6,996,817 of record NW_021703783.1, read on the forward strand.
CTGAAGTCCTCACTGGTTCACCTCCTCATAGAGGTGTGGCCTCTGTTTCTACAGGGCCCTCGTTGAGTAGACCAGCTGGTTCAAAGGCCCCAATTTGGTTTTCTTTTTGTTTTCATTTTGTTTTGTTTATTTACTTATTTATATTTGACTGCGTTGGGTTTTCGTTGCTGCGCGCAGGCTTTCTCTAGTTGCTGCAAGCAGGGGCTACTCTTCGTTGCGGTGCACGGGTTTCTCATTGTGGTGGCTTCTCTTGTTGCGGAGCACGGGCTCTAGGCGCGCAGGCTTCAGTAGTTGTGGCGCACGGGCTTAGTTGCTCCACGGCATGTGGGATCTTCCTGGACCAGGGCTCAAACCTGTGTCCCTTGCCTTGGCAGGTGGATTCTTGACCACTGCGCCACCAGGGAAGTCCCTTGATGGGGACCATTTCTAAAGTCTTTATTGAATTTGTTACAATATTGCTTCTGTTTTATGTTTTGTTTTTTTTGGCCACGAGGCATGTGGGATCTTAGGCTCCCTGACCAGGGATAGAACTCTCACCCCCTGCATTGGAAGGCAAAGTCTTAACCACTGGACCGCCAGGGAAGTCCCAAAGGCCCCAATCTGAAGTAAGGTCTGAGAAGTGCCCATTCCAAGGTGTTAGCCATCCGTTTTCTCCTCCATCTCATGTCAGATTCCCTGCATATTCTTCTAAGGATGAGAAGTTTATTCTTCATGTTACACTTAGAATAGTATTTACTGACTCTGTCCTCTTTCCTATATATCTTGCTGATTTATCTTTTCGGTCTCACACACCAGCTAGAACCATTTTCCACCTACAGGAAAGTGTGCCATACACAGTCTCTCTCCATTTAGTACAAATGCACAAATAGACATCACACACACACACACACACACACACACACACACACACACATTGTTTAGGAAGAAAATCTTTTCCTCTACCCTCTTAGATTTTGTTCTGGGAGGGGGCACTGCAAATTAAACCGACAAGAGACAGATTAGCAAAAAAAAAAAAAAAAAGACAAAATTACACAGAGGAATTCACAAAAATGTGACTCAAGGACTTTGGTTAGAATTAAGATGGCTTATATCCCATCTTTTTTTTTTCTTTTGGTACGCGGGCCCCTCACCGCTATGGCCTCTCCCGTTGCGGAGCACAGGCTCCGGACGCGCAGGCCCAGCGGCCATGGCTCACGGGCCCAGCCGCTCTGCGGCATGTGGGATCCTCCCAGACTGGGGCACGAACCCATGTCCCCTGCATCGGCAGGCGGACTCTCAACCACTGAGCCACCAGGGAAGCCCCTATATACCATCTTAATAGAGGAAGTGGAGAGGGAGAAGAACACTAATGGGAAAACAAATGACTTTTAGGAAAGATAGACGGGCCGTTAGGAGAATAGATGGAGACAGACTAATTCGTGACAATGTCTGAGTGGGTGTCTCAATTGGTAAGAGTCAATCTCCCCTGGTTGCCCCAAAGAACGGGATTTATGACAATTGATTTCTTTTGAGTTCTTTTGGGAGGCTCTGCCTGTAGGAAAATAAGGGATTGTGGATTGGGGGGGCGTGGAGGGGAGTTTATTTTCAAATGTCTTCAGACCAAAATAATTGTTATGCTTCAGTGACACAATCTGGACCCCTCACCACACACACACACACAGCCTTGGCATCTTCTGTTTTGAAGGTCTTGTGGTTCAAAAACTGCTCCTCAGAGATAAGTTTGGCTGGGAGACAGGGCAGGCACTTCACCCTCAGAGGGAGCAGCGAATTTTGTGTCTCTCTTTGACCCACCGAGAAGGGGTATCAGGTGGGAACCTTATACTCAGTGTCTCAAGCTTCATGGACATCTGAGCTCATTCCAGTTTTTGATATTACAAATAAAGCTGATATGAACATTTGTGTACAGGCTTTTGTGTGAACCTAAGTCTTCCTATCTCTGAGACACGTGCCCAGCAGGGCAATTGGTGGGTTGTACGGTAGTTGCATTTTTAGATTTTTTTCTAAGAAGCTGCAAACTGTTTCCCAGAGTGGCTATGCCAATTTATATTCCCACCAGCAACGTATGAGCGGTCCAGTACCTCTAGCATAGTATTGTTAATAATCCATAGCGGATAGTGGTGCATTTCATTCATTTGTTCAATAAGTATCTATTGCTAACCAACATGTTTCAGGCAGTGTGATAGGGTCTGAAACAAGATATGTATAATCCATATCTCACATAATTTACATGTGTTACTATAGGCATGTAATTAGGCAATCATAATATAACATGATCATTGCTATGAGGAAGGAAGTACAGGATTCTATGGGGGCACATAATTTACACCTAAGATCCTCTGAAGGGTGACTTTCCCCCTTTCTTTTTGGAGGCTTAAAGAGGATTACCTGGTTTGATATTGGGCAAGTAAATTTCAGCAGAGCCCTTAAAAATCTTGCTTTTCTTGATGCAATGACCTTGTCCAATCCAGTTAATCCAGGAGAGATTTTTTTTGTTTTTGCCCACGTGGCTTGAGGGATCTTAGTTCCCCAACCAGTGATCCAACCCTCACCGCCTGCAGTGGAAACAAGTGGGGAGTCTTAACCACGGGACCGCCAGGGAAGTCCCAGGAGAAAATCTTTTAACTGCATTTTCTGATATGGTTTGTGGGTTTGAAGAATAGAGCGTTTTTTCTTAGTAGTTCAATTTGTATATGGGTGTTATCTGACATGATCATCTGTTGGTCAACAGGTCCTTCAGCTGGAGATGCTACCTCGAGGTAAGAATTATACTATCATAGTGCACATTTAATTCAACCAAGAATAGATGGATATTTAAGAGATGGAGGACGATAGCTTTCCTTATTGTTCCTTACTTATTCCACGCTCCCATTCTTTCTTTTGCTTTTTCTCTCTCTATCCTCTATGATTATTATTGCTTTCTATATCTTTGCTCCTATGGCTTTTGGTTTCTGTTGAAAAAAATTACCTTCCAGCTTTGTTCTGTTATCGTCTTACTATTGTTCTTCTCTCTTTAAATCACAGGTTTTCATAGGCATTAGTGAAAAGTCCAGTGAACTCATTTGTCACTTTGATTTCATCTTCTTATTCTATACTCTATGCCCATTTTCTAGACTTTTTTTTTTTTTTGGCCACATCACCTGGCTTGCGGGGATCTAAGTCCCCTGACCAGAGATTGAACCCAGCTCCCTAGTAGTGGAAGCGTGGAGTCCTAACTACTGGACCACCAGGGAATTCCCTACACCTATTATTTTTCTTTTTTTGAAGCTCCAGGAGAGCAGAGATTGGTTTTATTTTGTTCATGGCTGTATCCCCAGGTTTTAGAACACATAGCAGAGCACATACTAGATTCTCAATAAATGTTTGTAGAATGATGGACATAATAAATGAACATTTTGCACAGTTTTCAAAAAAAACCAAAAACAAGTAAAGGCATCTGGGGAGGCTGGGTCTTGCCTCCCTGGCACCTAGACCTATTTTTATAACAGGGAGACTTTTGTCAGGGAGCATATTATCTCGTGATGGGTGGGCGGAAGGATTGATTTACATAATAAATGAAGTGATTCTTTAGGAATGAGTGGAAAATATGACGATGTAATAAACTTATGACTCAACCATATTGCAAGGAAGAGTCCTCAGAATAATTCTGAGTCACAGCTTTGACCCACAATGAGGGTGGGTATCTAAAGATGCCCTTGAGAGAAATTTGAATTTATTTCTTTTGAGGAAATAGTATACAGAATTGAATGTGGACGAAGCCTGAGGTTAAATTAGTCTCTTCTCAGAGTTGGGAATAGAATCCTCTTGGCAATTTGAGGCTTCCACACCTGAAAAAACTCTAGCTAGAGTCCCCTGAGGAATAGTGAAGATTAATGAGTGGGACAGGTCACCTCTAAGTGTGAGATAGAAAGATTAGAGGGAATTCCCTGGTGGTCCAGGGGTTTGGACTCGGCGGTTTCACTGCCGAGGGCATGGGTTCAATCCCTGGTTGGGGAAATAAGATCCGCACAACATGGCCAAAAATAAATAAAGTAAAAGAAAACGATAAAATAAAATAAGATTAGAATATAATGAGAAACGTTTAAAAGAGGAACAAGGACACACTTATACCTGAATTCAAGACCACCAAGCAATGGTATAGAGAGTGGTAACCAAATAACGTGAGCTGGGAAAAATCTTTTCACTATGTTTGTGAGAGAAAATTTAATAATCCAAACGGACCTCCCCAGATAACTTTGAGATACAGAATAGAAAAAAAAAAGTTTCCTGAGATGTCATGTTTTAAATATTTATTTATTTAGTCTGGGAAGGGTCTTAGTTGCGGCACGCGGGATCTTTAGTTGGGGCATGCGGGCTCTTAGTTTCGGCATGCATGCGGGATCTAGTTCCCTGACCAGGGATCGAACCCCGGCCCCCTACATTGGGAGCACGGAGTCTTACCTACTGGACCACCAGGGAAGTCCATGAGATGTCATGTTTTAGATCTACCTGATCCAGAAGGAGAAGATGAAATTATTTCTAGGGTCCCTCAAATGATGACATAACAACACGGGTGATTTTTAATATTTCAGGAGAAGAATTGAACCCTGGGAATTTGAAGTCTCCTTTGACCCCCGAGAACTCTGTAAAGAGACCCGTCTGCTCTATGAAATCAAGTGGGGCAAGAGCCAGCACGTCTGGCGACACTCGGACAAAAACACCACCAAGCATGTTGAATGCAAGTTTATAGAAAAAATTACTTCAGAAAGACGTTTTCACCGATCCGTCAACTGCTGCATCATCTGGTTCTTGTCCTGGAGTCCCTGCTGGGAATGCTCCAAGGCTATTCGGGAATTTTTGAATCAGCATCCTAGAGTGACCCTGTTTATTTACGTAGCACGGCTTTTCCAGCACATGGATCCGCAAAACCGGCAAGGACTCAGAGACCTGATTCACAGTGGTGTGACTATCCAGATTATGAGACCCACAGGTGAAAACAATAAGCCAGGAATCTTAAGTGTTTATTAGAGACTGTGGTGGTGGTGATATGTTTCTAGGCCAGGAGACTGATTACCCCAGACCGGAAGTCTCAGAAGTTAAAAGTCCAAAATAACAGGAGAAAGGACCAGGTCTGAAATTCATAGCAAGGAAAGCACCAAAGATATGACTCCTTTCCCCACTCCTGTCACTATGGCCTCTGTGCCATCTTCAAATGAATTGCTGAGTTCCTTTAAGGGATTCTGGAAGAGTCTAGCCCTTCTCCAGCAATAAATAGGCCAGAGAGATTTTATATATATTGTATTTTTTAAAAAATAAATAAATTTATTTATTTATGGCTGTGGTGGGTCCTCGTTGCTGTGTGCGGGCTTACTCTAGCTGCAGCGAACGGGGGCTACTCTTCATTGTGGTGCGTGGGCTTCTCATTGCGGTGGCTTCTCTTGTTGCGGAGCACGGGCTCTAGGCGTGCCGGCTCAGTAGTTGTGGCTCGCGGGCTCTAGAGCGCGGGCTCAGTAGTTGTGGTGCACGGGCTTAGTTGCTCCGCGACATGCGGGATCTTCCCGGACCAGGGCTTGAACCCGTGTCTCCTGCATTGGCAGGAGGATTCTTAACCACGGCACCACCAGGGAAGCCCCATAGTATTATTATTTAATAACAATAATAATAATTATTATTATTTTTAAATTGGGCTCTCTTTAACTTTCTGTTGTATGTATTGACTGAACCAAGATTTGTGTTTCCTTAGAGTATGATTACTGCTGGAGGAATTTTGTCAACTACCCACCTGGGAAAGAAGCTCACTGGCCAAGATACCCCCCTATGTTGATGAAGCTGTATGCACTGGAACTCCACTGCATAATTCTAGTAAGTTACTATAAGGGAAAAAGACTCTGATGCGAAAAGAAGCATCCATCTTCAAACTTCTCTCCTGTTTACGTTGACACATACTCTTCTCACCATCACTTTGCCATTTATATTGACATTTAGTTATTTACCTGACATCTTTAAAAATGTGAGAACAAGACAATCTCTTTGTGGGAAATAAGTGGGAGAAAGGAGCGGATAAACTGGTCTAAGATATATGTGGACTCCATAGGAGTTAGATGTTATCATCATTACTGTTGTTGTTACAGCACATACTTGTTACACCAAATTGCACAATTCTTCTTTCCCTTATTGGTGTGTGTCATCTTATTGAAGGAATGTATGTGTCCCACTTGTATTCTCTTGCAAGTAGTTCAGTGGTCTTTCAAATGATGTTTTGAAATGTTTGTGAAATATTACCCTAACTTCTTTTTTATTTCAGGGTCTCCCTCCCTGTTTAAATATTTCAAGATATCAGAATCAGCTGACCTTGTTCAGACTTATTCCTCAAAATTGCCATTACCGAATGATTCCACCCCATATCCTTTTACATACAGGGTTGATACAACTTCCTTTGACTTGGAGATGAATAGAGTATATACTGTTTCATGAACAGGAACTGATGGCCCACTAAAGAGTACCATTAGAATCGAGAAATTTTAAGTTTGCATTTCTATACACTAACAACATGTTATCTGGAAAAGAAATTTAAAAAAAAAATCCCATTTATAGTAGCAATGAAAAATGATAAAATACTTAGGAATTAATTTGACCGAGGAGGTGAAAGATCTGTACACTGAAATCTACAAGAGAGATTGAAGAAGACACAAATAAATGGAAAGACATCCGATGGTCGTGGATGGAAGAAATAATATTGTTAAAATGTCCCTACTATACAAAGCCATCTATAAATTCAATGCAGTCCCTATCAAGATTCCAATGGTATTTTTTACAGAAATGAAAGAAAAATCCTAAATTTCATATGGAGCAACGGAAGACCCTGAATAGCCAAAGCAATCCTTATGTATCTGAAGGAAATGAAATCATTTTCTCAAAGAAATGTCTGCACTTCTGTGTTCATTGTAGCATTATTCACAATAGCCAAGACTTGAAAACAATCTAAGTATCCACCAGCAGATGAATGGATAAAGAAGCTGTGGTATATATACATGTATACACACACAATGGAATATTATATAGCCATAAAAAGAAGAAAATCCTGCCCTTTGCAACAACATAGAAGAAACTTGAAGGCATTTTGCTCTTTGAAATAAGTCAGAGACAGACAAACACTATATGATCTCACTAATATGTGGACTCTTAAAAAAATCTGACCTCATGGAAAGAGACAAGATTAGTGGTTGCCAGGGACAGGAGTGAAAGTGGTCAGAGGGTAGAAACTTTCAGTGTTGTTTTTTGTTTTTTTTTTGGCTACACCATGTGGCTTGTGGGATCTTAGTTCTCCAACTAAGGAATAAACCCGGCACTCGGCAGTGAGAGGGCAGAGTCCTAACCACTGGACCGCCAGGGAATTCCCAGACAAACTTTCAGTTTTAAGATGAACAAATTCTGGGGATATAAGGTACAGCATGTTGATTATAGTTTATACTGTATTGTGCAATTGAAATTTTCTAAGAGTAGATCTTAAATGTTCTTGCCACACACAGAGGTGTAAGTCTGTGCGGTGATGAACGTGTTAACTTACCTTATTGTAGTAATCATTCTGCAATATATACATATATCAAATCATTACGTTGTACACCTTAACTTAGTTGGGCTTCCCTGGTGGTGCAGTGGTTAAGAATCCACCTGCCAATGCAGGGGACACAGGTTCGATCCCTGGTCCGGGAAGATTCCACATGCTGCGGAGCAACTAAGCCCGTGGGTCACAACTACTGAAGCCCGTGCACCTAGAGCCGTGCTCTGCAACAAGAGAAGCCACGACGATGAGAAGGTCACGCATCACAGCGAAGACCCAACACAGCCCAAAATAATAACAAATAAATTAATTAATTAATAAAAAAAAGACTTACACAGTGTTATGTCTCAATTATATTCAATAATACTGGGGTGGAAAGAGATTAAAACAAAAGAATATAGAAATTTTCACAAATAACAGTATCACGGATAGCATTATCTACTGCTGTATCACAAATTACCCCGCTACTTTGCAGACTTAAAACAACAATAAATATTTACTATGTCACAGTTTCTCTGGGTCAGGAATTCAGGAGTCACTTAGTGTGTTCGTGTCTCGATATCTCAGGAGGTTGCTGCCAAGCTGTCAGCCAGGATTGCAGTCATCTCCAGCCTTGACAGAGGCTACAGAATGTGCTTCCCAGGTGGCACACACACGTGGCTGCGAGTGGGCACCCGTGGATGGTGGGAAGTCTCAGTTTTTCATCATGTAGGCCTCTGCACAGGGATGCTTAAAAGTCCTCATGACTTTGTGGCTGGCTTCTTACAGAGCAAGTGGCCTAAGACAGACCAGGGCAGAATTTGCCATGTCTTGGAATCATACACTATTTCTTCTGCAGTGTTCTTGGGTCACACTGGCCAGCTACAATTCAATGTTGGGTGGGGGGAACCACACAAGGACTTGAATTCCAGGAGATGAGAATCATCGGAGGCCATCTTTGGGTTTGACCTGTAGGGACATTTGCTGTGACTTCAGGACAAATAATTCCATGGAGCCAATTTCTCAGAAGATGCTAAAGGGAAACAAAGGACAAAGTAGCATCTAAATACAGAAAAGGGTTATTTCTTGCTCCCGTTGCAAGGCTAACGTCATTTGGGTGGAACGTTTTTGCTCTCTGTGGTTACTCAGGGACCTCATTTTCTACCATCTGGTGACTCCACCATCTCCTATGGCCTTGAAGTCCTCTGCTGAATTCTCTACACTCAGCTGGCCCACAGGAGAGCGAGAGAGACAGAGGCGCACAGAGAAGGAAAGCATTAAAGCAGTGTGAAAGTGTTTTTTTTTTTAGAATCAAGGACTGGAAATGGCAAACGTCACTTCTGACCTGATTCCTCTAAGCCAAAATCAGACCGGTGACCCCACCCAGCTTTAAGGGAGGCTACAAAACACAGTCCAGCCATGTGCCCTGGAAGGAGAGGAAATGGGGTTTAGTGAACACATGACGTGTCTGTACAAGGAGGAAACTAGGAAACAGAAACATTATGGCCAGGGTCAGATAGTCAATACCACGGCAGAAATGAAACTAAAAGGCAGTGCGCTGTGTTTTTTTTTTTCCTTTCCTTGGCATTCAGGATATGCTGGTAACCAAAACATGACCGCTTTTCATAATGGACTAAGGCTGCTCAGTCATTCGCCTGGCTTGCCTTCCTGGGTTGGCATGGGGATAAGGCAGTCTTCTCTGGGAGGCATAAGTAGGGGCTGCCACCTTATTAGATGTCTGTTTGAAGACTGTCTATGCATATTTCAAAACTGCTGTGATGGGAATTCCCTGGTGGTCCAGTGGTTAGGACCCCATGGACTCTGTGCTTTTTTCTGCTGGGGGCTTTGCTGCAAGGCCAAAAAAAAAGAAATAAAAACAACTTTTGTGAAAGCTACCATTTACTTGTTCTTATAAAAAATGGATATTAGGGGAAAAACCCTTCAAAGACAGGATGCAGTTTCTCACATGTATTTTCTTTTATTATACAGGAAGAATAGTGCAAACCATTACTTTTTTTTTTTTTTTTTTGCCATATGGCATGTGAAGTCTTTGTTCCCCAACAGGGGTTGTTCCCTGACCCACAACCCCTGCATTGGAAGCATGGAGTCTTAACCACGGGACCACCAGGGAAGTCCCACAAACCATTAATTTTTTTTTTTTTTACATCTTTATTGGAGTATAATTGCTTTACAATGGTGTGTTGGTTTCTGCTTTATAACAAAGTGAATCAGCTGTACGTATACATATATCCCCATATCCCCTCCCTCTTGCGTCTCCCTCCCCCCCACCCTCCCTATCCCACCCCTCTAGGTGGTCACAGAGCACCGAGCTGATCTCCCTGTGCTATGTGAAGACTCATTTGTTTTAGTTCTCAGGAGGCTGCGAGCCAAGTTTCATATACTACATCTGTTGCTTTGTCTCATACGGACCATATTCCTCCAAGCTCGGCACCCCAATCCCTTACCTTTTGTCATTTTATTCTTGCTTTAAAAGCTTTTACTGGGATTCCCTGGTGGCGCAGTGCTTGAGGGTCCGCCTGCTGATGCAGGGGACACGGGTTCGTGCCCCGGTCTGGGAAGATCCCACATGCTGCGGAGCGGCTGGGCCCGTGAGCCATGGCCGCTGAGCCTGCGCTTCCGGAGCCTGTGCTCCGCAACGGGAGAGGCCACAACAGTGAGAGGCCCGCGAAAAAAGATTTTACTAATTTGACTATTAAATTTATGATTTGGGAAGGTGGTATAGTTCAGTCATAAAAATGTGAATGATAAGCAACGTAAGAACTACATGATAAAATTATGGGACAATATAGGAAGGACCTAAAATTTGAAATAAATAGATAACATTAAATAATTATATGCCTATGATCACTATATTTCTAGAAGAAAGATAAATCTGGTTTGACCCTTGACTAATCTCTGAGGTAGATATAAATTTTCTCAATATTGAAACTTCTCTCTTGCCAAAATACTTTTGATGCTTTTACTTTCTGTTCTTCTGAGCCTTCTCGCATCCACAACTCTCATCAAAATGATCCCTGTACTATTCCATCATCTCCCAGTTCTGCTTCATACTGAATCCACTTAATTTGCCTCATCCACCTTAATATCAACAGTGCCTAGGTTAGTGGCTAATAGAGGACCTGTCATCTATAGCAGTCAATTATCAAAAAATAAATTATTTGTAGGTATTAAAGGTAACATGAGAGAGTACAAAGAACACTGTCTGCATGTCAGAAAACCCCCAAATGTTCATAGCACTGTCATTTAAACGGTGTAAACTTGAATGAGTATATTAACTTGTCTGAGCCTTAAAATTACACATCTAGGGCTTCCCTGTGGTGCAGTGGTTAAGAATCCGCTTGCCAATGCAAGGGATGCTGGTTCGAGCCCTGGTCCAGGAAGGTCCCACATGCTGCAGAGCAACTAAGCCTGTGCGCCACAATTACTGAGCCTGTGCTCTAGAGCCTGTGAGCCACAACTACTGAGCCCGTGTGCCACAACTACTGAAGCCTGCGCGCCTAGAGCCCGTGCTCCGCAATGAGAGAAGCCACCACAGTGAGAAGTCCACGCACAGCAACGAAGAATAGCCCCCGCTCGCAGCAACCAGAGACAAGCCTGTGCGCAGCAACAAAGACCCAAAGCAGCCAAAAATAAATAAATAAATTAATTAATTAAAAAAAATTTTACACGTCTATAAAATCTGGATGATTATGGCTTAAGGAAAAGGAAGATTGAAGCCAGAAACTTCTATTTCTCTCTATTGAATTAGTTATCTATTGGTGTATAACAAATCACCCCAAAACCTAGTGGCTTACTCAAGACACATTTATTATCTCACAGTTTCTGCATCAGGAATTTGGGAGTGACTTAGCAGAGTGGTTCTTTAATATTTATTTGGTTGCACCGGCTCTTAGTTGTGGCAGGCAGGCTCCTTAGTTGCGGCAGGTGGGCTCCTTAGTTGCGGCTCACCGCCTCCTTAGTTGTGGCATGCATGTGGGATCTAGTTCCCTGACCAGGGATCGAGAGATTGAACCCCGCACCCCCTGCACTGGGAGTGGGGAGTCTTAACCACTGTGCCACCAGGGAAGTCCCTGCCTTCCACACTTGATGTGGGAAATCCCCCAAATATAGACAGAGTGGCCAAAAGCATGGCACATGTTACCCACAGGTAATCTTTAGGTAAATCAGAGGGACAAGGATGGCCCTTCCAGGTGAAAGGGTCTCAAAAGAGAAAGTATGGTGAAGTGATAAAGGGTGCAGACTCCAGATGCAAATGGTCTGGGTTGGAATTCTTTTTTTTTTAAAATTATTTATTTTTGGCTGTGTTGGGTCTTCGTTGCCGCGCGTGGGCTTTCTCTAGTTGCTGTGAGCGGGGGCTACTCTTTATTGAGGTGAACAGCCTTCTCATTGCGGTGGCTTCTCTTGTTGCAGAGCATGGGCTCTAGGCGTGCGGGCTTCAGTAGTTGTGGCACGTGGGTTCAGTAGTTGTGGCTTGCGGGCTCTAGAACACAGGCTCAGTAGTTGTGGCGCACGAGCTTAGTTGCTCCGCGGCATGTGGGATCTTCCCGGACCAGGGCTCAAACCTGTGTCTGCTGCATTGGCAGGCGGATTCTTAATCACTGCACCATCAGGGAAGCATTTTTGTTTTTTTCTTTAATTTTAAAATTATTTTTATTTTTTTGGCTGCATTGAGTCTTCATTGCTGCGTGCGGGCTTTCTCTAGTTGCAGCGAGCGGGAGCTACGCTTCGTTGCAGCGCATGGGCTTCTCATTGCGGTGGCTTCTCATATCGCAGAGTACAGGCTCTAAGCGCCCGGGCTTCAGTAGTTGCAGCACGTGGGCTTCAGTAGTTATGGCGTGTGGGCTCTAGAGCGCAGGCTCAGTAGTTGTGGCGCACGGGGGTTTAGTTGTTCCATGGCATGTAGGATCTTCCCAGACCAGGGCTCGAACCTGTGTCCCCTGCATTGGCAGGTGGATTCTTAACCACTGCGCCACCAGGGAAGTCCCCAAGAAGGGTGACTGACTGAACACGGAGGTTGCAGAAGATGGAGGTGTCCTTCTATTTTGCAACTGAAATATTAGTGCAGTCACAGTGTTATTCGCTGACATAAAGCACATGGTGAATATTTGTTTGATATTTCATCAAATAAATGCTTTTATTTTTGGCACAGGGTGTGCGGGATTTTAATTCCCCAACCAAGAATTGCATTCATGCCCCCTGCAGGGGAAGTGCAGAGTCCAAACCACTGGACCACCAGGGAATTCCCCCAAAGTACTTTCTAAGCCTGCAATTGCTAAATTGCATTCTGTGGTGACTAGACTCTCGTAAAGATTCTTTATGGGCATTTATTTTTTAAATACATATTAGGAAACTTTAAGAGATTCTGTGCAGAATTTCCCAACTTCTTAAGAACTAAAGCTACTTTTAAAAGATGCATATTTGAAACTCATGTAAAAATAGAGTTCCATGAAACACACTTTGAGAAATGGAGAACATCTGTAAGGAAACTGAAAAACCTAGGAAGGAAACCCATTCCTGCAGAAGTGATACAGATTTAAAGCATTAACAAAACTGCAAATGTTTGACCGATGGCAGGTCTATTATAGGTTTGAAAGTTCTGCCCAAGCAAACTTTCAAAAATCAGGTGAAGCTGGACTAGGCTGAATCAAGAAATCCTTACTCTGGCTTCCTTGGTGGCACAGTGGTTGAGAGTCCGCCTGCCGATGCAGGGGAGGCGGGTTCATGCCCCGGTCCGGGAAGATCCCACATGCCGCGAAGCGGCTGGGCCCGTGAGCCATGGCCGCTGAGCCTGTGCGTCCGGAGCCTGTGCTCCGCAGCGGGAGAGACCACAACAGTGAGAGGCCCGCGTACTGCAAAAAAAAAAAAAAAAAAAAAAGAAATCCTTACTCATTGTCCATGCTTTGTGGAAGTCAGGAAATTAGCCAACCATCAGAGTGGCTGGAATAAAGTTTCTTTCTTTAATAGACAAATACTCTAATTATGCTTTCTCTAGTTATGACAGTTATCCCTCTGCCATCAACAGATGAGGGAAACTTTAAGATAATTGCAGCATCCAGAAAAGTAAAGTCCCACTGAATGCAACGGGATACATAGCCACTTGAGATAATGGGAAAATTGGTATTACAACTGTCCTACAGTAAAAAAAAAAAAAAAAAAAAAGTAATTTGTTACTGATGCTGAAAGCTCAGCTTCTCTGTACACCAGGGCCAAATTAAATCTTGGAGAGAGAGTTTGGGGTGAAGTAGAAAAGGATAGCTTTATTATTCAATACTCTACCAGGCAAAGGGGGACACAGTTGGCTCCTGCCTCGAAAGACTATGTGTCCCAACTTGGAGAGGGTAGTGAGAAGTTTTTTGGGGGTTATTTTGGTTTTTTTTGTGGTACGTGGGCCTCTCACTGTTGTGGCCTCTCCCGTTGTGGAGCACGGGCTCTGGACGCGCAGGCTCAGTGGCCATGGCTCACGGGCCCAGCTGCTCCGCGGCATGTGGGATCTTCCCGGACCGGGGCACGAACCCGTGTCCCCTGCATCGGCAGGCGGACTCTCAACCACTGCGCCACCAGGGAAGCCCAGTGAGAAGTTTTATAACAATATTACCCAAGGCTGGGTTGCTGACAAGATGAGGGTGTGTGCAGGGTTTCAGGTGGTCGGGCCTCCTAATCTTGATGAGCTTCTCTGGTCCCTTTAATGTCGCCCCAGGTGGTTTCTTGCCTGTTCTCCCTTGATTAGCAACTGTTTGAATCCACCCTTTGGAGCTCAGCGTAGGTCGTGGAGGCTGGAGTCTTGCCTACAAGAAATCGGGGGCCAAAAAAAGAGGCTCCATGCCTGGGAGCCTCACAGGGCCCCACTCGGTTTCATTACCCGCCACAATCAAAAATCTAACTCCATTCTCAAAATCTAACTTCCAAATGGCCCTACTTACCTCTTTTAGATTTTTCAGTACCTTGTAGATTTTCTGCTTTATTTGCTTGGTTTGAATTCCATAGAATTTAGAACCAAAAAATGTGATTTTACAGACTGAAGGTGAGCAAAGTCCTAGTGTCCAGCTTTCTACATGAAAAAAGACCCACATTGATGCACATCAGCCACGTGGAATTTCAACATATGTTTAAAAAGAGAATCCTAACAGCTTGGGGGTGAGGCAGGGGGTGTTACATGCAGAAGATAAGAAGATTATTGTCAGTCTTCTCAAGATCAGCATTGAAATCTAGAAGAAGCTTGACCCATACTTTTAAAATTCTGAAGATAAAATGTTTCTCAGCTGACTTCTACAGTCGGCCAAGCTATCTAGAGTGAGTTGTGAATAAAGACATTTCCAACATGCAATGTATCCAAAAAAATCATTTCCCATGCTTTCTCAGGAAGCCACTGGAGGATTCAGTACATCAGAATGAGGGACTAAACCATAAAAAGAGAGTGCTTGGAATTCAGGACACAAGTAATTCAACACAGAAGAGAAGAGGAAAAAAATTCCCAGGATGATAGTGAAGGGAGATCCCAGGGTAACAGAAAGTAATTAGTTTGGAGAAAGAGGATAAAGAGATCCAGAAGAATGTATCCAAGAAAAAAAAGTGAAATTCCAGTTTTCCTACATCCTTGCCAACACTGGATAATGAAAAAACACAGTCCTCTGTGTCTTTCCTTTACTCTCACCCTGCTTTGCTACTTCACTTATGACACCAACTGTGTGGGTTTTCCACACATAAAACAATTCTTTGATTCTCAATTCTGATACTGTCTTGTGTCAGATCCCGCTGGTTAAGGACTCAGTCCCGCGAGACTGCCCCCACCTCGGATGCCAATTGAAAGTCCAGGTTGTTACCTATGTTTCTGACCAACTGGGTATAAATTGGAGGTTCCCTTGACCCACTCCTGGGGTTTGATTAATTTGCTAGAGCAACTCACAGTATTCATGAAGTCAGTTGACTTACTAGATATCTGGCTTATTATGAAGGATATTAAAGGATACAAATGCTGGGACTTCCTGGTGGTCCAGTGGTTAAGAATCCTCGTTTCCACTGCAGGGGGCACAGGTTTCACCCCTGGTCCTGGAACTAAGATCTCGCATGCCCTATGGCGCGCCCCCCCCCCCCAAAAAAGGGACACAAATGAACAGCCAGTTGAAGAGATACATACGGCAAGACCTGGAAGGGTCCTGAACAAAGAAGCTTCTGTCCTGGTGGAGTTTGGGGTGCACTGCTCTCCAGGGATACGGTTACTCTCTGGCTCACCAATATGAAAGCTCTCAGAAACCCCACCTTTTGAGTTTTTATGAAGGCATCATTACATAGGCATGATTGGCCATCGGTGATTGAACTCAGTTTTCTCCATCTTCTCTCCCCCAAGGTCAGGGGCTGAACTGAAAGTTCCAGCCTTCTAATCGCATGTTGATATTCCTGGCAGTCAGACTTCACCTTTATGTTACCTAGGGGGGTTCCAAAAGTCACCTCATAAACATAACAAAAGACACTTACTGTGCTCAACATTTAGGAAATTCCAAGGGAGCTTTGTGCCGCCAACAGGGTGAAGACCAAATATATATTTCTTATTATAAATCACAATGTCACATGGGTATGATCAATCTCTTAAATCTTTGACAATCTGATGGATGAACAATGGTACTTTAATTTCTAATTCTTTAATTTGTGGTATTTGGCATTTTGTATATGGGTATTCATTGACTGGGAATTATGTTTTCCTGTTGCGGAGGAAGAAATTTCCCTCTACCCTTCTAGTTCTTCTGGATGGTCTAAGAATTGATGTGACATGATATAGATAACAGGAGAAAATCAAACAAAAGTTTGATAACATGTATACATGGGAGAGACCCAGAAAAACTGAGTAACTCACCCAAATGGCTGAAGCCCTGACCTTAAATACCATCTTCAGCTAAAGACAAAAGAGGCTGTGGGTAGTGATTTGGGACCTCAAAGGGGAGGAACGCAATTCACAAGGAAATGGAAAGTGAATGGCAAACAGATGTTTGCTGGGCTGTGCAGAGACAATGGGACCCAGAGTGGACTCTGATCTCCAGGCCCTGCGGAGTTTCCCCACCACACTCAGCCCAGTCTTTGCAGAGCTCTCTGGTGACAGCTCTGTTCTGGGAACTGGCCCTTTATCTAAATTCTTTAGGCAGCTAAGGGGGAAGGTCAAATTTTCTCCTTGAGTCTTTTGGGCCTTGATTGTTTTCAGCTTGAAATAACCCACATGCCAAAGAGATGTTTTAGGGTGGCAAATTTTGCTCCCCTTCAATCCTTTGCCCTTTTTTTTTATTGGTTTGTCTTCTCTCCTCTATTAATTTGTGAGAGAGATTTGTACATTAGAGGAAACGTCCATTTCTCTCATATGTATTTTTCCCAGTCTTTTGACTTTATTGAAACGGAGCCGGACTCTGTGGGGCCCTCCTAGGTACAAAAGCCCCTCTGTGTCCCATGGTTTCTTGTTTGTTAGAAAAAAGCTTTAGAGGGACTTCCCTGGTGGCGCAGTGGTTAAGAATCTGCCTGCCAATGCAGGGGACACGGGTTTGAGCCCTGGTCCAGGAAGATCCCACATGCCTTGGAGCAACTAAGCCCATGCACCACAACTACTGAGCCTGTGCTCTAGAGTCCACGAGCCACAACTACTGAAGCCCACGTGCCACAACTACTGAAGCCTGCATTCCTGGAGCCCGTACTCCACAACAAGAGAAGCCACCCGATGAGAAGCCCACGCACCACAATGAAGAGTAGCCCCTGCTCGCCGCAACTAGAGAAAGCCTGTGCGCAGCAATGAAGACCCAACGCAGCCAAAAGTAAATAAATTTATAAAAAAAAAAAAAAAAAAAGAAAAAAGCTTTAGACTCCTAGGCCTCCCCTGACTTCCAAAGAGCAGAATCTAACAGTTTCTAATTAGGGAGGTGAGGGAATGCAGAAACTCAGGAAAAGCAGTCCAGAAGCAATAATGCAGCAATAAAAGAGTCTGAGTTCCTCTCAAGGGATATATATAACAATCTGATGCATATCTTTGAATTGCTCTGCAGAAAATAAGACCCCAGCCCAGGTGGAGGATGGTGACTACATGCCAACCACAAACATGTAGACCCCAGACTGGTTGGAACCAGAAGGTCGATGATTAAGATTTCTGAAACACCACCCTGTTACCTCACCAGCAACCAATCAGAAAAAAGTCATGCCCTCTGCAACCCTCACCCCAAATGTCACCTTTAAAAATCATTCCCTGAAAGCCATCTGGGAGTTCAGTTCTTTTGAGGATGAGCTACCTGTTCTCCTTCCTAGGTGCCCTGAAGTAAATGCGGTACTTTCCGTCACCACGTCCCCGTGTCAGTAAATGGGATTTGCAGGGAGGCCGGCAGATCCAAGTTTGATGGGGTAATGTTATGACTTTTTTTCTTAATTTAAAATTTTATATAGGCAAAGACAAACTTTGTAGTTTCTACGGCATGCTGATAAGGATAATTTGTATATCGGGACTGGGATGTTATGAATTATGATGTGAATTATAATAAGGAATATGTATTTGGGCTTTGTCCTGTTTTTTACGACTGAGCTTCTAAAACTCTTGGAATTTCCTAAGTGAAGAGAGAGAGAAGGTGTTTTGCTATGTTCAGGAGGCAACTTTTGGAATGCCCTTATGTTGCCTAAGGATAGGGCTGATTGCCAAGGGAGATAACCCTGTGTTTGTAGGGTTGGAACTTTCTCTTCCACCCTTGGACCTTCTAGGAGGGGAGGGGGGACCAATGGCAAAAGATTTAGTCAATCACGCCTGTGTAATGAAGTCCTGTAATAAAAATCCAGGACAGTGTTTGGAAAGCTTCCAGGTTGGTGGAGATGTGGGGAGAGGGTGGCGCTGGGAGAAGGCATGGGCACCCCATACGCTTTCTCCAGACCTTGCGTTATGCATTTCCTTTATCTGTTTTTTCCTGGTTTATATAATAAACCGGCAATCTAGTAAGTAAAACTTTTCTCTGAGTTCTGTGAGCTGCTCTAGCAAATTAATCGAACCTGAGAAGAGGGTTGTGAAACCTTTTTTTTTGGCTGCACCGTGCAGCTTGTGAGATCTTAGTTCCCCGACCAGGGAGCGAACCCGTGCCCCGCCCCGCCCCCCCCCCCCCCCCCCCGCAATGGAAGCGCGGAGCCCTAACCACTGGATCGCCAAGGAATTCCCAGAAACTTCTGATTGATAATAGCCAGTCAGTGAGAAGTATCAGTGATAACCTGGACTTGAGATTAGCATCCTAGGTTAGAGGGGATCTCTGGAACCTCTAATTTGTGGTCAGTCAAAAGCGCAGGTAATTTGAGCTTGCAATTGGTGTCTGAAGGACAGGGTTGGGAAGTAGTCTTGGAGAACTGAGCTCTTAACCTGTGGAATCTGATGCTGTCTCCAGGTAGATAGTGTCATAATTGAATTGAATTGTAGGACACCCAGCTGGTCTACCAAGCATTGTTTGGTGGTGTGTGTGGGGGGGGGGGGAGAACCTCCTCTAGCAGTGGAAATGGGTCTAGGACCTAATTTAGGGACCCAAGAAATAGAGGATGGTCCACATCACAAAACTTCAGTTTTCAGCCCACACTTAAACAGGAAATGCCCCACTGTCCAAGAAACCTAACACACACCAGTCACCACCCTCCCACTCAGCTTTAGCTTACCTTACCCGAGAAAATAGGACCTCCAGCCTTACAAGGAAACCCTTGACCTCCCAGCCAATCACACATGCCCTGTTTCCAAGCTGCTCCTTCTAACACTCACTCTTGCCTAGACCTCCCTAGAAAAGAGTGCTCCACTGCTTCGAAGGCACTGTATTCCCCCAGCTCATGGTTTGTTTTCCTTTGAGTAAAGGATATCAAACTGGTTACTAAATTGTTTTATTTTTGTTATTTGACAATGATTAGACTTTTCCCTCTACCAGAGTATAAATACATTCACTCACCTCTACCCCCTTACACCCAAGGTGGTGAGAGGGAGTTGACAAGGGGAATCGAGTAGACTCGCTATTCTTAGTTATAAGGGCCCCTTTGGGATGCTGGTGATACATTTACAGTCCTTAATCTGCCCTATTGGAATTCCCTGGCCTTGCAGTGGTTAGGACTCTGCGTTCTCACTGCCGTAGCCTGGGCTCAATCCCTGGTTGGGGAACTAAGATCCCACAAGGCACATGGCGTGGCTAAAAAAAAAAAAAGAAATCTGCCCTATTGTGTGGAATTTTCCCGTTGAACTGAGCTGCTAAGGTGCTGGCGTGGAGGATGCTGATAGCCAGTTTTAGGATTTGGGCAGATGGGAGCAATAAAAAGAGGCAGAGGGGCAAAAAAGTTTCAGATGAGTCAATCTCTGAGCTGAATAAGAAAGAAAATGAAGAAAGAAGAGGGCTGGTGAGTTGGGAAAAGTCAGAAAGGTCACTGAAGTGGAAATCTTGATAAGATTAAATAGGTATAGTGGGTGTATTTAAACAATCAAGCTTGAAGAATAATATATTATGGTCAGAAACAGGATGGATGAACTATTTTTAAAGCAAAGTTAGAATAGAAAAGTAGAAAGGAGATCAAGGAGGTATGCCCCATCATTCTTTTTCTTTTCTTTCTTTTGGTTTTTTTAGTAATTTTTATTGGAATATACTTGATTTACGATGGTGTGTTTCTGCTGTACAGCAAAATGAATCAGTTATACGTATACATACGTCCACTCTTTTTTAGGTTCTTTTCCCATATAGATCATTACAGAGTATTGAGTAGAGTTCCCTGTGCTATACAGTAGGTCCTTATTAGTTATCTATTTTATATATAGTTGTGTGTATATATCAATCCCTATCTCCCAATTGCCGCCCACCCTGCCCCCATTATTCTTTTCCTTTTTCAGAGTTTTCTTGGCTTTCTCACATGTTTCTTTTACTAGATAAACTTTATGATGTTTTTTGTTTTTTTGCGGTACGCGGGCCTCTCGCTGTTGTGGCCTCTCCCGTTGCGGAGCACAGGCTCCAGACGCGCAGGCTCAGCGGCCATGGCTCACGGGCCCAGCCGCTCCGCGTGATGTGGGATCTTCCCGGACCGGGGCACGAACCCGCGTCCCCTGCATCTGCAGGCGGACTCTCAACCACTGCGCCACCAGGGAAGCCTCTAGATAAACTTTAGAATAATTTTGTGGGTGTTCCTAAAGAGCCAGCAGAGTTTTCAAAATGTCACTAGTGAAAACTCTAAATGCCAGATAAAAAAGGTAACCCTCCGCCTACTCTCCAATTATGTGTTACTCTCGTGCAACCATTTCTTCCCAGCCAAGTTTCTTGAAATAGTAGTACAGACTTATTATTCTATTTCTTTTTTTTTTTTTTTTGTGGTACGCGGGCCTCTCACTGTTGTGGCCTCTCCCGCCGCGGAGCACAGGTTCCGGACGCGCAGGCTCAGCGGCCATGGCTCACGGGCCCAGCCGCTCCGCGGCATGTGGGATCTTCCCGGACCGCGCCACGAACCCGTGTCCCCTGCATCAGCAGGCGGACTCTCAACCACTGCGCCACCAAGGAAGCCCATCATTATTTTATTTCTTTATCTTCTGCTCCTCAATTGCTTTGTAAGCCTTTGCTAAGGACACCAATGGGCTGTCTTCAATTTTGACTTCTTTTGTCTATTTGTCTTCTTGTGTTTGATCACATTCTTCTTGGAACTCTTTGATACCCAAGACCTGTTGTCTCCTGGTTTCCTTCTCAGTTGTCTTCTTAGGCATTTCTTACTTTGTCCACCACTGAAATATTGGTGTTTTATAAGATTATCACCTCTCATTCATTCATTCGATAGATTGAGTAAAACCAATCTGGTAACAGAGCAGTAAATAAAAGAGACCCTATCTTTCATGGAGCTCAAATACTAGTTTTCTCAAATCGTATAAATGTTACTGAGTCCAAGCTCGCTCTGCTCTGCTCGCCCCACGACAGGCCAATGAATAGAAGGTGTTTATTTGGAAAGCGGGCAGACTGGTGTCTCTGAAAAAACATCTTATGGGGGTTGGATGCCCGTTTCTTTTATAGCACAGAGAGGGGGAGGAGATGAGGAAGTAAAGTAAAAAGCCCATAATTTTTGCATATATCTCCTGGAATGGCCAGCCTCCGGGAGGGGATGTGTTAATTTCTTCTTCCTTGCAGCCATCCACAGGTGGAACAGGTCTGGATGTTTCCCTGAACAAAAGCACTTTGGTTTAACATTCAGGCAGAGGGGCAGGGTTCCCCTAGGCAAGCCATTATGTAGAGACAGTGAACAAAAGCAGTGGAGAGCAAAGGTTAAAGTGAAAGAAACAGATCCAACGTGTAGTCCAACCGGGGCTTCAACTACACCTGTAATCAGGAGTGATATAATATGTTAACAATGGAATCATCCTAGCACCAACTAAGTCAGAAGAGGGCGTCAACCAATCAGACAGACGGTCTGGCTGTACTCTGTTGTACTGGCTGAATATCAGCGCAACCTATAATATATAAATATGATAATATGATGTCTGGTAGTAAGAGGACAGTCTAGAACCTAGAACCTCCAAACTGCTCAAATTCTAGCTCTGTTACTTCTGCTGCGTGACATGGGGCAAATTACTTCACCTGTTTGTGCTTCAGTTCTCTCCTCTATAAAATGGCATAATAGGGCTTCCCTGGTGGCGCGGTGGTTGAGAGTCCGCCTGCCGATGCAGGGGACACGGGTTCGTGCCCCGGTCCGGGAAGATCCCACATGCCGCGGAGCAGCTGGGCCCGTGAGCCATGGCCGCTGAGCCTGCGCGTCCGGAGCCTGTGCTCCGCAACGGGAGAGGCCACAGCAGTGAGAGGCCCGCGTACTGCAAAAAAAAAAAAAAAAGGTATAATAAAGTACCTACACCATACGGTTGTTACAAGAGTCATACAATATAATACATGTAAAGCATTTAGAACAGCCTGGAATTTTTTTAAAGTGATTTAATATTTTATTTATTTATTTATTTATGGCTGAGTTGGGTCTTCGTTGCTGCGCATGGGCTTTCCCTAGTTACAGTGAGCGGGGGCTACTCTTCGTTGAGGTGCACGGGCTTCTCACTGCGGTGGCTCCTCTTTGTTGCAGAGCATGGGCTGTAGGCACGCGGGCTTCAGTAGTTGTGGCTCATGGGCTCTAGAGCGCAGGCTCAGTAGTTGTGGTGCATGGACTTAGTTGCTCCGCAGCATGTGGGATCTTCCCGGACCAGGGCTCGAACCTGTGTGCCCTGCATTGGCAGGCGGATTCTTAACGACTGCACCACCAGGGAAATCCCTAGAACAGCCTGGAATATTGATAAACACTCAATAAATGATAGTTATTATTATTAATTATTTCACAACTATGTTTCTAATCCTGACTTTTCCCCCCTTGAGCTCCAAAGTTATAGATTAAGTGGTTTTTCTTCCAAATATACCATAGGTGCTTGGGAAACCTACAAGGTTCAGTATAGTTAGTCAAGGCAGCCTTGTAGACAAATAGGGCAATCAAATTTTATAAGTACTAGGTAGAATGGGGAGAAATAACATATATATACATTTATATATATATATGCATAAATACATACCTATATAGAGAATTGTAAGTGGTTTATACATGTGAACTCATTTAATCTTAACGACTGCCCCCACTAAGTAACTACTATCATTATCCCCACTTTATAAATGGGGAAACATATAAATGAGGCACATAGGTTCAAATGACTTGAGAAAAGTCACATAGCTACTAAGTCTAAACCCACTCTTCCTCCAGAGTTTAAGCTCCTTGTCACGCCACTATACTGCTCACCAAAGAGGAAGCCGTCTTGTGACAGAAAGAGCATTTCTTATAATTTTCTTTATGGATCAGATCTATTTCCCTTCAGATTTTACAACTTAAAAATATCCCTTGGAGGAAACATGCTGTGGGTTCTTGTTCTGCTAGTTCGTACATGTCTTTTTCATTATACTTGGAATCAACACCCTAGTGCAGACTTGTTTTCTGAGCTAATATTTTTATTTTTTATTTTTAAAATTATTTATTTATTTATTTTGGCTGCATGGGGTCTTAGTTGTGGCACTCGGAATCCTCATTGCGGCATGTGGACTCTTAGTTGTAGCACGCATGCAGGATCTAGTTCCCTGACCAGGGATCAAATCCGGGCCCCCTGCATTGGGAGCACGGAGTCTTACCCCCTGGACCACCAGGGAAGTCCCCTGAGCTAATATTTTTAAACATCTGATCCTTCTTCATGAAAGATCTATTTCTTGCTTTAAAGTATAAAATGAGTTTTCTGATTCTGAAGAGTTTCCATGTGCTTGGACAGCCCTGCTTCATTGCCTCATTACTAAAACTAACAAATTCCATAGGAGCCAGAGACAAAAGAACCAACAAACCCAAATCACTTCCTGTACACCTACCTCCTTGTCCCAGCACTGAAAGTGAGTGAACGCAGATACATGTATCTGTACAGACCTGGATGATGAGTTTTGACCTGCACACCAAAGAGTATCAAATTTTTACACAATATAATAAGAATGCTACCTATGTTTCTAGTGTTCTTGACAGTTTCACTGAGACCCTATACTTGCTGAGAACAGGTATCCTCTGAAACTGGCCAAGTCAGTATTTCTCAAACTGAGGTTCTTTACTTTTTTTTTTGGCTGCCCCCTGCGGTGTGTAGGATCTTAGTTCCCCAACCAGGGATTGAACCTGACTGAGCCTCTTGCAGTGGAAGCCCAAGGGTCGTAACCACCGAACCACCAGGGAATTCCCTAAGAGGTTCTTAAAGGATCAGAGATAAAGTACAGACTTTCATATAAGAATAGGCTAGACTATCTGGAATAACTATTTTATAACTGATAATTGTCAATGTCAAGAGCAGCGTGGGGACTTCCCTGGTGGCGCAGTGGTTAAGAATCCACCTGCCAATGCAGGGGACACTGGTTCAAGCCCTGGTCCGGGAAGGTCCCACATGCTGCAGAGCAACTAAGCTCGTGCACCACAACTACTGATCCTGAGCTCTAGAGCCCGCGATCCACAACTACTGAGTCTGTGTGCCACAACTACTGAAGCCCGCATGCCACAACTACTGAAGCCTGTGTGCCTAGAGCCCATGCTCCACAACAGGAGAAGCCACCACAATGAGAAGCTGGTGCACCACAACGAAGAGTAGCCCCTGCTCGCCACAACTAGAGAAAGCCCACGCGCAACAATGAAGACCTAATGCAGCCATAAATAAATAAATTAATTAATTAATTTAAAAATAAGAGCACCAGGTATGCCAAAGAAAGATTTGCAGTAACTTGAATAAATTAAAATTTGCAGTAACTTGACAGCTGACCCACAGACATAGAAAACAAACATATGGTTACCAAAGTGCAAAGGGTGGGGAGGGATAAATTAGGAGTTTGGGATTAACATACACACCGTACTATAAAAAATAGTTAACAACAAAAAAAAATTTAGGGGACAGCTGATTCATCCTGGGACACAAGATGGAATTCTGAGCCCGTTTCATTCCTATGTAAGTTATTGGCAATTTTTATTTTGTAGTAAATACTTATGAAATCTCATCTTTGCGTGAACCGCTTACTGATTTTGATATACTTTATCCCTCTTAGCTTAATTTTGGATTCAGATCTCATCTATGGTAAAGGTACATGAAGCCCCCATGGGATATAAAATTAGAAGGAAAAAGAAACCAGATTTCATGGACCATGACAGCTTTAAAACCCTAGGGGCAGTATTTATTTGATTAACACTCAGAGGTGGTTATTTGTACTGTGTAGGTTTCACGGTCCAAAGATTAGAACAGCTTGTTATGCATTAAGCTAGCTAGGCTTTGTGCCTATTTCCCTGGTGGCCTGACTTAAGACAAGTTCTTTCCAGTTCTTCCTTTTTTTTTTTAATTTATTTTTTTATTTTTTAACATCTTTATTGGAGTATAATTGCTTTACAATGGTGTGTTAGTTTCTGCTTTATAAAAAAGTGAATCAGTTATACATATACATATATTCCCATATCTCTTCCCTCTTGTGTCTCCCTCCCTCCCACCCTCCCTATCCCACCCCTCTAGCTGGTCACAAAGCACCGAGCTGATCTCCCTGTGCTATGCAGCTGCTTCCCACTAGCTATCTATTTTACATTTGGTAGTGTATATATGTCCATGCCACTCTCTCACTTTGTCACAGCTTACCCTTCCCCCTCCCCATATCCTCAAGTCCATTCTCTAGTAGGTCAGTGTCTTTATTCCCATCTTGCCCCTAGGTTCTTCATGACCATTTTTTTCCCTTAGATTCCATATATATGTGTTAGCATATGGTATTTGTTTTTCTCTTTCTGACTTACTTCACTCTGTATGACAGACTCTAGGTCCATCCACCTCATCATAAATAGCTCAGTTTCATTTCTTTTTATGGCTGAGTAATAGTCCATTGTATATATGTGCCACATCTTCTTTATCCATTCATCTGTTGATGGACACTTAGGTTGCTTCCATATCCTGGCTATTGTAAATAGAGCTGCAATGAGCATTGTGGTACATGACTCTGTTTGAATTATGGTTTTCTCAGGGTATATGGCCAGTAGTGGGATTGCTGGGTCCTATGGTAGTTCTACTTTTAGTTTTGTTTTTTTTTTTTTTGCGGTACGTGGGCCTCTCACTGTTGTTGCCTCTCCCATTGCGGAGCACAGGCTCTGGACGCGCAGGCTCAGCGGCCACGGCTCACGGGCCCAGCCACCCCGCGGCATGTGGGATCTTCCCTGTCCAGCATGTGGGATCTTCCCGGTCCGGGGCACGAACCCATGTCCCCTGCATCAGCAGGCGGACTCTCAACCACTGCGCCACCAGGGAAGCCCTATTTTTAGTTTTTTAAGGAACCTCCATACTGTTCTCCATAGTGACTGTATCAATTTACATTCCCACCAACAGTGCAGGAGGGTTCCCTTTTCTCCACACCCTCTCCAGCATTTATTGTTTGTAGATTTTTTGATGATGGCCATTCTGACTGGTGTGAGATGATATCTCATTGTAGTTTTGATTTGCATTTCTCTAATGATTAATGATGTTGAGCATTCTTTCATGTGTTTGTTGGCAATCTGTATATCTTCTTTGGAGAAATGTCTATTTAGGTCTTCTGCCCATTTTTGGATTGGGTTGTTTGTTTTTCTGATATTGAGCTGCTTGTAAATTTTGGAGATTAATCCTTTGTCAGTTGCTTCATTTGCAAATATTTTCTCCCATTTTCAGGGTTGCCTTTTTGTCTTGTTTATGGTTTCCTTTGCTGTGCAAAAGCTTTTAAGTTTCGTTAGGTCCCATTTGTTTATTTTTGTTTTTATTTCCATTTCTCTAGGAGGTGGGTCAAAAAGGATCTTGCTGTGATATATGTCATAGAGTGTTCTGCCTATGTTTTCCTCTAAGAGTTTGATAGTGTCTGGCCTTACATTTAGGTCTTTAATCCATTTTGAGTTTATTTTTGTGTATGGTGTTAGGGACTGTTCTAATTTCATTCTTTTACATGTAGCTGTCCAGTTTTCCCAGCACCACTTATTGAAGAGGATGTCTTTTCTCCACTGTATATTCTTGCCTCCTTTATCAAAGATAAGGTGACCATATGTGCCTGGATTTATCTCTGGGCTTTCTATCCTGTTCCATTGATCTATATTTCTGTTTTTGTGCCAGTACCATGCTCTGTTGATTACTGTAGCTTTGTAATTTAGTCTGAAGTCAGAAAGCCTGATTCCTTCAGGTCTGTTTTTCTTTCTCAAGATTGCTTTGGCTATTCGGGGTCTTTTGTGTTTTCATACAAATTGTGAAATTTTTTGTTCTAGTTCTGTGAAAAATGCCAGTGGTAGTTTGATAGGGATTGCATTGAATCTGTAGATTGCTTTGGGTAGTAGAGTCATTTTCACAATGTTGATTCTTCCAACCCAAGGACATGGTATATCTCTCCATCTATTTGTGTCATCTTTAATTTCTTTCATCAGTGTCTTATAATTTTCTGCATACAGGTCTTTTGTCTCCTTAGGTAGGTTTATTCCTAGATATTTAATTCTTTTTGTTGCAATGGTAAATGGGAGTGTTTTCTTAATTTCACTTTCAGATTTTTCATCATTAGTGTATAGGAATGCTAGAGATTTCTGTGCATTCATTTTGTATCCTACTTTACTGAATTCATTAACTCTAGTAGTTTTCTGGTAGCCAGTTCTTTCTTAGCTGGCTCTCTCCCTACAGCTAATTCTTCCAGATCCTGGTAATATACCTTTTCTGGCCTCTCAGCCAAGAGATGGGACAGCTCCTGTGCTCTTACTTGCCCCAGGACACTTCACTATCTCTTTTTGGCTCCCTTAAAC
Source organism: Monodon monoceros (assembly GCF_005190385.1). Taxonomy (NCBI): domain Eukaryota; kingdom Metazoa; phylum Chordata; class Mammalia; order Artiodactyla; family Monodontidae; genus Monodon; species Monodon monoceros. Next base: position 7,024,655 of record NW_021703783.1, read on the forward strand.
TCTATTCTCACTTGTAGTGAAAGTGTGCGCTCAGTTCCTGCCAGGATCCTGACTGTTTTTATGAAATCAACAGGAAATACACTCTGCTCTTCCCAGATTTTGTAGGCGTTGGAAATATTCATGGTTGTGTTTGTGGACCAGCATTTATTAGTGAGCTGTGGTTTACAGAGCCAGGAATAAAGCAGAGACCGCCTCTCAACTTGGACACCTGTATGGAAAGGAAACTGGGGACAACTTTTTTTTTTTTTTTGATGGTACGCGGGCCTCTCACTGCTGCGGCCTCTCCCGTTGCAGAGCACAGGCTCCGGACGCGCAGGCTCAGCAGCCACGGCTCACGGGCCCAGCCGCTCTGCGGCATGTGGGATCTTCCCAGACCGGGGCACGAACCCGCGTCCCCTGCATCGGCAGGCAGACCCTCAACCACTGCGCCACCAGGGAAGCCCGGGGACAACTTTTTGTACCTAGTTCTGGAGCGCAAGTACCCAGGACCTGTCTTTAGGTCATATGCCCTTCCCATAGCACCAAGTATTGGAGATGGCAAAGGATTCAGAAGTACTTCCTCCAAGCACCCGCTCTTTTGTGTATTTTTTTCCTTCATTTTTATTGGTGCTGGATGCTGGTTTCTGAGCTAGAAGATCCAGGAAGGGTGTATCTGAATAGAGAAGAGTTGTTGAAGATGAGAATCTAAAGGTGTTATTAACTCTATCACCTTCAGTAGCTTAAAAGAAAAAGAGAAAAAAAAAGAAAGAAAAGGGGCATACTTCCAGTTTGGACTGGAGATGTGAGAGAGACACACGAAGAAGCAAACCAATCAATATCTCTAGCTTGTATCTTCTCTTGGTAACTGATGCTTTCACTTTATGCAAAAATTATGAAGGATCTTAGAAACTGGTTGGTGGTCTGCAGCTCTTCCTGGCCTTGTTATAGTACATAGTAGTATGAGCAAGTTGCTAGGATAAAACCATAGTTGCTGTACTACAATATACTCTTGGTAGAGGAGGGAATTATTCTATGGGATTTCTGTGAAGGCAACGTTGGTGGGTCGATCACATTCTCTGACAGACAAATGGCAGCGATATTCTCCCAGGTTCTGACTAGTCATCAGTGAGAGGACTCAAACAGTGCTTTCTAGACTGATGATATCAAAAGTGCTGAATTGAATGAGAGATTATATAGCCAGGTAAGCAGTGGAGGTAAGATGATAATCCAGAGTCTTTTTTTGGGCCGTGCGGTGTGGCCTGCAGGATCTTAGTTCCCCAACAAAGGATCGAACCTGTGCCCCCTGCAGGTGAAGCACGTAGTCCTAACCACTGGACCTCCAGGGAGTTCCCAGAGTCTTAAAATAATAAGGAAAATTACTCCATATCTTCCTGAATCCCCAAATCCCTGAATATGGAAATGTTTGTACAATTTCCCAGCTGTATCCCAAATCAAATTTCCATGGAGGGTCATACATTTCCTACGAATGTCCTCATACCACAAGGTAATAAATTCTTAACCTTCAGTAAAGTTTTATATATTACCTCAAGGCAATGTTTTCCCACAAAGAAACAAGTTACCCTCTATATGATGCATAAAAAATAATAAAGCCATGTTGAAATACAGATTCTTGGTTGTCAGCTTCCTTTATACCAGCCTTGAAAATCATGCACAAACAAAATAAAAAGTATTACAGGGCTTCCCTAGTGGCAGAGTGGTTAAAAATCCGCCTGTCATTGACATATATACACTAATATGTATAAAATAGATAACTAATAGGAACCTGCTGTATAAAAAAATAAATAAAATAAAATTCAAAAATTCAAAAAAGAATCCTCCTGCCAATGCAGGGGACACAGGTTCGAGCCCTGGTCTGGGAAGATCCCACTTGCCGCGGAACAACTAAGCCCGTGCTCCACAACTACTAAGCCTGCGCTCTAGAGCCCACGAGCCACAACTACTGAGCCTGAGTGCCACAACTACTGAAGCCCACGTGCCTAGAGCCCATGCTCCGCAACAAGAGAAGCCACCGCAATGAGAAGCCCGCGCACCACAACGGAAGAGTAGCCCCTGCTCATCGCAACTAGAGAAAGCCCGCGCATAGCAATGAAGACCCAACACAGCCAAAAATAAATTTAAAAAAAAAAAAGGTATTGCATATCATAGCAATTTAGTCTTCTAGGGAAATACTAAAACCATTTAGGGGTGGAAAAATGTTTCCTTCCCTTCTGGATTCTTTGGCTGGTGTAATAAATTACACCTGCCACAAGACAGAGCAACAGGAGAAAAACAATTTTAATTTTGTGTGTACTGGAGCCCCATAGAAATCTGAGACTCAAAGAAGTAACCAAAGCAGGAAGCTTCAATACTGTTTAGGCAAAGAAACAATAAATTTGTGAGGAATTGACAAGATAAGGGGTTTTGGACTTGGTTTAGTAAATAGGTGAAGAAGTAACAAGGTTTGTTTACATAGCCTTCTTGGCCCTAAATTCCTTGTCTCTGGTGATAAGGATGCTTTATATCCTCCTGGCACAGGGAGGGTACCTTTTACTTGGAGACAAAGGAGGGTCAGAGTGTCCTTGTACCAGTTTCACCATTTTATCTTTCAGAAAACTAGAAACACTATCAAGGGTTGAAGGGAATACCCAGTGTATTATGTATGACTTGGGTGAGGGGTAAAGGCATTCTTACATTCACCAACTAGACCCATTCATGGCCTTGGGGGAAGAGGTGTGTATAAGATAAAATCACGAGGGATGAGTCAAGGAGATGGCTGAGTGCTATCTTAAGACCTATAGACCTGAGGAGGTACTTCCTTGGGTAGGGTGAGATGTTTAACATTCTTTTTCTTCTGTTTTACATTCCTTTATGAGATGATCAGTCAAGTGCAGCCATGAGAATACAGACTAAAGTTTATTATACTTGCAGATCTTAGAGATAGGAGGCACAGTATGCCACCCAGGGCCACAGAGAAGAACAGAGCGGTCAGGAGACACAAGACGGGAGGGAGCAGGTTTAGGCCAGAGATGTTATTGGCCTTTCTGGGAGGAAAGGCAAGGCGGTGCAGGGCAAGCAAGTTAGGACTGGCTAGTTTGAGTAATTTCACTGGGCTCTACCCTATAGGGATGGTCCCTAGTTGCCTGGTACCCGGCCCTGGGATGATTAAGGGAGAGGAATATTGCCTCTTGGGGTATATGAGCCAAACAGAGGAGTCATGGCTCTGGATTGGTTAGCTTGCCTATCTTTTTTATGTCTAAGAATTGGCTCACCCTAGAAAGGACAGCCTCTCCCCAACCAGAAAGGTATTTTTAAGGTGTCATGGTATATAGAAAAATATTATTTTTTAATGTATACAATACAGGGGACCCTACTACATATGAATTGCCTATATTTATGTGTGACATTAAATTTATACATGAGTTGGGGAACAATTGGCTAATTGGCATGGTATGTTTTGTTGACATTCAAATGTTTACTTTGTTTTTGCAGGAATTTGGCAATGGGGAGCTGGGTATTTTAGAGGTATTTGTTTGCTTTTAGGTCTCAAATAGTTTTTAGACCCTTGAAAAGTTTATAAACTGTAGGGTAGCTTAGACTCCAGTTATAACCTAGTTTATCAAACTAGGACAAACCTAGGTTGTCCTTAATCTATCTTCACATGTACCAGGAGTGATGGGTTATGGTAATCCTCAGTTTTGCTGGATATCATACCACCCCTCCACTCAGTAAGACCAGACAAATTTGTCCTTGACTAATGGACTGTGTGATCCCCTGGCCTGCTATGACACTTGGCATATGTCAACAGACCTAATCGTCCACAGAACAGATAGAGGCACCCTGCACTCCACAGACCAGCAGACGTTTACTATTTGTGGCCTCCCAGGCAAGAGGAGGTATGGCCTGGTTGCAAGCAATCTCATTAGAATTAAAGATCTGTTGAGGAGCTTGACCTGTAGCCCAGTTTAAGATGCTCAGCCAATCAAAACAATATGTAGGCTCTCCTGGTGGCGCAGTGGTTAAGAATCCACCTGCCAATGCAGGCGACACGGGTTTGAGCCCTGGGCTGAGAAGATCCCACATGCCGCGGAGCAACTAAGCCCATGTGTCACAACTGCTGAGCCTGCCCTCTAGAGCCTGTGAGCCACAACTACTGAGCCCGTGCGCCACAACTAGTGAAGCCCGCGTGCCTAGAGCCTGTGCTCCCAACAAGAGAAGCCACCGCAACGAGAAGCCCACGCACCGCAATGAAGAGTAGCCCCTGTTCACCGCAACTAGAGAAAGGCCGCGCACAGCAACGAAGACCCAATGCAGCCAAAAAATAAACAAATAAATAAAATTAAAAACCAATATGTATATAAAAGGCCTATTATGTTTCAGACAACCTTCTAAGACAATAATGGGGAAAACAAGACAATACAAATCATACAATTCTCTCTCATACACAACCTTCATAAATGAACAATTTCTTTTTTTAAAAATTTTTTATTGTAGTATAGTTGATTTACAATGTTGTGTTAGTTTCAGGTGTACAGCAAAGTGATTCATTTATACATATAAATATATTCATTCTTTTCAGAGTCTTTACCCATATAGGTTATTACAGAGTATTGAGTAGAGTTCCCTGTGCTGTACAGCAGGAGTCCCCAACCCCCTGGCTGTGGCCTGTTAGGAACCAGGTTGCACAGAAGGAGGTGAGTGGCAGGTAAGCCAGCAAAGCTTCATTTACCACTCCCCATTGCTCCCCATTACTGCCTGAACCATTCCCCACCCCCCGCCCCCATCCTTGGAAAAATTGTGTTCCACAAAACCGGTCCCTGGTGCAAAAAAGGTTGGGGACCGCTGCTATACAGTATGTCCTTGTTGGTTACTTATTTTATATATAGTTGTGTGTGTATGTTAATCCCAAACTTCTAATCCCTCCCCTCCATGTTTCCCCTTTGGTAAGCATAGGCTTTTTTTTTTTTTTTTTCGAAATCTACGTGTCTGTTTTTGTTTTGTAAATAAGTTCATTTGTATTATTTTTTAAAACTGGATTCCACATGAGCGATATCATATATTTGTCTTTCTCTGTCTGACTTACTTAGTATGATAATCTCTAGGTCCATCCATGTTGCTGCAAATGGCATTATTTCATTCTTTTTTATATATATATCACATCTTCTTTATCCATTCTACTGTTGATGGACATTCAGGTTGCTTCCATGTCTTGGCTATTGTAAATAGTGGTGCAAAGAACATTGGAGTGCACGTATCTTTTCGAATTATGGTTTTCTCCGGGTATATGCCCAGGTGTGGGATTGCAGGATCATATGGTAGCTCTATTTTTACTTTTCTAAGAAACCTCCATACTGTTTTCCATAGTGACTATACTAATTTACATTCCCACCAACAGTGTAGGAGGTTTCCCTTTCCTCCACACCCTCTCCAGCATTTATTGTTTGTAGACTTTAAAAAAAAAAAAAAATTATTTATTTATTTATGGCTGTGTTGGGTCTTTGTTGCTGTGCGCGGCTTTCTGTAGTTGCAGTGAGCAGGGGTTACTCTTCGTTGCGGTGCGCAGGCTTCTCATTGCGGTGGCTTCTCTTGTTGCGGAGCACAGGCTGGCTCGAGGGCTCTAGAGCGCAGGCTCAGTAGTTGTGGCACACAGGCCTAGTTGCTTTGTGGAATGTGGGATCTTCCCGGACCAGGGATCGAACCCGTTTCCCCTGCATTGGCAGGCAGATTATTAACCACTGCATCCCCAGGGAAGTCCCCATCATTCTTTTTAAATTGTTGCACACTTTTACTAAGAATGGCGGTTGTATAATATATTTACCATTCTACTATGGACTTTCAGTTACTTTTAGTTTCTCCCTACTACAGTGTTGGAATGAATATCCTTATATATGTAACCTTGAGTGAGTCCCTGGGACAGGCCACCAAGTGAGGTTCCTTGGCTTTGCACAGGAAAGAATTCAGAGCAAGCCAGAGTAAAGTGAAAGCAAGTTTACTTAGAGAGATACACACACCATAGAGTGTGGGCTTTCTTAGAAGCTGAGAGGCGGCCACAAAATATGGAGTGTTTAGTTTTTATGGTCTGGATAATTTCGTAGGCGAGTGAGTGGGAGGAATCTTCTAAGTATCTTGCAGAAGGGCTGGGGATTTCCAGGAATTGGGCCACCACCCACTTTATGGCCTTTTTGGGAAATTGTGTCATGGCCCCTGCGGGTGTGTCATTTAGATGCTAATGATCGTATAATGAGGCCCAGGTCTACTGGAAGTAGAACCTTGTGCCATCTTGGACCTAGTCGGTTCTAACCAGTTTATGTTCTTAAATGGTTGTGGCATTCTCTTAATCGTTGTGCCCTGCCCCCTTCCTTCTTGTCTCAAAGCCAGTTACATAATACCTTTGATTTTAGTTCAAGATAATATGCATTCAAATGTAATGCAAAGAATTCTGCATTAGATATTGGCATTTCAGGCTGAAAGGTTTAAGAGAATTTAAGTCCGTAAACCATATTAAGATGTTTGGAATATTTAACATTTATTTTGCCCTTTTGTAGGTTTAATTTGTTAGATTTGTTTTCCAGTCTGCCGTGTCAAGCATTTAAGGTGGTTAAAAAGCAGCTATGTTAAAAAAAAAAAAAAAAAGCAGCTATGTTAATGTAAAGTAGTGTGATCATATTTGTGAATAGAATTGTTTGTTTTTTGTTTTTTTTTTTTTTGCGGTACGCAAGCCTCTCACCGTTGCGGCCTCCCCCGTTGCGGAGCACAGGCTCTGGACGCGCAGGCCCAGCGGCCACGGCTCACGGGCCCAGCCGCTCTGCGGCATGTGGGATCCTCCCAGACCGGGGCACGCACGCGCGTCCCCTGCATCGGCAGGCGGACTCTCAACCACTGCGCCACCAGGGAAGCCCAATAGAATTGTTTTAAAAGGGAGATGGGAAGCCAGCGAGGTCGGTTCCGCCCGACTCCAACATGGCGGCACTCTTTGTCTGCTATGAAGTGCTGTCCCTGGCTTCCTCGCGGCCGTGATGCATCTCACTCTGCGGTGTCGTCCAGGACATGGCAGGTAATGAGCTGGAGGAGGAGAGCCAAGCTGGAGTTGCCCCAGACAAATTGTCAGAACAGAGTAGGGTGCGCTACTTGGAAATCTGAGAAACAAGGTAGTGAGACTTTCCTGGTGGCACAGTGGTTAAGAATCCGCTTGCCAATACATGGGACACGGGTTCTGAGCCCTGGTCCAGGAAGATCGCACACGCCGCGGAGCAACTAAGCCCGTGCGCCACAACTACTGAGCCTATGCTCTAGAACCGCCGAGCCACAACTACTGAGCCCGTGTGCTACTGAAGGCTGCGTGTCTGGAGCCCATGCTCCACAGCAAGAGAAACCACCGCAATGAGAAGCCCATACACTGCAAGGAAGAATTGCCCCTACTCGCCGCAGCTAAAGCCCACAGACAGCAATAGAAGACCCAACTTACTTATTGTAAGTAAATAAATAAATAAAATTGTTTTTTAATTTAAAAAAATTGTTTTAAAGGGTTTAATATCTGTTTTGAGTTGCTCTAATATTAAAAACCAGTGAAAGTTATTCCTCGTATTTAATACAAAATTACTATTTAAAAAATTAATTAATTATTTTTTGACTGCATTGGGTCCTCGTTGCTGCATGCGGGCTTTCTCTAGTTGCGGCGAGCCGGGGCTACTCTTCGTTGTGGTGTGTGGGCTTCTCATTGCGGTGGCTTCTCTGGTTGTGGAGCACGGGCTCTAGGTGTGCGGGCTTTGGTAGTTGTGGCTTGTGGGCTCTAGAGCACAGGCTCAGTAGTTGTGGCACATGGGCTTAGTTGCTCCGCGGCATGTGGGATCTTCCCGGACCAGGGCTCGAACCCGGCTCGAACCCGTATCCCCTTCATTGGCAGGCGGATTCTTTTTTTTTTTAATATGTATGAACTTTTTTTTAAAATTAATTAATTTATTTTTGGCTGCTATGGGTCTTCATTGCTGCTTGAGGGCTTTTATCTAATCGCAGCGAGCAGGAGCTACTCTTCATTGAGGTGTGTAGGCTTCTCATTGCGGTGGGTTCTCGTTGTGAAGCACGGGCTCTAGGCTCACAGGCTTCAGTAGTTGTGGCATGTGGGCTCTAGAGCGCAGGCTTCAGTAGTTGTGGCTTGCAGGCTTCAGTAGTTGTGGCTTGCGGGCTCAGTAGTTGTGGCTTGAGGGCTCTAGCGCGCAGGCTCAGTAGTTGTGGTGCATGGGCTTAGTTGCTCTGTGGCATGAGGGATCTTCCTAGACTAGGGCTCGAACCTGTGTCCCCTGCATTGGCAGGTGGATTCTTAACCACTGCACCACCAGGGAAGTCCCAATATGTATGAAAATTTTTTAAAAGTTATTTATTTATTTATTTATATGTTGTTTATTTATTTTTTGGTTGCACTGGGTCTTCGTTGCTGCGTGCTGGCTTTCTCCAGTTGTGGCGAGCGGAGGCTACTCTTCGTTGCGGTGCGCGGGCTTCTCATTGCAGTGGCTTCTCTTGGGGAGCACGGGCTCTAGGTGCGCGGGCTTTGGTAGTTGTGGCACACGGGCTCAGTAGTTGTGCCTCGCGGGCTCTAGAGCACAGGCTCAGTAGTTGTGGCTCACGGGCTTAGTTGCTCCTTAGCATGTGGGATCTTCCTGGACCAGGGCTCAAACCCATGTCCCCTGCATTGGCAGGCAGATACTCAACCACTGTGATACCAGGGAAGTCCCTTAATAGAAAATTAGACTTGGAAATCATATTACACAATTTTGAAGGCTTAAAATTAGGTATTGAAATTTGTATCTTTAATAAATTGAACATGTACTTAAATTCTAACATGCTATAAATAACATTCTGTGACCAAAGTCCTCCAATTCCCATTAACAGATTCAGCATTTATTTCTCATGAAATTTTCTTAAAAAAACAACCATCATCATCACCACCACAGAATAACTGTCAGTAAAATATATTAAGAGTTAGTGAATACCATAACTCTTGGCAATAGAGTAAGCAAGCAATGTTGATAGCTCCAACTAAGGTGTCAATGGCTCCAGCTAAAGACCATGAAGAAAATGCCTGCAGTTGAAGAAGTGAGATTTATGACTCTCTGTGAGGGAGAATGCACCTCATTGGGAACCATGAGCCATGAAATGTCTCAGCATGAGGGCGTTTCTCTTACTGGGACTCTCCATAGCTATACATTCAATTATAGAATTTGGGCTTTGGTTTGGTCATTTGGGGGAGGGCGTAAGAAAAGGAGATTTGCTTTAGATTGGTTAGAGTGGACATTGTGAGGGAGTAGGGTCGATTCTATGGTTGTTGATAAATCTTTGGGGAAGGCTGACCTGAACAAGGATAAGGCTGTAATTGGTAAAGAAGTAGCAGACATTCTTTTTACCCAAGAGAGGGGGTGTTGGGTGTTTTGTGGGTGTCTCAGACAAATTATGAAGTGGCTTTGCTTGCTCTCATTTTATCATGGTCTTAGAGTCATCCTGTCTGAGGTTGGTATTCTACGAGACTTATGTCCAACAGGGAAATGATATGGCCTGGTTACGAGTATCAGGCCAATTTTTGACTGTCAGGGGCTGCTCCTTGCCCTCCACCGTGCCACCCCCACTCCTGTCCACCAGGTGATAGTAAATAGAGAAAAGTAAATAAATTCAAGAGATTTAGCCCACAAGTCTACAGGACCAGATATAGGGTCAGAGGGAATGTCAGCGGTGATTTCTAGGTTGCTGTCTTCTAGAGGGTGGCAATGCTATTCACGAGGATAGCACCAGCTTTGTGTAATCCTTCAACTTGAGACCAAAAATAAAGAACCTACTGTACGGCACAGGGAACTTTACTCAATACTCTGTAAGGACCTATATGGGAAAAGAATCTAAAAAAGAGTAGATATATGTATATGTATAATTGATTCACTTTGCTGTATAGCACAAACTAACACGACATTGTAAATCAACCATACTCCAACAAAAATTAATTTTAAAAAAATATATGAAAAGTTAACATATCATACCCATTTTACAGATAGAAAATTAAAACTTTAGAAAGGTTAAATACCTTGCCCACTGTTGCATGGAATCAGAACTCTGGATTTATCCATTTTGGACATTTCACATAAATGGAATCATACAATAGCTGGTGTTTTGTGTCTGACTTCTTAGCACAATGTTTTCAAGGTTCATCCATTTTGTAGGAAGTGTCATTACTTCATCTATTTATAACCAGGTGAAATACCATCGTACAGATGTACCACATTTGTTTATCCATGTATCAGTCGATGGATGTTTGGGAATTTCCACTTTTGGGCCACCACAAATAATGCTGCTAGAATAGTCATGTACAAGTTTCTGTTTGAACATTTGTTGTTAATTCTTAGATATACGCCAAGGAGTGGAATTGATGTGTCATACAGTAATTATATGTTAATTTTTGAGGAACCACCGAACTGTTTTTCATAGTGGTTGCACAATTTTACATTTCCACCAGCCAATATATGGTTCTCATTTCTCCACTTTCTCATATGACAGTTCTAATTTCTCCACATTCTCACCAACAATTGTTATTATTGGTTTTTTGCTAATAGCTATCCTAGTAGGTATAAGTGGATCTCACTGTGGTTTTGATTTGCATTTCCCTAATGACTAAGGATGTTGCGAATCTCTTCATATGCTGACTAGCAGTCTGTAAATCTTCCTTGGAGAAACGTACTCAAGTCTTTCAGCCGTTTTTAAATTAGGTTGTTTTAAGAGTCCTTTATGTATTCTGGATACTGAATATGCAGAGTATATACAGATAATATTTGTAAATATTTTTTTCCCCATTCTGTGAGTCTGAAACCGAATCCTCCTAAAACAAGGGTTCCCCTGCTGAGTTTATGATTAACCTCTCTATCCAAAACTTTATCCCCTTTCTTGTCCCACCTCATTCCCCTCAGGATTGAGTCCTATCAAAGAAAAGGGAGGATTGAAAACGACCCTTCTGGGTACAAAAGCCCCACTGTGTCCCCTGTTTCTTGTTTGTAGAAAAAGGCTTTAGTATCTTAGGCCTTCCCTGAGTTCCAAAGAGCAGACTTAAGCATGTACTAATTAGGGGCATTCTTAGATTTAGGTATTTGATAAACTTTAAGTTAATTTTTGTGTGTATTGTGGTAGAGGTCCACATTCATTCTTTTGCGCATAGATATCCAGTTGTCTCAGCATCTTTTGTTGAAAAGACTGTTCTTTCACCCGCTGCATGGTCCTGGCACCCTTGTCAGAAATCAGTTGAACATAGATGTGTGGGCTTATTCCTGGACTCTGAATTCTATTCCATCATCCGAATTTTGTAATTTAACCTTTTAAAAATCACTTTTGGATTTACTTGAATTTGGCATTTTTATCTCCAGAACTTTCAAAATTATTTATCATTTATTCAGTTGATTGAAAAGAGCCAGAATCAAATTTGCTGTGGGAAAAGTTTACTAAACATCAAGAGGGTTTCATGGCAATGTTATTACAATGTTAGACTATGTTAGAATTACATGCTTTGCTACTAGAAGCATTTCTAAAGGTATAAACTTATGAGACATTAGGAATCCATTTCAACATATCAGAAAGGGAAATTATGATAAAAATATGAGACACCACATAGCATAAACATACAATATTAATGAATACATGAATAAGGATTTTTAATATTTAACTCTTTCACAAATTATGTACAATAAGAATAAAATAATAAAAGTATGTGTTCAGCCTTTCCTGTGGATCTGTTTATCTGCGTTGCAAGGGTTGCTAGGTAATAATTGTACAGTGTTACGGTTATTCTGAATATTTTTCTCAGAGTCCAGGATAGTTATTAGGGACAAATGACCGCTCTCCGCCATGCTGGCTCACACCATTTTACTGGATAAAACACCACTTCCTTGCAATGCTCTGTCATCCTTCCCTCCCAACTGTTCTTCTGTCACAGTCTGTTATATCGTCACATTTCTTTGTGAGAGGTGACACATACACACAAAAAGGGGAAAACCTTCACCTGGTTGGCATTGCTGAGGTTCAAAGGCCCATCAGAGAGAATAGATTTTTCTTTTCTCAGCATTCAAGCAAGTCCCTTCCAAGCATTCACTAGTTATATGGGAAATGTATAGTTGCAAAACTATGATTTTAAAAGGATCATATATATATATATATATATATATGTTTTTTTTTTAATTTATTTAGTTTTTATATTTGGCTGGGTTGGGTCTTCGCTGCTGCGCGTGGGCTTTCTTTAGTTGGGGTGAGCGGGGCCTACTTTTCGTTCTGGCTCACGGGCTCTAGGAATGCGGGCTTCAGTAGTTGTGGCTCGCGGGCTCTAGAGCGCAGGCTCAGTCGTTGTGGTGCACGGGCTTAGTTGCTCCGCGGCATGTGGGATCTCCCCGGACTGGGGCTTGAACCCGTGTCCCCTGCATCAGCAGGCAGATTCTTAACCACTGCACCACCAGGGAAGCCCTTAAAAGGATCTTTTTGCAGATTTGTTACTTGAGGTATACATTCACTTTTAGTGTGTCTTCTTCACAGCCCTCAAATTCATTTTAAGATCCTTTATTATACAAGAGCCTAAAGGTGTGACCAGGCATTTTCCATACCAAGAAAAAATCCTCTGTACGTACAAACATAAAAACATACTTCAGACAATTAAAACGTACAACACATGCTTGGATATTAATGCTTTGAAGAGATGGCTTGGGGTTACAATCACCCAGGTTCTCTCATTAGGAAGTTCTGTGGATCACAGGGTGACAGAATTTTGTTCACTTGAAAGTGAGCCCCAATGGAAAAGAGTAGAAAAATTTATCATTAATACCACTGAAAACTCAGAACAAGAATCAAATAATAAAGGATACCGGTTATAAAACATTTGATCCTCTCACCATGCTCCTCAGTATTTACCTTCTGCTTTCTCTCTGCTTAAATGGCAGAGTATTGACACTTAGGGGCTCCCAGGCCCTGCAGTTCTGTCGTTTCCCAGTAGGGGACGATGCTGCATTTAAAAACTGCACCAGTTGCGGCATTAACCCTGGTGGGTCTGGGTTCCTTCTATTTTCAAGACATTTTAAAAACATCTATGAATACTTTTTTCTAAACTCAGAGAAAGTGAGAGTTGAAGAAAAACAGAATTCTTGAAGGATAGTTCTTTTACCCACTGTCTTCAGAGGTATTTCTTTGTATGTGACATTCTTGAAGGTTGGTATTAAAGTCCCAAAGTACGAAATGCATCTCGTAAGTCATCAACCTCATATAGGGGCTGTGGAGAAAAAGAGAGAGTGGATGACTTTGTAAACATTTTTGAAGAAAGTAAGGGGAGAGGGGCTTCCCTGGTGGCGCAGTGGTTAAGAATCCCCCTGCCGATGCAGGGGACACAGGCTCGAGCCCTGGTCTGGGAAGATCCCACATGCCACGGAGTAACTAAGCCCGAGCGCCATAACTACAGAAGCCTACAGCCTGTGCTCTGTAAAGTTTTCATCAGAGGAAAAATAAGGAGAGAATGATAAATACACACACACACACACACACACACACACACACACAAACACACACGACAATATGGGAAATATAAGAAAAAGAAGTATAAGTAGCTCCAGGGATAGATGACTTTGGAGAGAGAAAGAAAATGAGAAGCAAAGAAGGCTCTTAACTTACCAAAAGGATGCGTCGAAGCTGTCTGGACAGACGAACCGAATTTTCATGCAGCCCCTCCCAGGCTTTGAAAGTTCTTTCATGATTTTCCACAAAAGTATTCCAGCAATAAAAATAATCTATAAAAAAAAGGAGGGGGAAGGGGATAGCTTAGATCTCAAATCATGAGGAAAGAAAGAAAACCCTGGCTCCGCCCAAAGGCTTGGGTCCAAGCCATTGGTTCTTTTTTTTTTTTTTTTTTAATATTTTATTTATTTATTTGGTCTTGCTGGTTCTTAGTTGCAGCAGGTGTGCTCCTTAGTTGTGGCTCGCAGGCTCCTTAGTTGCTGCATGTGAACTCTTACTTGCGGCATGTGTGTGGGATCTAGTTCCCTGACCAGGGATCGATCCCGGGTCCCCTGCATTGGGCACGTGAGTCTTAACCACTGTGCCACCAGGGAAGTCCCAAGCCATTGGTTTTTTTCCTCCAATTCTAGTTGATAACTTTTGGCTCCAAAGGCGAACCAGAACTCCCAGAATTCTGCCCCCCCCCGGCCCCCCCCCCCCCCCCCGCCAATCTGAATTGCAAACCGTGCTTTGCTGAGCCGGGCAGAAAGGTCCCTGCGCACCTTTGAAGGTCATAATGGCGATTTGGACCCCAGCGCGGTGCAGCCGCCTCAGCCCCTCGGGCTCCGCCTTGCGTTCCTTGTCGCAGAAGTAGAGGCGCGCTGTGAAGATCCTCAGACTCAGATTGGGGTACCCTCTCAGGAAGTCGGCCACGTGCCGCGCGCAGTCGTAGCAGGGGCTCCAAGACGTGAACCAGGTGACACGGTAGCAGCGCCCGGGGTCCAGGTCCCAGTCGGAGATGTAGCGGAGGAAGAGCAATTCCACGTGGCATCCCGCCTGGGGAGAGAGCAGAGGGCTCAGTGGAGGGTTACTGACCTTGACTGCCCTGCCGGTAGCTTTACAGTCATTAATTCGTGTCCCTCCCAGATCTTTTTTGGGGTGTCTGCAGTTTTGTCCTAGGTTGCAGGAAGGTTAAGCAACTGCCGGAAAGGACGCAGTGTAAGTGGTGAGCCCAAACACTTTGCACTTTTGGCCCTAGGAAGGGAAAAGCGTACAGCTTCTCTGTGGAATGGGGAGGATGGAATGAGTTGGGTGGATGAAGGAGAAGCACACTATCTCAGATTTCATTTTTGTTTGTGAAGTTCCTTTTTCTTCCTTGGAGGGGAAGGAAGATGGCTTGGAAGGGCTGTTGATGTAACGTTGTGGAAATACACTGGACCACTAAGTGGAGGTCAGAAAATTTAGGGTTAGGAGATAGATTATGAGACTGACAAGTGAGTGTTGTTTTTTTAAAATTAATTAATCTATTAATTAATTTATTTATTATTTTTGGCTGCATTGGGCCTTCGTTGCAGTGCGCTTTTCTTGTTGCACAGCACAGGCTCTAGGTGCGCAGGCTTCAGTAGTTGTGGCACGCGGCCTCAGTAGTTGTGGCTCGCGGGCCCTAGAGTGCAGGCTCAGTAGGTGGGGCACATGGGCTTAGCGGCTCCACGGCATGTGGGATCTTCCTGGACCAGGGATCGAACCCATGTCCCCTGCATTGGCAGGCAGATTCTTAACCACTGCGCCACCAGGGAAAGTCCCTGAGTGTTGTTTTGAGAGAGGTAATAGGCGCCACTGGGGCTAAGAGCAATTAAATACGGGGATACCTATAATATTGTGCTTGGCTGTGTTGGACTCGCAGATATTTTGCGTTTTGAAGGTTTGTGGCAACCCGGTCTTGAGTACGTCTATCAGCATCATTTTTTTCCAACAGCATTTGCTCACTTTGTGTCTCTGTGTCACATTTTGGTAATTCTTGCAAATTTCAAATTTTTCATTATTTTATTTGTTATGGTGATCTGTGGTCAGTGATCTTTGTTACCACTATGATTCTCTGAAAGCTTAGAGGATAGCAGTTTTTAGCAATAAGCTTTTAAAATTAAGGCATGTACTCTTTAAAAAAAAATTTTATTTGGCTGTGCCGGGTCTTAGTTGTGGTGCACGGGATCTTTACTTGTGGCATGCTGGATCGGTAGCTGCATGTGAACTCAGTTGCGATGTGGCATGCGGGACCTAGTTCCCCGACCAGGGATCGAACCTGTGCCCCCTGCAGTGGAAGCGCAGAGCCCTAACCACTGGACTGCCAGGGAATTCCCAGCAAGTCCCCTTATTACTGCAGAAAAGTCATTAGTCCCAGAATCTGAAGACCCAGGTTCCATTTCCTGGCATCGCCACTCTTGTGACTTAAACAAGTCACCCAACTCTGGGATCTCCTGATTCTTCATCAGCGGAATGAAGTTTGGTTGTGAGGATTAAATGAGAGGGAAGGAAAGGGTTGTTAACACAAAAGCTTTCTATGTTTAGAATGTGTCTTATTACCAAATAGGAAAGAGATTAGAATGTAAAACAATTGCAGTGAGATAATTTACACAATACAAATGGAGGCCAAAAAAATTGGAGAGTAAAACTAGCCCTAGAAACTAGCCAGTGTCATTCCACCCACGGATTCTTCCCTGGGATTCCACCAAGACTAGATGTCACTGCATGTTATGAGAGGAGATATTCATTGGCAGAAGAGTATGTGAACCCATCTGGGTTTTGGTGAAGAAGTCTCTTGGAAATGTAATTCTCTGATCTTCAAGTTTTAATTAATGGCTTCCCTGCGTTTTCTCAGGCTCACTATTAGGTATGTACTTACTGGCCTCTGATCTAGGTGAGCAGGAAGGAATAGAACTCATTTGGAAGACAGAATGGAGTCATTAATTTTTCCTAAATTTTTCTTCCTTAATTTTTTAAAATTCTAAAGCCACAGTTTGTTTTTCCACATTTAAAATTCAGCTTGAATGAGCTGTATATATTCCCCCAAATCAAAAGCCTCTTTCTTTGGATATCTTCTTTAATCTTAAAGGCAATTTGGATGCTGGGGAAAGGAGAGGAAGTTTTGGGGCAGTTATTCTTGGCATTGAAGCAAGGTGTGGCCTTGATGTGCTCAGCATGATTGGGGAGGACATTAAATGACACCCTTTGGGGGTATTTCTATTGTGGTTGCAGGGACATGTAAAAAAGAGATTTGAGGAATCTAGTGGAGACAAATGAAACAGGCTGAAAGTGGTACCATCAGCAGGTGGCTCTAAAAATGCCCTGCTTGGGAAGCAGGTATTAATTGATACCTTGTTTCGAAGGTGCCCAAAGTCCAGTGAGAAGGAGGTGGCGCTATCCCGCCGCTTCACCACGTAGCACAAGTAGGTTTCATGGCGGCCCTTAGCCCAGCGCACGTTTTTGAAGTGGTAAAGAAACTTCCTCCTCTTCATCAGGAGGCTGTGGGTGAGAGGAGGGAGGAAGTGCGGGAGCATCGCTGATCCTCTCTGGTCACTCCTGGCTTTCCTTCAGCTTTTTAAAAAAAATCTGTAATACTTGGGCCAAACCAAAGGAGATGCTCTTGCTTCCCTTTGTTGGATGCCTGAGACTTACTGAGCTTGGAATCCATTACAACCCCTTATCATGCTTATATTTAAGACCAGTTGAGACAGCAAGAAACCCAAAGCCATACGTGCTCACAGGACAGGCTCCTCCCATGGCTGCCTTCTAGATGCTGATAACTTGGAATTACAAACCTGTTCCCCAGTCCCATAGTGATCTTTTCAGGTTTCCCCTCCAATCTCTATCTAAATGTCCAACATGGACCTCTAACTCACGGGGTTAACACAGTATTCCCAAATTGCCCTTTCCTGAGCTGCCTCTCCTCTCCTACCGACTTTCCGTCCCAAGTAACCAGGCTAAAAGCTTGGAATCATATTTGATTCTCCTTCACTCCTCATATTGAATTAATTTATTAATCATCTAAATTTATTGAGTCAAACTTTCAGATATTTCTGGATTTGTTCCTGCTCTACGTCCTCTGTTCTCTCCTTCAGTCCGAGCCCTAATCCTTCCCTTTATCCACTGTCCTGACCTCTTAACCGATCTCTCTGCCCACAGCCCCTTCAAAATAACATTTTCCACGAGGCGCCTGAGAGATCTCACAAAAGCCCAGGTGTGGGCCTGTCATTCTGATACCGAAAAGCCCCTAACTTCCGCTGGTAGAATAAACTCCAAACTCTTTAATGCAGTAAAGCTTTTACATTTGGACATCAATCTACATTTCTAGCCTCGTTTCCTAGTATTTTCTCTTTTCCGCATCACTTCAGCCTCCCCGCCATGCCTGCAGCAGGACCCCTGGCACTAGTCTTTTCTGTCCAGCCACCTGACTGCAAGCTTCCCTGCCTTTTTTTCCACTGGGCAAAACCTACCCATCCTTCAAAGCCTTAACCACAATTTCAGACCTTTCTCATTGCCACTATGCCAAAATTTCTAGGCAAAATCCAACATTAACAGCAACAAAAAACCCTCCTGTAGTTTCCTACTGTTCTCCGTTTATCCTTATCAAAGCGTTCAACCTTTGTTAGCAGTTGATTGCTACATCTGTCTCCTCAATCAGAATTTCTGTGTTTTGAGCCAGGAAGTGTCACTTTTTGAGTCATGCTTTTTAAAAATATGTCAACTTGCATACTACTAAAAAGTAGAAAGTTAAAAACTTTTAAATGCTTAACCACTATATCTAGTGATAATTAGACATACTATCTAATGATAATTACTGTTACTATACTTACGTTTTTCATTCTAGTCTTTTTTATAGGCATGTATTTACAGGATTTAGATTAGGCTGATTTCCTGTGTAAATTTGCAATATAACCTAAATATTTTGCAATGTTCTTCACACACGGGGTGTGTGTGTGTGTGTGTGTGTGTGTGTGTGTGTGTGTGTGTGTGCAGGGCGGGTTAGGGGAGGGGCAGATTGCTTTTTGTTTCCCAGCACAGTGTCTTGCATATCATAAGCACTAAATTGAGTTGAATTCGTGGAAATACTCTCTAACACAAGTTTCTTTGTGGTTGTAAACACACCACAAGCTGTACAGTGCGGTTGATACCAAAGCATCAGGAGTGAGTGTCCCTGGTTTTTGTCCTTGGACTTTTCCAGAAATGTACTTATCTAATCTGTGGAGGTAATGTTGCCACCTAGTGGCACTGAGCAGAAGTGCAGAGGACTTGTCAAAGTAATGACCTAGTCAGTAATTTGAATACGGTTTGCTGGCAAGAGAATTGAAACTTTTTTCAATTTTTTTTACATTGAGGTATAATTTACATACTTCGCCCATTTAAAATGTACAATTCTATGAATATTGGCAGATGTAAACACCCAAAACTGCTACCACAATCAGGATACAGAACATTTTCAGGGCACCCCTCCCCCACAAGTTTCCTCACCCAACTTTTCAGTCAATTCTTCCCCTCCCTCCCAGGCAACCACTAAACTGCTTTCTGCAACTATAAATTATTTTCTAGAATTTCATATAAAGCACACATTATTTCCTCCTTTGTGTCTGACTTCTTTCACTAAGCATGTTATGACTGTGACATTCATTCCTGGTGTTGCATGTATCAGTATAGTTTGTTCTTTTTTACAGCAAAGCAATATTCCACGGCTTAGATACAGCACATTTCGTTTAGTCATTCACCTGTTGATGGACGTTTGGATTGTTTCCATTTTGGGGCTATTGTGAATAAAGCTTCTACATTGATGTACTAGTCTTTGTATGGACATACGCTGATTATTGATATTTTAATAATGAAATACATGAGATAGACCCTGAAGTCAAGTTCTCAAATGTCACTCTTATTAAGTAGGTAAGCAAGTGCTGGAGATTTTTAAAGCTGTTGCAATCTGAATGTCTTCCTCACACACATGAAGGTTATTGGAATCCACTTTTTTTTTTTTTTTTGGGCCATGCTCTAGGGCATGTGGGATCTTAGTTCCCCCACCAGAGATCGAACCTGTCCTCCCTGCAATGGAAGCACAATATCTTAACCACTGGACTGCCAGGGAAGTCCCTGGAATCCACTTTAAATCCTGAGGCAGAGATGGTGATACATCTAAATCACCAGTCTATACATTACGTATGTGAAACCATATAAAAATTAGTCAATCAGATTTTTAGAATTAAAAATGCACATTTGACAGGAATCCGAAATGGATGCTAACAAAGATCTAATAATAATTGGCATAATTTAATTAATTTATTATTATTATTATTTTGCGGTACGCGGGCCTCTCACTGCTGTGGCCTCTCCCGTTGCGGAGCACAGGCTCCGGACGCGCAGGCTCAGAGGCCATGGCTCACGCGCCCAGCCGCTCCGCGGCACGTGGGATCTTCCCGGACCGGGAGCACGAACCCGCGTCCCCTGCATCGGCAGGCGGACTCTCAACCGCCGCGCCACCAGGGAAGCCCAATTGGCCTTATTTTAAAGTGATAGTAATTTACACGGTGATCACCACAGCACTACCTCTGTTACTATCACGATTGTTAAATAATTAACATAATCAGCCTCAGCATAGCACGTAAGCCGAATACATGCTTGATAAATACTGGAGTGGAAGAAAAATCATTCTCTCTTTTGGGCCCCGTTGTAAATAGATTAAGCATAATCTCTTCATATCTTATTCATTCATAATTCATATGCATAATCTATACCAGTAAGTTCCTTTTACATTTAACCTGTCTTCCTGGAGTGTGTGGATGAGAAGCAGAGGAAGGGGGACTATATGATGCACTGCAGGTGGTGGGGGAGCCCTGTTCCCATGAGGAGTGAAAAAGTGTCCTGGGAGTATAAGAAAGGACAGGACATAGACTAAGGGATTCAGATAGCCTTCTATCTCCTACCCCACATGAAAATACAGCAGCTCTGTTTCCGTCAGAAGTTACCAGTCACAGTGAAGTGAATTGCATGACTGTGGCCTTGTTAATTAACTATCTTGATCCATCACTTTCCTTAACTGTAGCTGGGGGCCTATTTCCAGCACCCTACGCTCCTCTGGTTTCTCTTAAGTGTACGGAGGACTCAGCAGAGACAGTCTGTAAGGCCTGCAGGTTGACAGCTGCGCAGGACAGCTGTGTTCCCTGAGGCAGAACACTGGCTGCATCCCCAGCAATGCAAACCGGAGACAAATGGGTTAAAAATAATCGCGACAAGGTCACCCTCTCCCGCCGTGTGCCATTACTACTGTGCTCTGCAGATAGTATTTTCCTTAATGAAAATCACGTATTTCCCTTTTTCTCCTGTTGAATTTCACCTCCTTTGCCTTCTCTGACTTTCTCTGAATTGCAGCTCTGATTTTACCATTGCTTTGCATTTCATTATTTACAAGTATCTCCGCTGAGACTTTTTTCTCTCTCTTTTACCTCAGATTAGTTTTCAAAATCTCACTGTAAACTGAGCTGACATTTGACATTTTTGCCCTCAGTTTTCTGAAGGACATTGAATCTACCCTTAAGATTCTTAGCTCTGTAGTTTAAATTCTTTGTAAAAGAATTAGTTTGAGATAAAGTATGGATTAGGTGTAAATTTTCCTACATTTGCAATCATCAAAGATAGGAATAGATTAAGTTCTATGATAATAACATACTTGTCATAAACTTCATGTGAAGACATTGTGAAAATCTTACAAAAGACACACTGAAGAAGTAAGTTAAGTCATGTCTGAAGAAATGGAAAGACTAGGTAAATAATAAATACCATTTGACTGCCTAACAGTTGGGCCTTTAATATTAAATAAGTTGCTTGACTGATTTATCTCCTTATAATAGTAGACAGAGTCATAGTGACCTGCAAGCAATTAATTTTGAATATTGGCATTTAAAAAATAATTTCTTGACTGTGTAATTATTCAGTAAAGTCTCCCTAGTAAAGCTTTTCTTCAAGGGGTTTCATAGTTGAATGATTACAGAATGATTACAGTTACCACTACTGTTAGTATAGTATTGCTATGAGCTTTTCATGATTTCAGTCTCTTAACATTTGCTTGGTTCATATTACTACCATAAACTAGTTCTAACTGCAAGGACAAGTCAATACATAGTGCATAAAAGTTCTTTTGACTATGGGAAGAAAAGAGAAAGAGACAGTTGGGTGGAAAGCATGTTAAGATCTGAACAGAAGATGAGACAGAACTAGAAAAATAAATGTGCATCTTGACCAAGCAGATCTTGTGAGTCAGACAGTGCCAGGGGAGAAGGGGAGAGTTTACCCATCTTATTACTCAGATTTGCTCTGAGAGGAAGGCAAACACAACCACCCACGAGCCGGCTGCTTTACCTGTCCATGGTGGACTCCAGCGTGGCTTTCTTGGCTCCCTGAAAGTCTTAGGAAGGGAAGCTTTCCTCCAGCACTGCTGCTGCTCTGGCTGACAGTGCATGGGCCCTACACATTCAAATCTGAACTCAGTCCTTTACGCCCCTCCCCACAACAACATTACCACCACCAGGCAGCCTTCCTCCTGTGTGGGTCCAGTGAAGATGGGCGGGGTTTTCACAGGCCAAATCACATAGTTAAAATGATTGAGGGCCACTCTGCCTAATGCATAGGTTCCTTTAGGGCTGCCTCTTTAAAAGTCCAGTCCATGCTCCACAGGTAATATAGATCAGGAGACGGGAGGAGTAGTCAGTTTGTAAATTGTAATCATGGTAAAGTGATATCTTTAATTTTAGAAGCATAATAATAATCATAGTAACTTTATTTATTTATAATTTTTTATTGATTTAATTTATTTAGTTTTGGCTGCGTGGGGTCTTCGTTGCTGCGCGCGGGCTTTCTCTAGTTGCAGCGAGCGGTGCGGTGCGCGGGCTTCTCATTGCCGTGGCTTCTCTTGTTGTGGAGCACGGGCTCTAGGCGCGTGGGCTTCAGTAATTGTGGCACACGGGCTCAGTAGTTGTGGCTTGCGGGCTCTAGAGCGCAGGCTCAGTAGCTGTGGCGCACGGGCTTAGTTGCTCTGTGGCATGTGGGATCTTCCCGGACCAGGGCTCAAACCCGTGTCTCCTGCATTGGCAGGCGGATTCTTAACCACTGCGCCACCAGGGAAGCCTGTAGCATTTATTTAAAGGCATCTTGTGTTCCATCAGCCAAAAGCATCTATTCCCTCATTTAATTACACAACATCTCTGAGTCTCAGTAGAGACCAGCACTAACTGCTCCTGCTTTGTGGCCGGGCAAGTAAACCCAGTTATATAGGACAGAGATTTTGCTTCCCAAACCGCTTCTTTGATTGCTTTACAAGAATTGCTAGAAGGCTAGGTGATTACACCAAAGGATTTTTGCATAAGCCATGTTTTCCACAAACATGGAAGCCATATTCTAATTTAAAGTCAGAAGCAGCAGCATCTCAAAGAACAAAAAGAAAACGATGTATTTCATCAGAATCAGCATGTAAATGACTGCACTGAACTTGGAAAACAGGTCGGGCTTTTCAAATAAGAGGCTTTAAATTCCTTCCCTCATGCAAGCTGGTCTATTAAAGATTTTGCTTTTCCCTCCTACCTGAGGCCATATGCATTCTATTTATTCATTCAGTAGAAACCCACTAGTTGATAGAAACTGTGCTGGTGTTACAATAGTGAGCAAAGCAGCAAGGGTTCCTGCTCTCTTCCTGCCTCAAGGCTTTGAATACCATCTATACATTGATGATCCCCCAAATCTGTAGTTCTAGGCTGGACCTCTCCCTTGAACTAAAGGCAAGTATGTCTGTCTTCCACCTCAGCCTCTCCATCTGGATGTCTGATGAGCATTTCAGGCATGGCTGAAACTGAGCACCTGTTCTCTCTCCCAACATATAACCTGCTCCTTTTGCTGCCTTCCCTGTCTCAACGGCATCAATGGCAACGTCATTCTTCCCGTTGCTCAGGCCAACCTGGCCGTCTTCTTGATTGCTCTTTTCCTTTTAAATCCCATGCCCAGGGGGAAGGCTGGGGGTGGGGGCAGGGAGGGATAGACTGGGAGTTTGGGATTGACATGTACACACTGCTATATTTAAAATAGATAACCAACAAGGACCTGCTGTATAGCACAGGGAGCTCTGCTCAATATCCTGTAATAACCTCAATGGGAAAAGGATTTGAAAAAGAACAGATACATGTATATGTACAACTGAATCACTTTGCTGTACACCTGAAACGAACACAACATTGTTAATCAACTATACTCCAATATAAAAAAAAATTTAAAAAGTAAGTAAATCCCAGGCCCAAATCCTGTTCACTGACCACTTTCGCCACCACCAGGTCTAAACAACCTGGACGGTTACATTCAGCCTCTCAGCTGGTCCTCCTTTCTTCAATTACAGACTGTTCCCTGCACAGCAATCCTTCTGGGATATTTAATTTATTTATTCTAATTTTAACATTTTATTTATTTATTTTGGTTGCGCCGGGTCTTTGTTGCGGCAGGCGGGCTCCTTAGTTGTAGCATGCGAACTCTTAGTTGCAGCATGCATGTGGCATCTAGTTCCCTGATCAGGGATCAAACACGGGCCCCCCTGCATTGGGAGCCTGGAGTCTTAACCACTGCGTCACCAGGGAAGTCCCCTGAAATATTTTAGTTCATGTCTCTCTGCTCTCAAAACTCTCCATGGTCCCTCATTTTCTCAATAATGGCCAACATCCTTACAGTCGGTCACCAGATCCTCTACCACCTGCCCCTGCCATACCTCTCTCCTTGCTTGCACAAAGAACACGGAGGAGCAAAGAATACTTGCTGGCCCTTCTGCCTGGAATGCTATTCCCCTGTATATTATTACAGCTTGATCCCTTATCTTTTTTTTTTTTGCAGTACGCGGGCCTCTCACTGTTGTGGCCTCTCCCGTTGCGGAGCACAGGCTCCGGACACGCAGGCTCAGCGGCCGTGGCTCACGGGCCCAGCTGCTCCGGGATCTTCCCGGACCGGGGAACGAACCCGTGTCCCCTGCATCGGCAGGCGGACTCTCAACCACTGCACCACCAGGGAAGCCCTGATCCCTTATCTTTACTCAAATACTCCCTCGTAGTTGAGGCTTTTTCTTGTCCCATATCTAAAATTTCAACTATATCCCATCATCCTGACCTTTCGTTTTCCCTTTTCCTAATGTATATTTCTCTTTAGCACGCATCACTTAAAATACAGTATTGTCTACGTTCATTGAGCCTTAGGTCCATGACAGGAGGATTTGTTGGTCTGTTTCTTTTTTACCCACATGGAGAAAAAGTACATAGTACCTGGTATAATAGACACTGAAAAAAGTGTTGAATGAAACCAGTAAGGATCTCATGGAAGTTAAATTCAAGTGGGGAAGAGACGTTAATTAAGTAATTGCATTCACATGTAAATATATAATTAAAACAGTGATGTTTAATATGAAAGAAAAGTACACATCTCATAACAAGAGACCTAACTGGCCGAGGGACCGGTGAGAGCACTCCTGGTTGGGAGGTGGTGATAGCTCTCCTCTCAGTCAAGATCCTTTTTAGATTATGGAAGGAAGGGAGTATATGCTGTTTCCTCTCTACATTTCATGCCCAACTCAGAAACTTTCTAATCACATCCTTTGTTAAACCAT
Source organism: Monodon monoceros (assembly GCF_005190385.1). Taxonomy (NCBI): domain Eukaryota; kingdom Metazoa; phylum Chordata; class Mammalia; order Artiodactyla; family Monodontidae; genus Monodon; species Monodon monoceros. Next base: position 7,049,781 of record NW_021703783.1, read on the forward strand.
AGAACTCTACCCTTCCCTATTTGTCCTGCACCTGTCCTCACCCATCAATACCAGAGCTTTAAGGGGAATTTCTGAAGTGAGCATTAATTCAAATAACAGCTAATGCTTTGAATTCTTATTATGGTTAGGTTTGTGCCAAGGCTTTAAATACAAGCTAGACAAATTTAGGAAAACTGGTGGTGGGGGAATTCTCTTGTAAGCTCCTGAGTTGTGATCAAGGTCACTGATTCTCTGGATTACGAATTCTTTGCTCCAGTGTGGGTCCCCAGAGGGGGATGGCATGATGCTAGTTCACTCTAAAGGACTCTCTGGGAGAGGGTGGATTGAATGTGGGGCAAGCCTCACTTCCCTTTACAATGACTTTCCTCCAGTACAACCACACTAAATTAATTGTAAAGGTGCAGCAGGTTTCAATATTTATTCCTTTATTTGGCTGCATGGGGTCTTAGTTGCAGCACGCGGGATCATTCATTGCAGCACGCGGGCTCAGTAGTTGCAGCATGCGGGCCCTCTAGCTGGGGCGCATGGGCTTAGTTGCCCCGCGGCACGTGGGATCTTAGTTCCCCGACTAGGGATCGAACCCTCGTCCCCTGCTTTGGAAGGTGGATTCTTAACCACTGGACCACCAGGGGAGTCCCAAGGTACAGCAGGTTTTACCGAAGTTTGGAGAGCCAAAGGGAATGATACATGTGAGAGAAAGAGAAGTCACATACATTAATTCATTGTCATATACATCAATACATTAATTATAGCTTTTTATAGTTTGAATATTTGCAAGGAATTAAACTCTACACAGGAGCTCTGCTCATGACCAAACCCCACTCCTAGCCTTGCTCCCCTGTCTTCACGTCCACTCCTCTGTTATAAAACCCTACGCTGTGTTGTCATGGGTTATTCTCACCCAAGGATCTAAGCTTCCTCTCTATACATTCTTTTCTCCAAGTTTAATTATCTGTGGAATAATTCCTCGGCACCAGAAAGACAGGAGATGGTCACCTTTGGCATGAACAGATGAGTGAGGAACATAGGGACGGAGAGTTTTCAAAATTCTTCTGAAGGGAATTCCCTGGCCGTCCAGTGGTTAGGACTTTCACTGCCAGAACTTTCACTGCCGAGGGTCCGGGTTTAATCCTTGGTGGGGGGAACTGAGATCCCACAAGCCCTGCAGCACAGCCAAAAAAAACAAAACTAAAGTTCCTCAGCAGAAGACAAGGTGGGATCATACAAGGGCATGTAAAAATGTGATCCTTTGTTTCCTCAGATATGAGTTGCATTTTTACCCTATTATCAACCGATTGTCCAGAGAATAACACAAACACAAACACACACACACACACACACACACACACACACACCCTTCCAAATAATAAATATTAATTCTCAGAGATGGTAACATCTCTAAATCCAAAAACTAGAAAAAAATTTCCTAGCTGCCCCAGTGGGAAGACCCCTCACTGATACCGCAGGTGGTAACTTCACATGATTTAGGCAAAACTGTATTAGCTCCTTTTGTATATTCTCTCTTTTCAAATTATGACCTTTTGTTCCAGCCAGAAATAGGAAAATAGGCCCATTGATGATGCACATGCTTCTCTTTTGTTTAGTTTTGGCTTGGTTTGGTTTCTTGGATTTTAACCTTCCCCCCCCCCCCCCTTGGCTGCACTGTGCGTGGCATGTGGGATCTTAGTTCCTCAACTAGGGATCCAACCCATGCCCCCTGCAGTGGAAGTGCAGAGTCTTTAACTACTGGGCTGCCAGGGAAGTCCAACCATTTTTAAATGCACAATTCAGTGGTATTAATTGCATTCATAACGTGCAACCATCACCACTGTCTGTTTCCAAAACTTTTCATGACCCCAAAAAGAAAACCCATAATCATTAAGCCAAAACTCACCATTCCCTCTGCCTTCCAACCCCTGGTCATCTCTATGAATTTGCCTATTCTAAACACTCATAAGTGGAAACATGCAATCTTTGTCCTTTTGTGTCTGCCTTATTTCATTCTGCATAATGTTTTCAAGATTGATCCATGTTATAGCATGCAGCAGACCTTCATTCCTTTTTATGGTCAGCCTTACTTCAAAACCCATGCAATGCTGTCATGCTGGTAAAATCAACCCTGCAGATATTATCCGTTGACGATATCAGTTTAGAAAACTTCATCAGAGCTGCACAGAGGGGCTTTTCCCCCATATTACTGTGTCTTTAAAATTGGGTTTGGCTGCATATGTCAGGCAAACTCAATAGATTGCTTATGCAATCTATTGCTTATTGCTTATGCAATCTAAAAATGATACAATTTCTCTCCCACATAGAAAATGTAGGCTGTTGGCCTAGTGAGTAATTAAATCTAAATCTAATTGAAGCATGGACTTTGGAGCTCTTTGTTTTGTCAAGAGTCTCCGTTGGCCACTTTTAGCCAGAATGTTTTCCCATCTCTCAGTTCAATGATGGAACGTGAGTCTTAGCCAGGCAGCAAAGAGAAATAAAACACTACATATTGGGAAACATACAAGACCAGGCAGTACGGGAGAGAATAGAGAAAGGTGGCCATCAAGTCAGTTCCTCCAAAGTAGTTTCCAAAGCAGAATTATCTGTAGATATTTATTCTATTTTATAAATTAGATTTGATAGGGTTGGCAGAATCTAATAAACGCAAAATAGTCAATGTACATTTTTGTATCCTATCTCCTGTTTTGAAAATCTTACTTTTCAGTGTATAGGCTACATAAAGAAAATTCTCTCCAACATACACAAATGTTTTAGATATCCAGTACTTGAAAATGAAGGTGCTAGGGAGGAAAAAATATCTACTGTGTTTGTTTTGATGTTCTGTCCCTTCGGGGGCAACTCAAAAAGTGCTTCTATAAGTAATTTATAAAAAGCAGGGCTTCCCTGGTGGCGCAGTGGTTGGGAGTCCTCCCGCCGATGCAGGGGACGCGGGTTCGTGCCCCGGTCCGGGAAGATCCCACATGTCGCGGAGCGGCTGGGCCCGTGAGCCATGGCCGCTGGGCCTGCGCGTCTGGAGCCTGTGCTCCGCAACGGGAGAGGCCGCAAAAGTGAGAGGCCCGCGTACCGCAAAAAAAAAAAGGAACCTTTGAAAACTGAAATTCATTCAATATTTATTGAAGGACTATTATGAGAAAGCTGAGCTTTGAAGGGGAACAGTTATGCACATTATAGTTAAAGGAATTTATAATTTTGTCTAAACTTTAAAATAGACCATACTGGAACCTCCCTGGTGGTCCGGTGGTTAAGAATCTGCCTTCCAATGCAGAGGACACGGGTTCGATCCTTGGTTGGGGAGCTAAGATCCCACATGCCATGTGGCAACTAAGCCTGCGCGCTCTAGAGCCCACGTGCTGAAACTACTGAGCCCATGTGTCGCAACAAAAGATCCTGCATGCTGCAACTGAGACCCGATGCAGCCAAATAAATAAATAAATAAATAAATAAAAATAAAATAGACAGTACTTAAAATGACAATATAAAAATATTAAATGTCAATAAAAGACTAAAATAAAAATGACAGAATCATAGCATCTCAAAGTTGAAGGGACCTTAGCGTTCATCTAGCCCTGTGCTTCTCAAAATGGGATACACATATCTTTACACCTAAATTCGAGTACATGGCAATATATCAGGGAGTAGGTCAAAACTACAAGATAAACAGGTCATGTTATCCTAGAGCATAAAAGTTTTCCAAAGATATGGGGAAAATGGTGTTTGTATTTAAAATTATTTAGAGTAGAATATAATATGCATGTTAGTTTTCCTTACACTTATGCTTTTCCCCATTACCCTCTATCACCCCCATTTAAAAAGTAAAATTCCTCATGACATGGAAGGTTTCAACAATTTTTATTCTCCCCATATGGAGAGTAAGCCCACATCTGGCAGACGCACAGGTAAATAGAGGATCATGTAAAAGAGAAAACATAGATTCCAGGGAAATTTCAGCCCAACATGGGGGGCAGTTTGAGATTATAGCCTCAGATACTCAGCATTTCTTATTTTTACTCTTCTTTATAGGACAGTTTAATGGGAAAAACAAATAGAGAACCAATGATTCCACAATTCTTTGTAGAGAATTTTCGCTAAAGCACCCCAAACAGTGGTCTCCTACCCTCTTGTTTAATCCCATTAACAGGACACCATTGCCCACTCGGTGCCATGAGCTCAGAGGAAGGAGAGACTCCATAATCTAAAGCTTCATAATAGACCTAGTTTCTTTTTTTTCTTTTATAAATTTATTTATTTATTTATTTATGTCTGAGTTGGGTCTCTGTTGCTGTGTATGGGCTTTCTTTAGTTGCAGCGAGCGGGGGCTACTCTTCGTTGTGCTGCACGGGCTTCTCATTGCAGTGGCTTCTCTTGTTGCAGAGCACAAGCTCTAGGTTCGCAGGCTTCAGTAGTTGTGGCACGTGGGCTTCAGTAGTTGTGGCCCACGGGCTTAGTTGCTCCACAGCATGTAGGATCTTCCTGGACCAGGGCTCGAACCCGTGTCCCCTGCATTGGCAGGCGGATTCTTAACCACTGCACCACCAGGGAAGTCCTAGACCTAGTTCTTGATTGAGACTCTGATGAATGTATAAAATTTTAATAAATAAAGAGTACAGAGCAGAGAGTTTCTGGAGAACAGTCTTGAAGATAGACTTGGGCCCTACAACTGGACCTTTCACCTGTGAAACACAGGACGTTGGGAAAGAATTCTTCGCAAAGTCATTCCAAGAATCTACTTAGCTTTACTGTGTGAGTGAGAAAGCAAGGTATCTGGAATACATGAATATGCTTGATAAAATTTCTCATCCTCTCTCCAAGGGGCAGAAAACATAAACAAAGGCAGGACTGTAGGAATGGGCTTCCTATGTTTTAGTAGCAAGTAGCTTATTCTGGTTTGAGTGATGGCTCATAACAAAAAATAATGACAGATAAAAATGAGATGACATTCACAGTTCATATAAGCTGCTTAAGGAATGCTTTCTAACAAAATGGAGACTTAAATAACTTGCATAATGGCTGTAAAAAAATTATTAAAGAGGCATGATTCATCCAGCATAAGGAAATAACTTTATTTCTCAGAAATCTATTGTTCCTGCTCACCTTTCTTCTGTTAAAGGAAAGAAAAATACATCTCTTATGATGACAATAGCATTTTTCATTCCTGGAGATTTGGAGTTAGTGAGATTAAAAGAAACAATTTTGTGGGGTTTCCTTCAGCTATTTTGAAAGTTATTTTCCTTACTAACTACCCTCTCCCCTCACCAACTTCTCTTGAAAAGTTAAAAACCACAGAAACAACATGACTTGGAAATTGTGCCTCTGGTGGCTGAGTTAAGTCTTGGACATCTGGACTTCACCATGGGTAACCTTCATGAGAAGAACAAAACAAGGTGGTGGGGTTTCGTTATGGCCAGTGTGTGAGGCCAGAAGGCCCCCTGGGAATTCTTCAGGGTATCCATTCCTGTGTCTGAGAGATGAGATGCTCAGACAATGACTCCCCAGACCACTATTTCTGGACAGCAGGTAGATTGTTCAATATGATACTTTGTTGTTTTTGAAAAGAGCCCAAAAAGGTTTCCACGTGGGTTAAAGTGTGGTTTTTGGAGTGCTTCAACTTCTGCATTTCCCAATTTTTGTTTTTCTCACTTTACTGCCAGGCATATTACTGAATTTCTCTGGGGGTATGAAGAAGTTGAGGGACATATACAGGAATTACTCACTCGGCTTCTGCTGTGCAGCTGCCCAGGACTTATCGAGGTTGAGAGAACAAATAAATATTCATCAAAAGCCTGGGGTTGGTCAAAGGTCTAAAAGAGTTATTTTTGATGGGAACATTAACCAAAGCTTCATTGATCACACACATACAAGAAAGAATAAAAAGTTAGGTTTCTATAATCAAACATATGAAAACTTGAATTCTGTCTCCACCATTTCCTAGTGAATTGTCTTTGGGTGTTGCCTGATGCCATATGTTTTTTAGTTTCCCCATGTATAAAATGTGAATAAATAATAGTAATAATAGCTAACCTTTTTTGTGCACTTAATTTATGCCAGGTTCTGTGCTAAGCATGTTGCATATATTGTCTCACTTAAGTCCAAGAGGTAGGAACTATTATCTCAATTTTCAGATGTGAACACTGAGGCCCAAAGAGTTGAAATCATTATCTTATGATTGCTAAAAATAATTTAAAATCAGTGGCTCTGCATGTGGCCTAGTGCAGGGAAGGTATGCCATAAGATCAACTACTTTTATAAAACTGTGTCTTCTAGGGACTTCCCTGGTGGCGCAGTAGTTAAGAGTCCACCTGCCAATGCAGGGGACACGGGTTTGAGCCCTGGTCCGGGAAGATCCCACATACTGCAGAGCAGCTAAACCCATGCGCCACAACTACTGAGCCTGTGCTCTAGAGCCCACGAGCCACAACTGCTGAGCCCGTGTGCCACAACTACTGAAGCCTGTGTGCCTAGAGCCTGGGCTCTGCAACGCGAAGCCACCGCAATGAGAAGCCCGCACACTGCAACGAAGAGTAGACCCCGCTCACCCCAACTAGAGAAAGCCTGCACACAGCAACAAAGACCCAACACAGCCAAATAAATAAATAAATAAAATAAAATTTAAAAAATAGTAGTATCTTCTAATATCTGATAATATTAAGGAGGCCAGATACTTGAAAAAATAAATTATTGTCATCAAAGTTAACTCCTCCCATGGTTCAAAATTTTCTGATTAGCAATAAAATATGAGTGCATAATTTTGAGGTTCTCATACTTTGAGGTTTGAGCAAGTGTATAAAATTGCATGTTCCAGTGTTTAATCCCTGCAGATTTTTTTTGACTCAGTGATTCTGGAGTGCAACCCAGGACTCTGCCTTTTCAACAAACACCCATTAATTCCAAGCAGGTAGTTAGTTTACATTGGCCTAGTAGACCTCTGAAGTCTTCCCCAGTGGTAAAATTCTATGATTATGTGACTTTATATACTTTTGAAAAAGTGTGTGTGTGTGTGTGTGTGTGTGTGTGTGCGCGCGCGCGCGCGTGTGTGAGATGTGTTTGTTTGCTTACTTAGTAAACAATTGAAATGCCAGGGAAAATGAGAAGTACTCCAAATAACATGCAGGTCTTTCTCTTTGTGGGTATGTGTATTCCCAAGACCAAATTCCATAGTATTTGTTTACTCAGTGATGTAGTATAAGCAGTGATGTGATTTCATTGGTAGAGATAATCTTTTGTTTAAAAAATAATTAATTAATTTATTTATTTTGGGCTGCGTGAGTTCTTCGTTGCTGTGCGTGGTCTTTCTCTAGTTGTGGTGAGCAGGGGCTGCTCTTCGTTGCGGTGAGAGGGCTTCTCCTTGCGGTGGCTTCTCTTGTTGCAGAGCCCGGGCTCTAGGCACGCGGGCTTCAGTATTTGCGGCACATGGGCTCAGTAGCTGTGGCTCGCGGGGCTCAGTAGCTGTGGCTCGCGGGCTCTAGAGCTCAGGATCAGTAGTTGTGGCATACGGCCTTAGTTGCTCTGCAACATGTGGGATCTTCCCGGATCAGGGATTGAGCCTGTGTCCCCTGCATTAGCAGGGGGATTCTTAACCACTGCACCACCTGGGAAGTTCTGGTAGAGATAATCTTGATAAAAACAGCTCTAAAATGAATAAGGGACAGGTTCTGAAGTAAGGATAACAGATTAAATGTTACCTGCAGAACTGCTATTCTCTACTCTGTCTAGTGACCAACACTCATTGGTATCAGATTATCCCCTCTAGGAAGCCCTGGCACCATATTGGCAAATTCTTCCTCCTTGGATCTCACCTTTTTTGAAGATCTGTGTTAATCACTGCCTTCTGCAATAATCATTCCATCACTACTAATTATATCACATAACCTTTTCTTTTTTAAAAAAAATTATTTATTTAATTTATTTATTTTTGGCTGCATTAGGTCTTAGTTGTGGCACGGGGGATCCTTCGTTGCGGTGTACAGTCTCCTCTCTAGTTGTGGTGGGTGAGCTCCAGAGCTTAGTAGCTGTGGTGCACAGGCTCTCTAGTTGTGGCGTGGGCTCCAGAGTGCGCGGGCTCTGTAGTGTGGCATGCGGGCTTAGTTGCCCCGTGGCATGTGGGATCTTAGTTCCCTGACCAGGGATCAAACCCACAGCCCCTGCATTGGAAGGTGGATCCTTTACCACTGGGCCACCAGGGAAGTTCCTACATCACCTGTTGATTTAACTAAATTCAGTATCTTTGAGATTTGAGAAACAGCTACTTGATATCAAAGAGTCCCAAATTCCTTAGTGTGTGAACCTGGTTTCCTCCCTGCAACAAGACCCCCATGTTTTTCACCACCCCCAACCCATCCACACATTGGCTAAATGCACCACCAAGATCTCTTCAGTTTGTTACCAGAGGACAGGAAGAGTCAATTTCCTCAGCGCAATTAGAAACTCAGTACACTCAGCACCTTGGTTACTTTATTCAGCTTGGCCCTGCCTCTCACATGTCCTGGTTACTTTAGACCTCCATCCACAGGTTCCTTAAAGGAGGTATGGCTACAACATAAAAAGTAAAGTAGAAGTTCTTCCTATTAGTAACTTATGTCCTGTACAGATAACCTTAAATCCTGATTATGGCAGACACAAAAGGCCACCCAGTGTATGATTCCACTTATACGAAATACCCAGAGTAGATAGATCCAGAGAGGCAGAAAGCAGACTGATGGTTATCCAGGCGCTTGAGGGAGCAGGGAATAGTTGTGACTGCTTAATGGATATGGGATTTTCTTTTCAGGGTGATGAAAAAAGTTTTCAAAGTAGATAGAGGGGGTAGTTGAACATCAATGTATGCGTTAAATATCACTGAATTTTATACTTTAAATGGTGTTTTTTTTTTTTATTTTGCGGTACGCGGGCCTCTCACTGCTGCGGCCTCTCCCGCCGCGGAGCACAGGCTCCGGACGCACAGGCTCAGCGGCCATGGCTCACGGGCCCAGCCGCTCCACTGCATGTGGGATCCTCCCAGACCGGGGCTCGAACCCGTGTCCCCTGCATCGGCAGGCGGACTCCCAACTACTGCGCCACCAGGGAAGCCCTAAATGGTTATTTTTATGTCATGTGAATTTCACCTAAATACAAAATTTTAAGAGTCCTGATTAATTCAGAGACTTCAAGGGGCTGAACACCCGGAGAGAGGGTGAGAGTGATGATGGGTATTCTCTCAGCTGTTAGTATGTGAAAGCAGAGGAGAAAGTCCGTAATAAGAGAGGCAAAGGTGATATATACCCTGGAACAGAGGAGAAGAAAGAATAGAAACGGGAATGGGAAGAAAGAACCCAGACAGAAATGGGAAATTCAGTTGCTTACATGGTGCTTACAGGGAACTGAAGGCTATGGGTGGGACTGTACAAACTTAAGCATCTCTCTGTCCCTGAACAAGAGGAAACACAGTATAAGTTAAAGCATTGCGTTATCTCTGATCAAAAATAAAAGCTGAAAAGAAAACATGTGCCATTGTAAGAGGTGAAAGTAGAAACAAGTTGAGTAATAAAGACGCTGCTCTAATCTCACTGATGGAAGAGACCATGTCTTACTCATCTTTGTATCCCCAGCACTGTGCCAGGCTCAAAAGCTGTTGACCTAAAGATAATGACTCACACTGACATGGGGGCCTATGTGCCAAGTGCTATTCTTTCTTTTTTTAAAAAAAAATTATTTATTTGGCTGCATCGGATCTTAGTTGTGGAACATGAGCTCTTCATTGCGGCATCTTTCATTGCAGCGGGCTCGGGCTCAGTAGTTACGTCTTGCGAGCTCTAGAGTGTGTGGGCTTAGTGGCCCCGCAGCATGTGGGATCTTAGTTCCCCGACCAGGGATCGAACCTGCGTCCCCTGCATTGGAAGGCGGATTCTTAACCACTGGACCAGCATGGAAGTCCCCCAAGTGCTATTCTAAACATCTAATTCATTTGATCTTAAAATAGGTTCAAAGACATTGTGCTCTCCTTTTACAGATGAGGAAACTGAGGCACAGAAGGGTTAAGCTCACAATGATGAAGTCAGGATTGGCACCCATGTGGCCTAGCACAGTGTTTGTGCTCTGAAACACTTTCTCAATTTCCTGAAGAAATCAAAGAAACCATGATGAAAAGGTTGACTAAACTAATTCTCCATCCTTCTGAGAAGAGGAAAAACATGACCATATTTGGCATTTTGCACGTTCTCCCACGTTCTTCTAACCAGATCCATAGCTCACAACTAGTGGCTGTCTCCACAAAATTCCAGAGAAGCACAGTGGCTGGGTAGTGTGTGTGGTGTATGAAAGCAAAACGGTCGCCTGCAGTCTAGATTCCCTTACAAACCTTTAGCAAGCTAGTAGACTACCTCTGATTTCTAAACAAGATGTTATTGAGTTTTCCTTTTGCAACTGAATGAGCATTAACCTAAGTTTTAGAACTTAGTTCAGGCATGGTTCTGCCACACTAAATTTTATCCAGCCAGTGGGGCTCTTCATTTCTCTAAACCTTGTTCCCTGTCTGAAAAATAGGAACAACGATCCCTCTGCTGCCCACCTCACAGGGTCACTCTCAAAATGAAATAATGATGTTTGTTAAAATGAATGAACAAACAAAACACCTGGCAGAGCAGTAGGCTCCAACATGCGAGGGAACTTTGGCCACAACAAGGACCGAAGAGTTTAGGGCCGGGAGCTCGAGGCCAGGACATCTCCCGAAGGCTGTTTGTCAAGCTGTACAGGTTTCTGGCCAACCAACTCCACCTTCAGCCAAGTTGTGCTAAAGAAGTTGTTTATGAGTTGCTGTAACCAGCTGCCCCTGTCCCTTTCCTGGATGGTCGGGAAGATGAAGTTTCCTGACTGGGAAGACAGAATGGCTGTGGTTATGGGAGTTATACCTGACGATGCGCGTGTCTCAATATAACCCCCAAACTGATGATGCACACCTGCCCAAAGTTCAGGTGTGCGCTTCAGGGGAGCAGCCGCGCCTAGAGTTGCATCCCCAAGGCCAGAGGCGAGATCCTTACTTTCCATCACCAGACTCTGGACTCCCCCAAGAGCTGCGGCACCGTCCTGCCCTCCGGTCCTCTCAAGGGTTGCAAAGTGTCCAGGTGTCTGGGCGAGGCCCAGGGAACACCGCACAGCTCCACGCATCCTGTCTGCTCTCCAAGCGCCAGAGGCCGACCCGCCAGCTGCTGCTACAAAAACGAACCTGCCCTGCTAAAAGATTTTTGGATACTTAAAAAATTAAATTTAAATTAGGAAGCTCAAACTGTTGAGAAACTAGCATCGGTGGCATTGTACACCCTTAGCAGGCTTCCATACCTCTCCACGCAAAAGCTAATCCACAAGGGTGACCTCACTTTGTCACAAGAGAAAGAAAGGAGAGTCAAAGGACAGTTAGGGAGAAACCAGTCGGCTTAACTAGGAAAAAAGTCCCATAGTTTTACTACATAATAGTCTTACAGGCGCCAAACCTTAGAATACATGGTCTTGTTAATCCCCAGAACCACTCATAAGGCAGATGTATCACCACCAATTTACAGTTATAACAGAGGTTATCACCTTAGGACCACACAACGTGGGTGCTACATCAGGACTGGCCCGGAAACCAATATCAATTCTTTTATATTACTTGAAACAAACAGGATGATACAAATGCACCTGATTTAGGGTCTAGATACCCTGTGTTTAGATGATATAATTTTTAGTTTCTTTTTTTTTACATGGCAAGAGAAATTATTCTTGTCCTATGTCATTAGAACATACTGTGATTCTTCTGAATTGTAATTATTCATAATTAAATTAATTATGAATTATTGTACTTATCAATTTATTACACATTGTCAGGTCTTTTGATGCTGGGTAGCTAATGGCAGAGAAAAAAGCATAGTTGTTTAACACAATTAAGTTATAGCTCACCTTCCAACAAACAAACTGGTTTCTCTTAATAGCCAATTAAGGAGCTGCCATGCATGATTTTATATGAACTTTTTTTTTTTTTTTTTTTTGTGGTATGCGGGCCTCTCACTGTTGTGGCCTCTCCCGTTGCGGAGCACAGGCTCTGGACGCGCAGGCTCAGCGGCCATGGCTCACGGGCCCAGCCGCTCCGCAGCATATGGGATCCTCCCGGACCGGGGCACGAACCCGTGTCCCCTGCATCGGCAGGCGGACTCTCAACCACTGCACCACCAGGGAAACCCTATATGAACATTTTTGAAGTACTTTTTTGTTTTCACATTGATTTTGATGTTGATATTGCACATTTTCATAGGCTGATTTGTATTTATATTACTTTATTTTCCTTCCCCCCTAAATCTCACCCATTTTCAAGAATGAATGAATATATGAGTGTTTTTCTATGCAGTTCTCACTACCCTTCTTTGTAACTCCTTGTGTTTGACCATTTGGGACAGAACAACATATTAGGAAAACATATAATGACACAGTTGACACCTCAATGCCCATCAACCCCTTAAGTATAATTCAGGTTATTTTCCATTAAAATATTTCCTTATACTTGCTCAAAGTGCATCTATTACTTTTTAAAAGAGTTGGGGGGAGGTGAGTCTCACAAATGTATGAGATCATTCCGAGTTCAACCCTTATTGATTGGTATGGAACTCCGATAATGTACTCCCCAAAACTACAGAGTACAGATTTATGGCTGGGTAAACACACAGAAAAAAGGAAAAGGGAATGAAAGAGGAAAACACTAGAGACAGAGAAAAGAATTTCAGGACCCCTGAGTTAAGAAAAAGCTAGAATCTTACTGAAAGTGATTGGACAAATTGAAAGAAAAAAAAAAGTTATCAGCTATTTTTTTTTATTTTAAAAATCCATAGCACGTATTTTATTAGTATTCCAGGAAATTCCATTATAATCAACAAATGGAAAGGATTTTATTGTTAATCAGCCCGTGAAACTTAGTTGTCTCATTTTTCCAGATTATGTGGTATGTAGACAGCATGTAGTCTCTTTACCGATAGAAGGGATGGGATAAGACCAGCAGTGTCATATATGATTCCACATGGAAGTCCAAGAATATCTTGGGATTTTTCCAGATTTTACATATCAGAGAAAATGCTCTGTTTATGTTATGAGATATATTTATAATTTTAATACACAAATAAGTGAACGATCAAAATTGTTCAAGCTATAGTATTTGAATACATTCTCATGGGGGATATTATGCCTCAACCACTATGAAACTCAGACTGTTATTGAAAAGAACCTTTCCCTCTTTCTTTACACTGAATTCAGGGTCTTGCAGATCTTTCATAATTTCTGCTTTGAGATCAGGTGGTGCTGTTGTACTAAAGTTGCAGGTTTCTGTCAAAAAATCGCAAAGCAGGTCTTCATTTTCATTGCTGTCATTAAAACAGTCAGATATGTCCATGGTGGACAGAAGGTCATAACACTCATACTTAATCCCCAACTTGTCCAGCACCTGCACGAGGTCAGATGATGTGACATACTGGCAGAGGTCATCCCAGGGTAAGTGAGATCTGTACTTTTTCCATAGCTTGTCCCAGCCACCGGTTCCGGACACAAGAGTAATGAGAATCTTAGCACTGGTAGCTAAGAGACTATGGAAGAATTTCAGGGTGGCTGGGATGTCTTTTACATAATACAGCATCTGAATCATATGAATAAAGTCCCACTTCTGAAGTTCTTTTTTCTCCATCATTCTGTTTTGATATTCAGGTGATGTCTCCTTATGCCAAGTAAACTTTATGTTCTCGAGGTTTGATGTCTTGGCTACAAGCTCTTTGTACTTGGTGACTTGTTCAGCACTTGGTTCAACAACTTCATTGTTGATACTAACTCCTGGGTATTGAGCCTGCACTTTGGAGAGGATATGAAGATCAATTTCACCTGCACTTCCACCAATGCTTAGAATCTTAATTTCAGATTTTGTGTCTCCAATCCTTGCTATTATGCCCGGCAGCTTCTCGTCCATGAATTGCTGCATGCAATAGCAGTATCAGCATTGCTGATGCCCCGTGGAATTGTCGAGAAACCTCCGGAAAGATTCAACATATCTGCTGTGGTCAGAAAACAAGCTCTTCATGGAAGATGCCATGTTTGGTTTTCCGAGAAAGACAAGGAGGGAAGGGAGGTCTAACTTCCCTCTTCCCTTCCTTCTCTTCCCAGTTCCTTCTTTCTCTCTTCACCCGCACCAGTTTCTATCCAAAAAAAAAAAAAAACCCACACACACACACACAAAAGCCCTGCTTTGAATTTAACGTGCTGGGGAGGCTGGGTTTGCAAAGCTCGTTACTAAGTGACTATCAGCTATTTTTAAAACCATTGAGTGTTTGAGGTGAAGTGAAGCTCATTTTGTCAACAGGAAGTTATGGGCTCTGCACCTCTATTTATATAAACAACATTTGCTTTTCCATCTTGGGTTCTGCCCAGAAGTTGTCGGCTGACGCCGCTTCTGGCTCTGGTTGACTGGTTTTTAGAAAAAAAAAAAACAAAAAAAACTGGCCACCTGTTCCTCTCTCTACCACAGAGAAAGTCAAGTCACTTTCGCTGGTGTTTAGTTAGTGAAAAATGCTAAAACACACAAGCATTTCAATTTTTTTAAGTTTTTATTTATTTATTTATTTGGCTGCCTTGGGTCTTCGTTGCTACGCGTGGGCTTTCTCTAGTTGCGGCGAGCGGGGGCTACTCTTTGTTGTGGTGCGCGGGCTTCTCATTGCGGTGGCTTATCTCGTTGCAGAGCATGGGCTCTAGGCACGCGAGCTTCAGTAGCTGTGGCTCACGAGCTCAGTAGTTGTGGCTCGTGGGCTCTAGAGCGCAGGCTCAGTAGCTGTGGCGCACAGGCTTAGTTGCTCTGCGACACGTGGGATCTTCCCAGACCAGGGATAGAACCCATGTTCCCTGCATCGGCAGGCGGATTCTTAACCACTGCGCCACCAGGGAAGTCCCAAGGATTTCAATTTTTATTGGAGTGTTGTATTTTTAACCTAATCTTTGCCTCCCTGAATTTGACTAAACTCTAAGCACAGCCCTGCCCCACCTCCACTGTGCTTCTGATGTTCATTCTACCCTGTAAGGTTCCAGATGGATCGGTATGGAACTCGGGTCCTCTTCACCACACTTTGCAAATTCCCTTCTCCCAGACAGATTTGTGAATTCCCAGAGCCTCCGGGTTCCCCTGCTCTGATGTCAACCCATCATCCCTCTGCCATCTCCTTATCCCCCTTATCTGGTACTCCTCCAACTTCTGTTTCTTCTCAGATGTCTCTCTTAACTGTGTTACAGCTGCTTCAGTACAGAAGGAAGGTGAACCTTAAGAGACTGCCAGTTGCTTGCACCTCTGACCAGGTGTAAAGTATTTGGCTAAAATCAGCTTTCACCACGAGTGCCCGAGGCAGGGGAGGGACGAGCTTGTGGCTGGCAACACGCACTGCTTGAGGTCATCAAAAGTGGGGAGACAGCTTGGGGTTTGCACCATCTGAGTCAAATGAATACTTAGAGAGTGTGCAAGGAGCTCTTTTTAGAGAGTATAGTGCATGCTTGAATTTCCAGAACTTATTCATTCAAGGGGGAAGGAGAATTTTCTTTAATCAGAAGCATGAAATTTGAGAAAAGGTTAGGCTCAGAGCAGGATCAACTCAATTTTGGAAGAGAAAATAAGAGTAAAACTTTTTTTTTTTAGATGAGGTGAGTAGGCAGGTGAGTCTCTTCAAGGTACCAGGAAGGCATTCAGTCACAAATTGCTTAACGGTACTTTTACCCGGTCTGTTAATTCCAACATTAAAGATCCATCTTTTAGTTCAAATAACATTTTCGTCAAGTTCCTTGTTTAAGAAGGTTGTCACTTGTGTTCACCAGGAAAAAAATAATGTTAATACCATAAAGAGTGAAATGTTTTCACATCCTTTTATGGGGAGGATCAAGGAAAGAAAACTAGAACATCGGGAACTGAAATGGGTCGAGAGTAAAATGCAGCAAGAAGGAGGTGAATGGAATTCTGCAAACGGGGAAGAAAGGACAGAGGGAAAGAACTAGGACCGAAAGCAACCCCCCAAAACTGCCCTGGGACTGTTCTTAGAAGAAAGTTATGAGGGAAAATAAGCCTTTGTAAGGGTAAGGAAAGAAAGGACGGAAAGTGAGTTAGAAGTGTTGGTTTACATATAGAGACGAGTACAAAAGGCAGAGGATATCAGAACAGTGAGAAACGGCAAAGCACGGGAATTTGATGATGCAAAAGAAAAGCGAGGGTGAAACACAAAACTTCACCCAGTAAGACTAAAGGAGGCAGAAAAGAAATGGAATTTTCTGGAGGACCCAGGAGGGGACCACGTCTGGGGGAGAGTAAACAAATTTGTAATGTTGGAGAATCAGTGGTCAAGTTGTGGAGGGAAGGAGGAAACAATGGAGAAGAGCAGAACAGAGAAATGTGAGCAATGCTGCTACTCAGCTTTCAAAATGGGATCAAAGCCTAAGTTCAGGCCTTTCTAAACATAGAAAAAGAAATAACCAGACCAAAGACCACTGTCTTCTGAGAAGGAAATTGGGGACATTTATTTTAAATGTTTAATTTGCAATATACCCGATACTGGGATTGGGGTGCTTTCTGGTGGGAATGCCACCTCTTGTTCAGTAGGCAATTGGAGGGTCAAGTTCATGAAGAGACTCAAATGATTCTTGGAAACTCTGTGCCTATGAGATGCCTCTACAGTGGCTACAATGTCCCTTGACTATGTCTGTCTATATACGAGTACATTTGCTTTGAGAGATTGGGGTAGGGCTTACATGCTTTGGGGCTTTTCTAGCGTTTCTCTTTAATCCGTTGTGCAAATCCTATTAAACTAAATTGCTTCTTAACAGCAAGAATCTTGTCCTCATTTAGGTAGTATTTCCGCAATGTGAAAGGAATCCAACCCTTACCAAGTTGAATTCTGTAACATATAACATCTAGGCTTTGAGAAAAACGAAAAATGCATTTAAATCTCAAACCATCGAGTTAAAAGAAACCTTAGAACTAACATAAATTTAACTTTGTCATGTTAAAGATGGGGAAATTAGACCAGGGCCTAATGAGAGAACATGACTTAACTGAGGCTACCTGGTTACTGCTAGAGCCAGGATTAGAACGCAGGTTGTCTGAATATTGTGTTTCTTTTACTCTTTCCTGTAAACCGTCAGGTAAACTTTATACTTGTGTGTTAAAGTTCAGGTCTGAATTCCCTTCTTATGCCCCAAATCAGGCTACTCTAGAATCCATTTGCACAATATAATCTCTACAGATTTTGGTAAGTGGTGAGGATGAAAGAAGTACCAACCACTCAAGGAAATTAGGAGCAAGGATATGGTTTCACATTAAGTTGTCTAATTAACTTGTGGAGGTGGGCTAACCCCCCTACTACCATGAATGAGTGGGTAAATGAGACTTGCTAGCCCTACTTGCCGACTGAACAACTGCATGAAAAATTGAATAGTTTTATACCTGGTGCACTCCTCTCTCTTTAGCCTCGGTCTTGTATAACTCGACTCTGGAGAATTTTCTACAACTACAAAAATTACCATAATTCTTCTCCTAAAAAGGACCTACCAGGCAAATGTTAGGACAATCCAGCAGAATAATTAATAAAAGTAAAGGGGACTATGTAGGTGAATGGGGGTGAATCTAGGAAACTCTTGAATGAAAAATAAAGTTCCATGGTTAGTTAAGGTAGACAGTGATAACGTCTTCCACCCTAAGATCTATCTCAAACAGATTCAGTAGTTAATTATTATTTTTAATAATTTTATTGAAGTTTATTTTCCCTTGAAATTGTATGTAGAATGTTTGTATCTAAGCCACATGGTATATCTACTAGGTCTATGATATGGGGAAGCAGCAAAACCATGCAATACTATAGACTATTTTAAGTACTGAAAAATGAGATAAATGGGTGAAAAATCAAGAAGTAGGGGCAAAAGCTAGACATTGCGATGGGACTGGTTTAAGAAATGCTCATGTCTATGGGTTGGCTGACAATGGTTGGACAAGAAGTTCCCTCTTAGAGCAGTTCCCTCTCCCTCCCACCCACACATTCTTTCTTTCCTCTTCCTTGACATCACAGGCCACTGGGTCTCTGCAAGTTCACATCATCACAGGGGGGAAGGCGGAAATAGCCGGAGCGACGGAGTCGCCTTGGGGGTAGACCAGCCATCTGACGGCAGAGTTCATCTAGAAGAGAAGCAGAGCATAATGGGATGAGGATGCGGGAAGATGGCAAGGGCTCGTGTCCTAAGGAAAGGGAAGACTGCAGGGTGGTGTAGCGAAAAGGTTGAAGAGAAAGAGAACAGGGTTAGAACCCCAGCCCCGCCACTTACTGGTTATTTACTTCCTACCAGAAAGTTTAACTTTTCTGAACCTCACTATCCCTTTCTGTAAAACAAGCATTAAAATACCCACCTCAACAAGATAGTTGTCAGTATGAAAATGCAAAAATGGATACAAAGGTACCTAGCACACTGGTGGTCGGTAAATTTTAGTTTCCTTTATACACCTTGCTCCCAATTCTTCTAATCGTGGACTTATTAAACAGCAAAAATATGAGGTCCAGTCACTCAATATACATTTAAATGTTTACTGTGTGAAAATGGCTAACTTTAGCAAGTCCCCTGAGACACTTGAAAGTGCCTAGAGTCCCAAATACTCATCCTCAATGTCAAGGTGCTTCCCTTGCAGGTGGCTTGCATAGAGCCAATTGGGGGCAAGCAGCAAGTTTCCTTCTGCGAAGTTAAGTACAGCTCTTACTCAGGGGCTTGGTGCAAGGCGGGTTGCTGAGTCAGAGTGGCTTTCGTGTGTGGTGCCTTTGCCGACCACAGCCATCGTTTGGGGCTGGCCAGGGGCAAGGTGACAAATATCTTTTTTCCCACCATGCACAGTCTATAACCACACACTCTGGACCCTTGTAAAATCTTTCTACCTTCCTCTACCTCTGACATTTCACAATAAGCAAGGTAAATGGTTCTTGGAATTGGTGGAATGTTTAAAAGGTAGCTGGTGTCTAGGAGTCCAGTTGATTTTTCACATATCCAAATGCTACTGCCTCCAAATCAGTGGCTTTCCCCGCCCCCCCCCCCAGAGTTATGAACGTGGCTGCAGACGAGTAGAGACTGTTATTTTTAATGGCTGACTTGGCCTTCCATCTAGAAGTCTGGTGAATGATCTTCAAAGCAACCAGAGCATCTGAAATTTCTCTCTCTATGTAAGAGAAGTTAGGGGTTACTGTCTACTTGGAAAGAGATCTGGGGAGGGGTGCTTTTCTTAGGGTTATGTATATAGTAAGCGTACTGCTTTCCTTAGATTGTTTATTTGGGGTAACGTGTTGGAACGGGAGCTATTGTACGTCAGGGAATAGCCTAAAGCCCTCCTGCAAAGCCAGACCTTGGATCTGTTAGCGTCTTGTGCCTAGTTATCACTCTCATTACCGTCCCTCCCCACGAAAAAGCCAGTCTTACCTTTCATAACTTCATGCTCTTTACAGACAACACGGGAGCAGACCTCATTGTTGATGATGTACATACGCCGTAAACTGCCACCAGTGCAAATGTCACGGTGCAGGAAGGAGATAGAAAAAGCATTGAGAGGGAGAACTAGCCTCGGCCTGCGATGCCTCTTCAACTCCTGTATGTCCCACTCTTCCCTATCTGTTCTCCCCTTATCTGGATTTCCTTAAGTGTTTCAGACTTCTTCCTCACACTCCCCGCCCCACCCCACCTCCCCAAGTAGTGTAGAAGACGGAAATGGGATCAATCACTCTTCTTGGTGACACTTTGCACACTCCACCTAGACTCAAGCTTCATACTCCTCCCCACCATTCCCTACTATTTTCTACCTTCACACTTGGATGTTTAGCTCCAGCCTTTTTCAGTGAGGTGGTAAATTTGATAGACTGGAGTTTCCCTCATGATGATCCTACCTCCAGCCCCCACCTTCCTTTGCCTTCTAGCGTCTACACTTATTAGTCAAACTGTTCTCTGTGTGCCTCAATCCATACCCCACGTGCTCATTGGCACCTTGAGGAGTAGCTGAGAGGGTTATGCTAAGAAACGTCTGCCCCTCCAAAGACTGAAATTCCACAGTGGATGCTCATTAGTTACTGACATGAAAGCACTATCATGGACGATGCTCTCTAGGTGTTCTGGGACCTTTACCTGGTAAAGCATAATTGATGGATGCATTGCTTCACTGGCCGATGCACAGAGTAGAGTCTTGTGCAGGCAAATTTCTCATCCCGGCACTCTGAAGAGGCCCAACATAAAAAACACGGGGAGGCATAACAAACAGGCATGAACAAAGGGTTAAGGGGATGGAGGAGGGGAGAGAGAGCTGGGGAAAACCTACAAAGTAATCTCTACAGGGGATCACTGTAAGTTGGGGCATGTTCTTCCTGTCACCGAAACAAAGCAGTAATAGAAGTTGGCTAAAAAATGAAATTTAGGTGCTTCCTTACCTGGAAGGAAAGTGGGTTAAAATAGTCCCTGAGGTCTCTTCTAGGAAAAAAATTCCTTCTAGGGTTATACAGGTGGCAACATGAAATATCAAATGCTAGCAGTCCCATTCTGAAGAGTTTGAATTCTAAGGTGGGTCACTATTTCTCTGTTCTGGTGGGTTTTCAACCCTATCTGCACATCAGAATTATCAGTACATTAGAGAAAGCATGACATCTACAGTCATGTGGAGTCCTTGCAGTCACTTCCCAACCCACTAAGCAACAGATAGTGTCCAAAGGTAGTTTAGGGAGAGGACTGGTCTGGGACCATGCAACGGTGGTCCCATCTTTTTCCCATGACTTTTATAACAGGAGCTCGTAAAACAGTGGGGTGGGGTGGGAGGATAATGAAGAGTATTACAAATACACTTTGAGAAAGAATTGGAAATAAACTAGAAGATGTACCAAGTATCCTCCCAAGAGCAAGGACAAGGAATTCTCAGGAAGGAAAAAAAAAGCTTAAAAAAAGACATGCAAAAGACATTCATACCTGTGGTGGTATTTTTATCGGGCGAGGCTAGAAGGCAAAAATTTTATTCAGTTATTACTGCTTCTAGAAGTCACTGCCCTGTAACTGTCATGTTGCCTTACTTGAGACCCACGTGGGGCACCCATAAATAGATGAATTAATAACTCTTTTTTAGCCACTTCTAAAAGAAAACCCATAATGGGGTGTTTTGATCCACAAAATTGAAGAGATTTAACATGATTTTAAATGATTTTTGTCTTTCTCCTTTCTCTCCTAGAGAGTTGAGAAACTCATTGTATTGAGAATATCTTTGTTTCTATCAAGAGGCAAATTTAGTAGAAACACAAGGCAACGAGCCATGCTCAGAAGAGCGTCATCCTAGAGCTAAGGGGAGAAAAGATGATTATTCTGCTGTGGAAGCTCTAGATACATCATCATGGGTTCTTGGATAAAAGTTATTTGGTAAAGAATAGCAAGGGTCGTAGTCACATCCAGCCCTAACCTAGGGGCAAGTTAAATACCAGCGAAGTTTGTAAAATGGAGAATAAGCCAAGGAGTAAGATGAGTCTTGAGGAAATAGACTAACCACGGGAGTTATCTGTAAAAATGTCTTTGGAAGGGTTGCTTATAGGATACCATAGGAAGAATGCTATATCTATCACATGGCTTCAATTACAGGTTTATATGTTGAGAATTCTCAAACTTATATGTCTAGCCCAGATCTTTCTCCTAATAAGCTCAAGACCTACAAATCCAACTGCCATTTTGTGGAAGAGTTCATGGATTTTTTTTTAAAAAAAGATCCTTCCGTATCTCAAACTGCCTTATCTTTCCCCTTCACCAGTATTCACATTGGTGCCACCATCCACCCAATAGCTACCATCTACCTAATAGAAAACTGGACATCATCTCAACAGTCCCTGCTCGCTGACAGCTCATTTCTCTCCCTTACCTCTAACGTAGTTCAGGCCATCATATTTTATTGGGACTAGGCAAAAGCATTCTCGCCGGCTTTCCAGTTCATGAATCTGCTTAGGACCTTCCTTTGCATGCACTATTTTCTGATTGGTTTTCATTTCCATTCTAAGCCTTTGCCCATATTGTTTTCTTTACCTAAAAGCTCTTCCCCTTTCTATTCACTTGTCTTTCAAGAATCAACCTAGTCAATATGCCTTCCATAAAAGCCTTTCCTAACTCCCAACACAAAGTATAGTCAAGGACTCTTTGAGTCTTCCACAGCTTCTTTTGCTTATCCTGATTATAGCATTTGTAAAACTGAATAAGGTTATCCATTCCTTTGTCTATCTTGTCTACTAGACAAAAGATATCTAGAAGAAGATCAGTTTTGTTCACCCTTGTCTTACCTTTACCCATCCAGTCTCAGAAACTTGGAGAGAAAAATCAAGTCTTGGTATTTTGTGTATCAAACCCCTCGCGCAGTTCTTGCTTGTTAGGGGATCAAAAATGTCTTTAATTTAACTTATACTGTTGGACAATTGTGCTACATAAAATGGTAGCCCTAATTAGGATCCTTCACCAGCCATACTGCCTTCTGTCATGGGGGATAGGGAAAGACCAGAACGGGCCCGGTGGCCCTGGGATCCCAGATCTGAACTTACCCAGGTCATCTGTGGGAGGCTTGATATCGGCCAGAACTGAAAAGGCACAAAACAGCGGTGTGAGGAGGGTTTCGAATTGGCAAAGGGGAAGGCAGAAGGCAAGAGGGAAGAATATAGATAACAGGACAAAGTCAAGACTGTGGCTGGGTTTGTGTATTATGTCCGAGGGAATAAAGTTAATTGAAAATAATTAAATATTTTTTGAATATTATTTGGCCTGTTGACATGATGCTAATTTTTGGAAGACTTTAATTCATGCTTTTTTAAGCTATTAATCCACTTTGCTTCCTGTTTTTAGAGGACTAGCAGGATTCTTTCCTTTTATCCCACCGTCACTGAACAACATCCCTTTCCCTGTGATAAAAATACATGATTAATTCAAGAGCTAGAATAAATAATTGTGAATATTAACAAGAATCACGCCATCTTTAAGGAGATGAAACATACCTGTAGGAGTGAAACCTACCTGTTTCATCTGTAGCAGGATCATTCACCAGATCTGCAAATATACAACATAGGGAATGAAAAATGCAAGTCAGAAAAGCAGCAAAGAGGAGCTGGATGAAGGGATGATGATCTAAAAGGAGGCAAGATTGAAGTGAAAGAATGTGGACTCTTGGGGAAAATATAAGGGAGCGATAAAAAGATTGGGCATGTTTAGAGCCCTCGGTGGCATCTAAGATAGACAACAGAGCTCTGAACCTCAGCAAGTCCCCTACATACAAATGAGTTCTGTTCCGAGAGCACGTTTGTAAGTCCAGTTTGTTCGTAAGTCCAACAAAGTTAGCTTAGGTACCCAACTAACACAATCGGCTGTGTGGTGCTGTACTGTAACAGGTTTATAATACTTTTCACACGCATAATACATAAAAAACAAACACAAAAAATAAACATTTTTAATCTTACAGTACCTTGTAAAGTACAGTAGTACCAGCGACGTCATCGCTGCCTTTACACGTGCTCCCGGACATCCTGGGCTTGAAATAAAGATGCTGTACTACTGTACTCTATACAGTACCGCACAGTAAAGTACACAAAGGCACAGCCACTTGTGGAGGATGCACACACGTGACAGTGTACGCCAGACACGTGAACTAACTTAGGTGATTGGACGTGAGAATGTTCAAATCTTTGAAAGTTCGCAACTTGAAGGTTTGTGTGCAGGGGACTTACTGTTCTAGTCTTTCCTTTAAGGAAGGATGTACAGACCTCAACCCTTCTATCCCTCGTTTGAAAGCAAAGAAATAAACAAAAGAGTATCCTACTGGGATCTTCTGTGAATGTCTCTGGCGTCACTGGAGTCACATTATCTGCATGAAAACAACCGGGAAGCGTTTCCTGAGCATCCTGGGTCCCCCCACGCCTGCACGCCCAGTAAGTGAAACTGCCAGGCACAGGGGGCTCATAGTAAGATCCCAAGGTGTTTCCTTTTCCTTGCTTCCCAGCCTAAGTCCTTTCCCCTGTAGCCCAAACAAATGTCACACTTTCCTACTTCCATAAAGATACCTGTACAGTCCCAACACTAGAGAGTCCTTCTCCCTGTGTGCTCCTTTACTTAGAGGAATGAGTGAGCTACATGGCCATTAGACAGTCCACCACAGGCACGCCCTTTCTCGCTTAGACTTCGGTTTACTGTTGGACTGCAAGAATGACTTCTTCATCCTAGCATATAATAACAGATACAGCTAATTTGGGATTACTATGTACTGGTTTTTACAGATGGTAAAACTCAGGACCAGGAGAATAAATAACTCACACAAGGTCATAGAGCTTGTTAATAATTATAATGGATTGATGACCTCTTCGCGATACTTATTTAAGATGAAAATTGTTTTTCTCAGACTGTGATTTTTAAAAACTTTTTGTTTTATGTTGGAGTATAGTCGATTAACAATGTTGTATTAGTTTCAGGTGTACAGTAAAGTTATTTGCTTATACATATATCTATTCTTTTTCAAACTCTTTTCCCATTTAGGTTATTTAATATTGAGCAGAGTTCCCTGTATACGGTGTACAGTCCCTGTTGATTATCCATTTTAAATGTAGCAGTGTGTACATGTCAATCCCAAACTCCCTAGCTATCCCTTCCCCCCGGTAATCATAAGTTCGTTCTGTCTGAATCTGTTTCAAGCAGACTGTGATTTTGATATTCATAATTTCGATGTAATTGGATATCAGTCTGATGATAGACTTTACACAAAAGAGTGTTCACAAAAGGTAACATTGGTAGTTTTCTGATGCTCAGTGATAAGTGAGGTAAAGAGAGGGGAGAGGAAGTGCCTTGTTGTTGATCCTTGGAAAGTAAATGCCGGAGGGGAAGAAATAAAAATGGTCCAGGTCTTAAGGTGGAAGCTATTTGGATAAACTAAGAAAACTGTATCTGAAACTGTAAATAACAGCAACTCCTGAAACAAATAGTCTCTGCTTTAAAAAGCAACGTAACAAAGCGGTGTGAAGAGCTAAATGTTTGTTAACCATCCCACCGGTAATTAACCTTCATTGTAAATGGCTTAGAGTCATAATCTGTTTTACCCACTAGAGGTCAGCAAAATCACAGTTTGCCTTGACGTCAGCTTACAAATGTTAGATTTAAAATCTGGTGAGAATAGCATTTTTATAAAGCATGTCAGAGTTTCTGATCCTTGCACTAGAAGCAATACACAAAACGGTTTTTTTTTTGTTTGTTTTTTTTGTTTTTTTGCGGCACGCGGGCCTGTCACTGTTGTGGCCTCTCCCGTTGCGGAGCACAGGCTCCGGACGCGCAGGCTCAGCGGCCATGGCTCACGGGCCCAGCCGCTCCGCGGCATGTGGGATCTTCCGGGACCGGGGCACGAACCCGCGTCCCTTGCATCGGCAGGCGGACTCTCAACCACTGCGCCACCAGGGAAGCCCCACAAAACATTTTGAAGGAATTTCCCCTGCTTATTCCTTAACTCATCCTTTTAAAAAAAAATTCCGGATAGAAGGTCATCAGATTGACAACAGCCTCATCTTTAACACTCAGTATAAGCTTTTGTCTTCCGGAACAAATTTTGATAAAAGGAATTCAAGTCTGTTCCAGTCCCACAGGATATTTGAAAAGCCACTGACCTGAACCATTCCAGAAGCTGTAAGAAGGGAGTGGATTCTCCCGGGGGTGCAGCCCTATCCTGCCCTGTTTCCCATTCTCTCCAGCTACATTCCGGTTCAACCACGCACAGAAACAGAGGGAGCAGTGGGCAAACAAAGGGTTTGAGAGTATCCTGGCTGTCTCCTCAGAATTCCAGGCAGAGTACTAGTTTTCTGTATATTCCTCAGTTTACCCACCTTTTCCATGAGCTACCACCATCTGAATGCTTTATTAAGGATTCGTGAGTGTTCCCTGAAGGAACGTTTTCATCATTTCTTGTACTATTTCTGCATCACAAATCATAAAATAGGACTGGACCTTAACCAGCCCAAAGAAAGCAATTTGGATTTTTAGTCTTGCTACTGCTGACTATGACCTAGGTTCAAAAATGTAGGGATTCAGACCTCCATACCCACAACAGAGAGAGAGGAAAAAAAAAAAACTTTTCTATATTTTAGCTTCTCTACCAGGATGCACAGTAAGAAATGCTATTGTACCTCAGTATACACAAAGAAAACTGAAACAAGTTTAATAAGATAATACTTAACTCTGGTAATGTACTTGCAGTGTACTCTATTTTTATTTTAGTCTATCCTAACTCATTAAAAGCCTCAGTTGTGACCCACTCATTTGGTTTCTGACCCATTAACCGGTTGCATACTGCAGTGCTCTCAGGGGTTGGGAAAAACAAGAGAACTTATGTTAGATACCTGGAGGCAGCCTGGGAATGTTGATTAGAGTATCCTTCATCAAGCTGCAGGAAGTGGCCCTTTGGAAGCCAGAACTTTTGGGTTCTGTCTGATTGTGCCACAGTTGCTCTGGTGCTGGGAAGACTTCTTAGGTCTGCATTTTAGTTTCTGCACTATTACATGGTTAGGAAAATGTTTTCTGTTAGGATCTGTGGGCATTTTCCAAGGGAGTGGAAATGAGACGGACATAGAGAAGGTCTGGGGAAAGTTATTTCAGTAGTTCAAAAGAGAACAAGAATGTTTTATGAATGGGCTCTTAGTTCCCCGACCAGGGATCGAACCCGTGCCTCCTACAGTGGAAGCTTATAGTCCTAACCACTGGACCACCAGGCAATTACCAGGATAATAGGATTGTTGAACTAGTGAATTAGATCCTATTATTTCCCACACCTTGGCAATGCACCTCTGTGTTGTATTACAAATTCTTGAACTCTAACCGTTTGGCTACCTTGTCCTAATAAGAACCTCATCAGAGCCCAGTTCCAAGGGTTCACCTACCTCCTCTTTGGCTGTTGACCCCTAGGGGTGTCCAGTCTGTATCAAAGGAAGGAGAAAAATGTATGTGAATGAGTCCAGCTCTATACCCCGTAAAGCTTGTATAAGATGAACCAGAAAATGATGGGAAAATTGTACTTTATCTTTCAGTGTTTTATTTCTGTCATAGTTCAATATAAAAGTACTCAGAGCGTTAGTGCTACACACAGACGTGGGAACACTCAAAGAGAGCAGATTCCTGAGAACAAAGGCGAGCTCTGCTATGCCCTGACTCAAGAGGCCCTCTTGCCCTCAGTCCAGCCAGAAGGGGTAGGGTCCTGATCCACACAGAAGGCCGGCAGACTCTCTGATGTCCCATCCTTCTGTCCCCACAGCCAACCCCTCTTAACTGCACTACTGAACAAGGCCAAAAATTATCATCTCACAGTCTGCATTTGGCCGAATTTAAAAAAAAAAGAAAAAAAGAGTAGGATTTTTTGAAAGCCAAGGTTCACTTTCTGAGGTCAATCTTCTTAGTTCGATTCTTTGAAATCTGTGAAGATCATTTTTCATTTGTGTATAGATGTGGCAACATATTTTCTGTGTGCGTGTGAATCTGCTTGTGTGTAGGCTGGTACTAGTGTTTCTTAGGTGTATATATTCACTGTTTTCCTTCACGGTTTAAACTTGACTTTCTTGTGAGGTGATCCTTATATGTTTGTGTATGCATTTGTATATATCAGCTTCTTTATCCTTTGGGTTTTTTTTCCTTCACTGCCTGGCTTGCGGGATATTAGTTCCCCCGACCAGGGATTGAACCCACGGCAGTGAAAAGTGACGAGTCCTAACCACTGGATCACCAGGGAACTCGCCGTGTTCTTCTCTTTAATGGCAATTCTAGAGCTCAATAGCAAGCATCTCTTCTCCTATTCCCCTTCAGCCTCATTCCATCCAACCTCTAACATACACCTCCACCCACATCTGAGGAAATGACATTTTAGGGAGAAAAAAAAGGTAGGGACTCACCAGAGGGAATGATGAGCACAGTGAGAAGCAGCAGCACTTTGGGTCCCAAAAGCAGCATATCTGACAGGTGGGCGGGGAGAGTAGAGATTTCAATTGCAGGCAAGGATATCTGTAGGATCTCTGTCTCTGCATCTTCCCAGGAACTTTCCTAGTGCCCCATAAGTCTCAGACCCTTCCTCTCTTTCACTCAACATTTCTCCTTCAAATTCTATTCTTTGATCATTTGCCATTATACTCTCTCCTTTTTTTCTACCAAGTCAGAGGAAATTTTATACTGTAAATGGTTTATGACGACCCCCGCCCTGTGGCGTCTTTCAACCCTAGTGTCTAATCTTCTGTTTTGAAATCTGTGGCTTTTTAATATCATCTACTCATCTTGGTGTCTCCTCGTTGGGATTCCATGGATAATTGGGATGTCTGTTCAATTCTAAGTCAGTGACATTCCCCATTGCCCTCTTCCAGCCCTTCAAAACACACACACGCACGCGCACACACACACACACACACACACACTCCCTACCCCTGTCTATTTAGGGTTTTAGACAATCAAAACAACTCACTGTTTATGGTTCTCTGCTCTTTCCACCGAGTCCTTTGGTTGTTGAATGTGTCTCTCTCCTTCTCACTCTGTTCCACTTTGGCTGGAGAGTAAGATGAACAGGGCCACTCCCTGGAAAGGACTTCAAATTTGGCCTACTCTGAAACAATGAGATGAGGGAGAGCGAGGAAGAGAGAGAGAGAGGGAGGGAGGGAGAAAGCCGGGCTAGAGGAGTCTGAAGCTGTGCTACAGTATGAGGCTGGGAGGAGAAGGGGGATGGGGCTTTGTAGTCACTCACACCCTCATTCCGAAGGTTCTGACCACGTTGATGCTGCTCCTCCCTTGAAGGGCTGGCTGGCGCTCATATATGCCTTCCTTCCGTGAGCCACGTTCTGGCTCCAGCCTCCCTTTCTCCTTGGGTTCCTTCTTACCTAAAGAGCAGCTCCCCAGCCCCCTCCCCGGTCACGCGCCCAGAATCTGTTTCTATTTTTCTGGCCATCTTCCATATTGGAATCATTCCTCTAGCCCCCTTTCTCACTTTTGTCCTTTTAGAATTCCACAACAAAAATTTTCTTTGTATCCTTTTATTATTTTTTTAACTTATTTTTTAATTTTTTGGCTGCATTGGGTCTTAACTGTTGTGCACGGGCTTTCTCTAGTTGCGGCGAGCGGGAGCTACTCGTCGTTGCGGTGCGCGGGCTTCTCACTGTGGTGGCTTCTCTTGTTGCAGAGCACAGGCTCTAGGTGCGCGGGCTCAGTAGTTGTGGCTCACGGGCTCAGTAGTTGTGGCTCGCGGGCTTAGCTGCTCTGCGGCATGTGGGATCTTCCTGGACCAGGGCTTGAACCCATGTCTCCTGCATTGGCAGGCGGATATTTTTTTTTTTTTTTTTTTTTTTTGCGGTACACGGGCCTCTCACTGTTGTGGCCTCTCCCGTTGCCGAGCACAGGCTCCGGACGCGCAGGCTCAGCGGCCATGGCTCACGGGCCCAGCAGCTCCGCGGCATGTGGGATCCTTCCGGACCGGGGCACGAACCCGTGTCCCCTGCATCAGCAGGCGGACTCTCAACCACTGTGCCACCAGGGAAGCCCCTCTTTGTATCCTTATGTTTCTCTTTTTTCTTTGCCTCTTTCTTGACTTACACGTTTGACTCTCTCACCACCCCCCGCCCCCCTCACACGCCTTTGAGAATCTCATATATTGCTACATCCAAGCAAACAGACAGTACATGAGTTTTGTCCAAGAGGAGGGCTGCTGTCTTAGGAAAAGTTAAGGAACACAGAACCCTCATCTTTTTGAAATGTGGAGGAGCTCCATGAGAGGAGATTCCAGCCTTATGTTGTCTTTTGTCTTTGTTGAAGCTTATATTAAGAATCTTGGTTTCTGGAATCTTAAGGACAAAAATGCTATCAGAAGCCCAAAGAAAATTGGGGCCAAGTTCATTCTGCTTGCTTTATTTTCCATCAGTACTTTCCTTCATGTCACGTAATATGTACATAATGTTTTCTCTGATCCAGGAGCTATAAAAACTTTGTCTTCACTCTTATTCCTAGAAACTCTAGTGCTTAGACCATTACAACATCTCCACTTCGGAGGAGTAAAGTTGAATTACAGAAACTTCAAATCTGAAGAATGGTTGCCCTTATGTGCCCTCGCAGTGTGTAAATTTCAAGTTATCTGTTAGCTTCTTTAGTCTATATTTTGTGTTTCCCTGATGAGCTAAATTAGAGAAGTGTACAGGTAGACAGGGCAGATAGTATTAATGGATTACAGACTAAAAGAAAGAAGAGAGTAAATGATGGAAGGGAAGAAGGAAGGAAGAGAGGGAGGGAGGGAAGGAAGGAAGCTGTCACGAGCAAGGAAGAGCTATGGACATAGTCAGAAATAAGCAAATAGCACCTCTGGTTTCTCTTAGGAAGCTATACGTGGTCCATCTCTGAGATACATGGGTTCTGGTCAGTCCCCAGAACAAATCTGTGTACAAAACCCAGCTCTTCCTGGTCGGACCTGTCCAGAACTTGATCTTTTCCCATCTGTTCCACAATGAGAATGCAGAGGCTACAGAACAGATGTCTGGGGAGAGCCAGGGCAAGAAAAGGCAGGGAGGCAGGGGTGGGGGAAGAGACAAAAGCAGACGCAAAGCAGAACTAAGGCAGGGCATACAACAGAGAGCCTAGAGCCACACTCATGTTTTCCATGAAGCACAGACAGATGGAGAAACTGAACTCAGGCCAGTCATTTGGCAGGGACAGCAATGACCTCAATGTGCTCCCAGCCAGAGACTGTAGCTTAGGAAAGCCTCCCCAGGCAGTAGGAGGGGGCGCTTTCCTAGGGTCTCGAGGGGGAGTCTGAAGTTAGGGCAGTAAAAACAGGAACAAAATGTTCAGAGCAAGGCAGAGGGAGCAGGCAGGCAGCGAGCAGGACCTCGGAAGGAAGGAAGGGAGAGGAAACAAGGAAGCACGGCAGGAACTGGCAGAAGAGCAGAAACCACCATGTAGTCTTTCTTGGTCATTCAAGAATGCCATTTACTTGAAAGTACTTGGGGTGATTTCTTGTTCATGGCAGCTCTGGTGGCCCCTTCTAGCACAAGTCCCTGTTTGTTTTCAGAGTCTTGGCTTGGACCCCCAGTTTTAGAGATCTTCTGATTTACTTTTCTCATTGGTGGTTATCATTTAATTACATCAAGTCAGAGTCAGCACCCACGGTCAGGAATGAGCAACTACCATCCAGAGATGTGAGCCTAGACTCTTCCAAGGTTCTCGCTGACCCTGGGGAAAAACTCCCTGGGCAGCAGCCCACAGACTCATCCAACACAGGGTGGATCTCCTGCGGGTCGAGGATGCAGGAAAGTCCTCCATGGAATTGACGGGCAGGTGAAGAAGCGACTTAATGTAGGCAATCTAATGTCTGAGACATCCAGGAAAATGTTAGTTTTCCAAAGAGGTCTCCAATCAGGGCACGATGGGTAGAATGCAAAGAAAGAGAAGGGAGACAGGGATGAGAGACAGCATGCTGGTTTATTCATCTGTTTACTGGCCTGTGAAGAATACACCCATTAGCTGAAGGCCTCTGGGCAAACGTACAGAAACGTTATTGCTACAGTCCGATCCAACTAAATTAAATCCAGGGCCTAAACACACACAAAAATCCCATAAAAGGAAGGAAAGGAAGGAAGGAAGGAGGGTTATACGAGGTGTGTGTGTGGGGGGGGGGAGTGCTGTGTGTAGAGGGAATGAAGCAATAAAGTGGTAACCGCCAAACTTAAGAGATGGACCCAGTGGAGGAGTTAAGAGCCAGCAAACATATGTCCTCAGAGAACTTGGGCAAGGGAAGAGTTCCCGCTTCTCAGTAACCCATACCTCTCTGTTCTTCACGCCTCCATGCCTTGCACTTTCTGTTCCTTCCTTTCTCAAATATATATCCTCTTCCCAGCTCCAGGAAATAAACGCTGATGTGTACCTCAAAACCCAGCCCCATGCTGCTCTTCCTGGTCCCCTTCGCTTCTGAATAGTTAATCATTCCCTCTATTGAGCTACCTCTCTTTTTTAATCATTGTGGCATCAGCTTTATTATATTCTTTATAAATTTATTTTTCTGGCCACACCGCGCAGCATGCGGGATCCCAGCTCCCCAACCAGCGATCGAACCCCTGCCCCCCCGCAGTGAAAGTGCAGAGTCCCAACCACTGGACTGCCAGGGAAGTTCCCCTCAACTTTATTGTATTCTTTTTTTTTTTTTAATTAATTTATTTATTTTTGGCTGCGTTGGGTCTTAGCTGCAGCGCACGGAATCCTTCATCGCGGTGCGTGGGCTTCTCTCTAGTTGTGGCGCCCGGGCTTAGTTGCCCAGCGGCATGTGGGATCTTGGTTCCCCGACCAGGTATTGAACCTGCGTCCCCTGCATTGGAAGGCGGATTCTTAACCACTGGACCGCGAGGGAAGTCCCTATATTCTTTGTTTTACATGTCTGTGTTCTTGATTAGACTGAGAGGTTCTTACTCGTCTCTGGCTGACATAATGATCAGCACAGAACAACTCAAAATTTGGTCATTTGAATTGAGGTGAGACGAAGACTCGAAATATTTCGAGAGAGGAACATTCAAAAACTGAGTCAAATGCAAAGTAAAGGAGAAAGTTCTAGAGAAGAAAGTAGTTTGAGAGGATACAGGAGCACAGCCAGTGGAACAACTAACCAGTGTTTTGATCCAATACGAGAGGAATAGACCTAAAGGAAACAGGCACAGAGATTGGGCAACAGTTATTCCAGAAATAAAGGAATTTTGGCAGAAGGGCTGTAAAATCAGTGCATGCAAAACATAAGTGACTTCTATCAACAATAATGAGTGCTTTTGTCTCATCATTTTGCTTTGTGTAAATTTTCAGATGGCGCTGGTGGTCTTGCACTGTTATACCCACACTGTATGTAGTATCTACACTTACATTTGACTCCCTTGGTCTTGGTTGAGAGAGGAAACGTTCCCAGAAGCTAAGGAAGAAGCCGCAGATCTCTCAGGGCTCAGCATCAGTTTCCCAGCATCACTCCCATGTTCTGTTGGTCTATAGGGTCTCAGTTCCAAGTTAAGGGGAGGAGAAATAGACTTTACCTCTTGATGGGAGGAGTGGCAAAAAAGTGTGTAGCCACATGTGTCACAAAGTTAAAATGAATCTTTTTAACAGATTAGACAAGGCCAAACAAAGAACATATGTATTTTGCCGTTTCCCTGAAACCTGATTTACCTCTCTTCACAATTCTAAGGACCTCTTGGATGCTCAATATGATAGAAAAAGTTCAGTGTTATTTTCTTGTTTTCTGCAGCATCAGGCACTGTTGGCCTGTCCCTCCTTTTTGAAATGTGTCTTTCTCTTGGCACCTATGACATCACTTCCTCTGTTTTCCTCTTTAGCTTGGCTCAGCATTCTTTTTTGATTTCTTTTTCTTCTGTGTTTACCCTTAAATGCTGGTAGTTTTCAAGGTTCTTGCCCCAGCCGCCTCTTTTTACTACACCCCACTCCTGTGTCTCTATTTACCATCTACTGGCTTCTGCTTCTAGATCTATACTTCAGTCTCTTCTACATCTGAAGGTGAAATAGTACATCTCTAGTTGGATGTCCCATTAGCACCTTGAGTCCGTCAGGCTTCGTATTAGAGCAGGATCATTTAAGCAGAAAGGGGGGAAGCTAAAGAACAGACTCTCAGGAATAACTACCAAGATTCTAGTGCCCCTCCCACCTTCTGGAGGCCACCTTCCGTGCTGAGATGTCACCACTCAAGCTCTGGAACCACACTGGCTCTGCTAGAATCCACACCAGCAGAATGGATCCTCCCTCCCTGCCTCTCTCTTCACTTAACCTTGGTTTTGAATTCTAGACTTGGATTAGTGCACATGGTTGCTGAAACCTAGCTATAGGATTCAAACTCTAGCTATAGGAGAGTCTAGGGTATGTCGTTCTTAGTTTTCCACCCTCTGTAATCCAGGAAGGTGCCCAAGAAAGAAGCTTCAATAAATGTTGAGTAAGCCCTAGTTTTGCATGTGTAAAATTGAGTCATGCTCCCTGCATAGTCCCCCCCATACTAGGACTATGGTGCCACCATCACCCCATTACCCAACTGAAGCACGGGAGTCACCTCCAGTTTCATCGGTTTCTCTCTTTCCCTCACCTTGAGTCCCAACACACACAACACACACACAGATACACACACACACACACACACAGACACACACACACAGAGTCTTTCAAATCCATCCCTTTTCTCTATTATGTCCATCACCACTTTAGCTCAGTTCGGTCCAGTCATTGCTCTAACAGGGTCTTAACTGGTCTCCCAGTTCTGGCGTTTCCCCACCTTTATTTATAATACAGAGCACTATGAGCAATATTTCTAGCATTACTCAACCTAGGTTACTCTGGCTTAAAAACCTTAGAGGAGGAGGGCTTCCCTGGTGGCGCAGTGGTTGAGAGCCCACCTGCCGATGCAGGGGACGCGGGTTCGTGCCGCGGTCCGGGAGGATCCCACATGCCGCGGAGCAGCTGGGCCCGTGAGCCATGGCCGCTGAGCCTGCGCGTCCAGAGCTTCTGCTCCGCAACGGGAGAGGCCGCAACAGTGAGAGGCCTCCGCACCACAAAGCAAAACAAAACAAAACAAAACAAAACCTTAGAGGCGCTTCATTATCCTTAGGATACGGTCGGAACTTCTCAGTTCCCTCTCTCATCACCAGTGCTCTAACCCACCCACCCAGACACATTCTGCATCTTGCTTTCTGACACACTGAATCATTTACAGTTCTGCAAAAGCGTCAAGCTCTTTAAACTGCTGTACATGCTACATTCCATTTACAACACCTCCACCAGAATCTTTAATTTACCAATTCAACATAACCTTTATGTTCATCTGTCTAATTTCTACTCATCCTTTCCAACTCAGCTTTGGGTTGTTTTCCTGAGTGTCTCCACTACAATGTGGGCTTCTTGTGGGCAGTTGCTTTGTTCACTGTTGCATGCCTGAGGCCAAACCCAGGAACTCATGTTCGTACATCAGAGAGATGTGTTGCCCGTGTATGGGAGAGACTGTATTTCCTAAAACTGAACACAAGAGGGCAACGAATCACTTCTCCAGACCTGTTTTGAAGTTTGGCGGCCCTTTCCTACACCTCATTTACTATTCCAACTGATGACATAGTTCATGGAGCACAACTCTTGAGCTGTGCCCGACAGGATGAAAGATTCTTAATGACTCAGAACTGTACTTCATTGATATTCTGGCTGTCTTTTCAGTGCCAGGCACTTCACTTACCTACCGGTAATTAAAAAAGATGAATCAGTCCCAAGTCGTCCATTCAAGGAATCGAGAATCTAGTGGGAAAGAGAAGTGAACTGAACTTCCTTTATTCCCTGACATATGAAGAAGCAAGTGACATATGAAGAAACAACCGGTTTTTTCAGTATCATTGGCTTCTTAAGATGGTAGAAGGGTGGGCTTCCCTGGTGGCGCAGTGGTTGAGAGTCCGCCTGCCGATGCAGGGGACGCGGGTTCGTGCCGCGGTCCAGGAGGATCCCACATGCTGCGGAGCGGCTGGGCCCGTGAGCCATGGCCGCTGAGCCTGCGCGTCCGGAGCCTGTGCTCCGCAACGGGAGAGGCCACAACAGTGAGAGGCCCAAAAGATGGTAGAAGGGTTAACTACTGGGTGTAAATAAGACAGAAACTTAGATTCTCCTAAGTGACAATTTTGAAAAACACGCACGACCAATCCAGCTAATTCAACCCCAGGTAATTGTAGGATGGTGGGAGAAGCATGCCCCGTCCTAAGCCCATGTCTGCGGCAACCCTACCCCCT
This sequence comes from Monodon monoceros, assembly GCF_005190385.1. NCBI lineage: Eukaryota > Metazoa > Chordata > Mammalia > Artiodactyla > Monodontidae > Monodon > Monodon monoceros. Next base: position 7,085,594 of record NW_021703783.1, read on the forward strand.
TACCAATTTTAAATAGACTTCTCTTTCTGGAGCAGTTTTTATGTTCACAGCAAAATTGAGTGGAAAGTACAGAGAATTCCCTTATACTCCTTGCCCCACATACCTACATCCTTCCCACTCTCAGCATCCTGTACCGAGAGGCCCATTGTTATGAGTCGGTCAGGGTTCACTCTTGCTGTTGTGCAGTCTATGGGTTTTGACAACTGTGTGATAACATGTGTCCACCATTATAGTCTCATACAGAGCAGTTTCACTGCCCTCAAAAGGACTCTGTGCTCTGCCTATTCATTCCTCCTTCCCCTGTAATTCCTGACTACAACTGACCTTTTTACTGCCCCGTAGTTTTATCTTTTTCCAAAATACGTATGGTCGGAATCATACAGTATGTGATTTTTTTCAGATTGGCTTCTTTCGCTTAGCGATAATGCATTTAAGTTTCCTCCATGTCTTTTTATGGCTTGGTAGTCAGTTCATTTCTTTTTAGGGTTGAACAACTGTTAAGTTACGTATTCACCTACTGAAGAACATCTTGATTGTTTCTGTTGGGGCTATTACAAAGCTGTGATAAGCCTCTGTGTGCAGTTTTTGGTATTTCCTTTGGGTAAATACCAAGGAGCACAATTGGTAGATCATATGGTAAGGGTATGTTTAGTTCTATAGGAAACCCTAAACTGTCTTCCGAAGCGGTCATACCATTTTGGACTCTCAGCAATGAATGAGAGTTCCTCGCTGTTGTTTCATGTTATCAGGATTCTGGATTTTAGCTATTTTAATAGGCATGTAGTCATATCTCATTGTTTTAAATTCTTATTTCTCTAATGACATAAGATGTGGAGCGTTTTCTCATGTGTTTATTTGGCACCTTATATTTTTGTTGGTGAAGTGTACGTTTCAGGTCTTCTGCCCATTTTAAAGTCAGGTTGTTTATTTTCTTATTGTTGAGTTTTAAGAGTTGTTTGTATATTTTGGATAACCGGTCTTTATCAGATATGTATTTTGCAAATGTTTTCTTCCAGTCTGTGGCTTGCGTTCTTATTCTCTTGACGCGGTGTTTTGCTGAGCGGAAGTTTGGAATTTTAATGAAGTTCAGCTTATTAATGACGTAGTGACTTTGTATTTAAAAAGTTGTCACCATACCCAAGGTCATCTATGTTATTTTTCAGAAATTTTATATCTTTTCGTTTTACATTAGGTCTGTGACACATTTTGAGCTAATTTTTTTGAGAAGGGCATAAGGTCTGTGTCTAGGTTCTTTTTTTTAATTTTGCATGTGGATGTCCAATTTCTTGCATGTTTCTTGTTTAGTATATGCATGCAGTGACAAATTTGCCTCTACACACTGCTTTTGCTGCTTCCTACAAATTTTGATAAATTATACTTTCATTTCCCGCTGACTTTTAAAAAGTTAATGTGATGTAGTGTGACATGCATATATAAATACATAAAATAGCAGTGTTCAACACGTTAAAGATAAACTGAGGCATGTTAAATATTCTGAGTCTGAGCAAAAATTGATGTGAACCTGGTAGCGCCAAACTGGAAGTGGTTAGGTGTTCTCCACCAACAGGATCTTGGAGTGAGACTTGTAGAGAAAAGGCAGAAGCAGAGCAAGAGAATTATTGCTTGGCTATAGCTTAAGGCCTCTTGGGCTACCCTTAGGTTTCAATATTGCAACCCTGAGGTATTTTCAGGCTTAGATTTTGGTTTGCTTATATAGGCCACCTTGGAATTAGAGCCACCTCAGTCTAATGGCCCCCTGCTTAATGAATTTAATGATTTCTCTCTTTTGACCATCATCTTGTATGTGATTCACCAAAAATTTGCTATTAGCAGCGCTCTCAGTCACCATCAGAGTTAAGTTACTCTTGTCTCATTGTGAAACTGATTATGTTGTCAGGTTCATAGAAGAATTTGTTTTGGGGGAATTCCCTGGCATCCTAGTGGTTAGGACTCCAAGCTCTCACCGCCGAGGGCCTGGGTTCAATCCCTGGTGGGGGAAGTAAGATCCCACAAGCCGCACAGCCAAAAAAAATTTTTTTTTGTTTTTGTTATTCATCTTGTTTCTGTTCTACAAGCACAGCGAGACCATCTGATGTACTGCTGATGGCTGTGAATATGCATTTAAGACCTTTGGGACAACACAGTGCACCAAGGAAACAACCATGATTAGGAGGGTAATACCAAGAGTGAAGTATATTCCTTAATCAGGACCTCCCATGAACCAAACCAGTTGTTCTCAAATAAATCAGAGAATGTACCTGAAGGGTCATCAACCCCTGGCTATTAATAAATAGCCAAGTGGCTATTTATTAATCTCTTGTATTTGGTACAATACCAATTGCGCTGATCCAGCTGCAACAGGAGACGTTCTGCTATGGTGCACATTTCTCCTTGTTCAGCGGATCAGTAATGTCAAGCAGTTCTATTACCTAAAACCATCCTAGCAAGAAAGTCTAGGGACTCTTGTTGTGCAACTATGGCCTTAGTGATAGATTCAGAGATGATTGCCAGAGTTAAAGGCCTTCCAGGAAGTGACCTTCCTTATTCACCTGGAAAGACTGCAGGAATCCTGCAAATAGGGTAGCAGGCCAGTTTTTCCCAAGGGGCTTTATTGACTCCACAAAGTCAACCTTAGTTTTACTCTGGGCTTTAAATTGCTTCTAGAGCTGCACTTCTGTTCTTGTAAGGACTCAATTTATAAGGCAAGTACAGTTGTTTTTAATTCCACAAAGAATAGTGTTGCAACCTGATCAAGATCAAGAGGCTGACCCACCCACCCAAATACGTTATCTTCAATGAGTTTCTTCATATTAGGGAGATTTCCAACTAAGAGGGAAAGATTCCCATGTTCTAGATTTAGAGCCGTGTGTCTTTGGAATATTTTCGTGAATGCTTCCACAATGACCTCAGAATGTTTTTCTTTCCCTCTGGTTACATAGTTTCATTTTAGCTTAGGAGAGAACGCCTAAAAAAAAGTTTTGAAATCAGCTTCCAATGAGGACAACTTCTGACCACAGGCCTATTTTTAAAAATATATATCCTCCCCCCCCCCCCCGCCCCCCAATATCTTGTCAGGTTTCAGCTGGGACAAACAGTAAATGCCTGGTAGTTTTGACCAATCCCATGGATGCAAGAGGTGTCTCCAAAGAGGGTACAAAAGATACTACCTTCCCCAAATCCGGAGCCACTTCCAAAAGTAGCCCAAAGAGAGAGCTAGCAACAATCAGTAGAACCCTAGCCACAAACAGAATACAGCCCACGTTTCTGTCCCGCTGTATTTTTGTGCCCCCAACCTGAGGGCTGAGGTTCCCGCATATGCACATAAGAACCCACAGCCTGAGTGCCCCAGGCAGGCAGAGAGCCAAGCCCTGACCTCAGGACACAAGTTGAGAAAAGGCAATTGCTACCTCTAGGACAGAAGCGAAGGATAACAAGCGGGTCCCCCACAATCAAATTCAAACCCTGAACTTGGTAAGGAAGGGACAACTGAAACTTTACCTTCCTCTCTTGACCAGGCGCCACAGACAGAGATCTGGGAGCGTTGACTTTTTAAGAACTCTTGCCCTTGGCTCACTTCTGCCAGTTTCCCTGAGATCCCGTCTGCAGGAGAGAGCAGGGTGTCCCAGCAGGTCTCTTTTTAAAAAATATATATTTATTTATTTTTGGCTACATTGGGTCTTCGTTGCTGCGTGTGGGCTTTCTCTAGTTGTGGCGAGCGGGGGTTACTCTTCGTTGCGGTGCACAGTATTCTCACTGCGGTGGCTTCTCTTGTTGTGGAGCACAGGCTGTAGGTGCACGGGCTTCAGTAGTTGTGGCACACAGGCTTAGATGTTCCGTGGCATGTGGGATCTTCCCAGACCAGGGCTCGAACCCGTGTCCCCTGCATTGGCAGGCAGATTCTTAACGCTGCGCCACCAGGGGACTCCCCACAGCAGCTCTTATTCTGGTAACTAGAAACCGTAGAGGAGGAAAAATTATTTTCTTTCTACTCTTTATAGTGAGAGAAGTGCCCTTGTTCTCTAGGGCACCTCTTGACTGGATCTAGGTTAAAAGTTCCCCACTGTGTCCACTGTAATTCAAGATTATCTGTGGTGAGATTAATATACTTGTTCAGTCTTAAAATTTTACTCACCTGAAGCCTCACACTGGACCTAGTCCAGTTTAGGTCAGACCCAGTCCAATCCCCGACCCAGTCCGGTTTTTAAGTTGGACTCTGGCTGGTTTCCGGACCCAGTCTGGAAAAACTCAGATAAAGTCTGACAGCTCATAACACGAGGATCCAAGAGGGACTTGGACACAGAGAAGCAGACACAGAGAAGCAGTGAGTTAAAGGGGCTACATGGATATGTCCACCTGGTTCCTCATTTCTCCTGGGAGGGGTCCCTGGGGGGCTCCTTTGGTTCCTTCTTCTGACAACAGAACAGTTGAAAAGAGGCATATTAAAACTTTAAGAGTTTATGTGAACTAAAATCAGTTCTAATTGGGCAGCTTTCCACCGATAGGAGCTGGGGAGAGACTTTCATAGGCAAAGGGGAGAAACAAGGAAATTATTGATGGGATGTAGCTTAAAGCCTATTTAGTGGCCATTCAGTCTAATGGCCCCCTGGTTTAGTTAACCGAACAGCATTTATTAAGATTTAGGGAGGGCTCCATGAAAGAATTGTGAGGAAATCAGTGATTATCAAACTTTAGTGCATCAAAATAAACCAATGTATATCATCACAATGAAGATTCTTCAGCTTCTTCTTAGGGATTTCAGTTTGGTATGATGGTGGGGTGGGGATAAGGATCTGCAAACACCTCCAGGTGTTCTTACTAAAGGTAGGCCTTCTTACTTCTCACCAGTATTTCTCAAACTTGAGCGTGAGTCAGAATCCTCTGAGAATATGATTGCCAGATAAAATGTGGGATGGTCAAATAAATTTGAATTTCACATTTTTAATATATCTCAAAAATTGGGACATCATCTGTTGTTTTAACTAAAATTCAAATGTGCTTTCTTTCCAAGTGTCACTAAATCCTTCAAAATAGCAACTTAAATTTTCCTTGTGGCAGATATTTCTGATCTCTGTTTTGCCTTTTTCAGAAATTTCAAATGATGCGATCTTATCAGGAGATTATTCTCTTTATCTCTGATTCACCTATTGACCTCTTTATAAGAATCTTCTGTCCTACTTCTGCGGTCACCTTGGTAATGTAGTGGGTAACAAAAAGCTCAATAAACTGCTATACCAAATCTTTCATACTTTTATCTTTTTTCTTAGTTTCTCCCTTTACTTTAACACCTCTGTTTTGTCTCTCCACTGCTTTCCCCTCCTAAATCTGTTTCTCTGCTTTTGTTCAAGTTGTCTTCGTTGACATGTCTCCCGGGGCTTTCTCTTTCCTTTCCTTTTCTTTCTTTCTGTTTTCTTTCTCCTCTTTTTCCTTCTCCTGAAGCCTTCCATGGCAAAATTAAAATCTGTAGAAACAAATTAGCACACTAGGGACCAGGCCACGGTATCGTGTTCCAGAAGGAGATTCTGTTCTGACAGTCCTTTTGCAAGAGCAAATTCCCAGTCAGGGGAAAAGAGAGCTTCAAGAAACAATTGCTTTGCCCGAGGATCTGTTGGGAGAGTGATGGATGGCACTGCACTGAGAACTGCCGGAAAAGGAGGGGAGACATTGCCAGGCAGCGTGAGGGGAGGAGGCGGCTGGGAGAAAGAGCCAGTCAGGAAGAGCTAGGAAAGGGGCGGAGAATGTGCTGCCTGTGTATGCTGCCTGCAAGACCTTTCTGCAGATGTTGGGTCTTTGTGAGCTGACTGCAGAGGCCATGTGCGTGCAGACTGTATGTGAATGTATGCGTTGCTTATTTCAGATCGTGGGTCTATGGGAACCGCTGACTGCAAGAAACAGGAATGTATTGTTGAAAGGATTTTGCAGTCAGAGTGCTTGTTTGTGGTTGTGTGGTATGTGTGACTGACTTTTTGCCAAATGCGCTGTTCTGATGCCAGCTCTGAGAGTTTAGTGGAAGTCTGGCCGACTAAGCTAAGACACAACAAAGTCAGAAGGAAATATGGGGGCAACCTGAGATGGAAATAGAGAAGCTGTTGCAACAAGAGAAAAAAAAAAAGACTTGGGAGAAAGGGGAAATGAATGAGAAAACAGAAAATGAGCAATAAAAATTCCTTCCTTAGAAAAGGAAGAAATTTGAAAGGAAGAGAAAGAAAAGCAACATTCTTCCAGATGTAGGCACTATATATATATATATATATATATATATATATATATATATATATTTCCCTACTTCTGGTGCCTTGGTGAGATATTTCCTAGCTTTTCTCCCTTATTTCTTTCTAGACACAGTTCATCGTGGCATATTTATTACATGTATATTTTGCTTACACCAGGGGATATTTTAAAACTTAACAGTTATCCGGAAAGGAACATTAGTAGCTCTTAAATGAGAAAGGATTTTTAGGTGCTGTTGTTAGACAGGAGCGCTATTGGACATAATGGAAAGACATTCAGTTTTGATCGGAGATTAATTGAATTTTAATTCTTTAAAATGTTTAAGTGATTAAAACAGTACGTGAAATGCATGACATTTCAAAAGCAGGGGTGTTGAAATACAGTTTCCACATTCCAAAGGTGGTTATTGTTACTACTATGATTATTAACAATTTAACAGGCACTACCTACACCTGCAATGAGATATTTAAATTAGTCACGAGAACTTCTAGATCTCGACTGACCGATAAACACAGAGGCAGCATAACTTTGAACTTGGATGTGGACTGTGGAGGGAAGTCCTAGTTGGGACCATCCCAGTTTCGCTTTGTTGCAAACACACTACATATTTTGGATGGTTTCAAATTGCAACCATTATGGTGTCTTCCTCAGCTCTTTGCTTGCTTCATTTTTAGAACCTTAGAAGTTATTATAATTGTATTTCCAGTATACTAATTTTGCTCCATGCACTAATATGTTTTTTGGTTCATTCAGCCATCTTTTCCTCCCTTTCCACTATTTTTTTCATCTGCCTCTCTCCTTTTTTTTTCTTCTTTCCCATCATGTTTCCCTGGTTTTGATTAAAATTCACTTCACTTCTCTCCTCACCACTCTCTCCTTTATGGAAATTATTCCTTTTCAGGCTTGTCTTTTTCCTCATTCCCTTCTCTGGTGTCTTTGTCTCCAGCAGAGGGGTCTGATGTTGATAGGAGGTAGGGAATGAGGCCTGGGAGAAAGCAGCCTGGGAAGAGGGAAGAGGGCGGAGGAAGCGGTGCTTCAGCTGTTTCTGCCATTACCCTATAAAAGGCTGCCTTAAGTACGCCTCTGTAAATTCCTCCCCTCCCATCCCCACAGTCCCCCCTGCAAAGGGTCTCTCCACTTCCCCACCTTAAATCCCACCTCCCCTACCCCCCACCCCACTACTTGGGTGACATCACTCTCTACCAGCTGTGACTGCCAGGGACACTGACCTACTTTTGCCCTCTCCGTCAGGCACTAAACCCTGGTTTGTCTTTTAAACCCTGACTTTCTGCTAAATCCTTTTTGCCCCAACATATCAGTGGGTCCCTTTTTGAAGCGCCAAACATTTCAGTTCCCCACAAAAATAGCAGTTTTTATTTTTAGTAACGGAAGTTGGAGAAAAAGCTTAATGATAAAAAGCTTCTACGACTTTAACAAATCCATCTATGACTTAAGTGGATTTGTTCTTTGTTGATTACGATGGAATCTATATGTATTTGGAGAATAACATTAGTAATAATTTTTTGGTTGACTCTTTATATGTATGGTTGAGGAATGGACTACGAGATCCTTTGTGACAAATTCCAAATATATATATATTCCATATATATATATACATATATAACCATTATTTATCAAATGTTTGTATATGATGTTAGAGACATAAGTCAAAATAGCAGGCATCAATATCCAAATAAAACTTTACTAAGTAGTGGGAAGAAATGGCCGACAAAATCAATTGTGTAGCCTTTGAGGGATTATAAAGAGTTGGTTAAGAGTATGTACTTTGATGCTTGGATTCAAATCACAGTTTTGGCACTTGCTAGCTGTGTGAGTTTGCAAAAGTTACTCAACATCTCTGTTCCTCAGTTTGCTCATTTGTAAAAAGGAGATAAGTCAAGCGCAGTAGGGTTATTAGGAGGATTAAACATGTTCTAAGACATATTAGGTTTATTATGAGACTGGGGACAGATATAGAACTATATGCGTTTCAAATATTTCTGTGGCAATTTCCTCATTCACCATTTATTTACTAAGCAAGCCAGTGTTATAGATCCTCTATCTTGGTTTCCGTTGTCTGCCCTAGTTGTCCAGAAAAGTTTTGGGAAAGTAGCCAGAAGGCTTGGAACTTGTATGTTTCGAGAGATTTGCCTAGTAATTCCACCGTGTCGCTCGTTTTTTTCTTTCTCTTCACTGTCTCCTCATGCTGCTAGGATGAATCCCAAACTGAAAGGCACTGAGAGAGAGAGACCAAAAAATCAAGGAAACAGTTAGTTTGGGGGAGTCAGGTAGAGTCGATGGAAGAAGGGTTAAATAGAAGAGCAAGGAAGATTAAACAAATCTAGCTCGATGATCAAAATGGGTTTGTAACCCAAGAGAGCAAAAATGATTTAAAAACAAAATGTAGAAATAGCGTAGATAAGGATTTGGACACAACAGATATAAATTGTTCTGTTTCTTTGCATCAAGGGTAAATACATGAACTTAGATTAATGAACAGAACTCCCTAGTCTAACTTTTTCGATGTGCAAAAGATAGCAAACTGGACCAGGACAGTCACGGTGGTGGCAGATCAGTAGGAGCATCCCAGAACGCATTCATTCATTCATCCATTCAATCTGTAAATGTTCGTTAATCATTCAAGGTGCTGCTGGTGACATAGGTGTGTGGCGGATCCTACAGCCCATGCGTGGTTTGATACCATCATTTCTATGGTTGAAATGTCAACAAATTCAATCCGGTGTCTCCCTGCACCTAGTGGAGGGTTCTTGTTTTCTTTTTTCCCCTATTATTTGAGGCTTCCTCTATTCTTTAAAAGAGAACATGCTGCTTACCTTTCCACCTTTGCTTAGTCCATTCTCTCTTCTTCTGTTCTTCCCAGACTGAGATACTTTTATGATACTCCAGTGGATAGGGAATCAGGAGACTCGGAATTGCCACCAATGATTTTATCTCATTGCCTTGATTTTCCCTTCTGTCAGAAGAGACTAACAATATTTACTCAACATTTCGAGGTTGCTTGAGGCTTACATCGAGTTTATAAATGCTGAGTGCTTTAAATTAAGAACATTTTACAAATGGTTATCTCTTTAAGACACTATTCTCAAGCTGTCATGTATCTAAGATTCAACTTGGTAAGCTTGTTAAATTTGCAGACTATTGGCTGATTCCATAAGTTTTTTGTTTGGCTCAAAAAATGCAGATACCCGGGCTCATTCAGAAGGTCGGGGTGAAGGCCAAGGAATCTGCATTTTAAACATCCTGGTTTATTCCTGTGTAATAGAGAAAAAGAAATAGTAGCCAGATACCATTAAAGGAAGGGGAAAAACCTACATCACCTCTCTTTTTAAGGGGAAAAACCTACATCACCTCTCTAAGTCATTTTTTTCCTTTACACTTTTTCTTTCTCTGATGCAGCCAATCTGTACCGTCTTTCCTCCCTTTCCCCACCCCATCCTCCTTTGTGTCTGGCATCTGTATTTTCTTAGCATAGTTAGAGAGGCGCTCAGCTTACTGTGCACAAATGGAGTGGAGGGAAAGGAGGAGGGATGTGGGTGGAGAAAGGCTAGATCAGGGTTTAGCTATTCTAACTGAAGACTGTTGCCGCCAGGCTGGTTCTAGCCGGCTGGTTCTGGGAGAGGAAGCACAGGGAGAGCTACATCTCCTGCAGCTGCTTCTACTGTTCCTTATTTGCTAGTGTACGTTCTGATATAGGACACCCACTACCTTTTCTCCACCCACACGAATCACGTTAGATACCCAGTGATGTACAGTATTTTAGGTACTGAGAATAATTCTGGATTCATTCCTGTTTACAGTTTTTCTCTTCACTACTTTAGGCCTTAGTTTTGATCAAACCCCAGCTTGTTTGTTTGTCTTTAACCCCAGGAGAGAAAGATTTGCCCCAGATGGTGTCTATGGGGTACTTAAAGTTTTTGCTTGACCCGAAGTCTAGATAATAGGTGAGTTATGCTTTCTGGCTGATATAGATAAACATGGATAATTCCAGCACCTCTTGTCTAATCCTCGGTCCCTTCAGCTTGGGTGAACATCAGTCTTGTGTAATAATAGCTAATATTTATTGCACGCTTCATATGTAGTGCCTCATATTTAAGTTACCTCATTAATCCTTATAGTTCAGTGAAATAGTTAATCTTCATTTTGTTGATGAGAAAACTGAGGCTGATAGAGGCAACAATCCCATGACACCAGCAAATAAAGCTGGGATTTCAAATCAGATAAATCAGATTTATCTGACTCCAGAGATGTGAGGTTACTTATAATATGTCTTCTCAAGGGATTCAACCACCCCGTCCTGAAGAGTATCAGTTTATGGGTTAAAAATGAGTGGTGCATGATTAAACCAAGATGAGTTACCTTGCCACCAAAGGGAGATGTGAGTCCATACCTGACCAGACATGACTACCGTGAAAACACAAAGATTATGGTTGAATCTAAGAAACTGAGCCTTTCCGGAAATGCTGAAAACAATTTCTGCTCCCTCATTACTTCATACAAAAATAGGAAGTATGAATTTGATCATTATTCATGTAAAGATTATCTTATAGAGTGACATATCATTGGCTTTGGTTTTAAAAATATACTTCTGGGTTTGTTTTTAAAAATATACTTCTGGGTTTATTTCCCCGACTAGATTAAGTGAAAAGCAAAGTTGTTGTGTGTGTTATGAATTTCTTAGGATGTGTCTGGCACATAGTGACAGTATATTGAATGACAGAATTTTTTTTTTTTTTTTTTGCCTCTCACTGTCGTGGCCTCTCCCGTTGCGGAGCACAGGCTCCGGACGCGCAGGCTCAGCGGCCATGGCTCACGGGCCCAGCTGCTCCGCGGCCTGTGAGATCTTCCCGGACCAGGGCATGAACCCATGTACCCTCCATCGGCAGGCAAACTCTCAACCACTGCGCCCCCAGGGAAGCCCTGAACGACAGCATTTTTCTTAACAGACAAGTGGCCTGTTAGTTAATAGTCTCATACTCCCTATCCACAGTTTCACCTATGCAACCTGGTTTTCTTGGGCAGTGTGTGGTTATTGTGAATTGGGATCCTCTGCTGGGCATGCCCGCGACCTTTTCTCTGTGCTCATTTCCCTATGTATTTTGTGTCAGATTCTCATTGTGTTCATATCTCTGTGATCAAGCTTTCTTTGATCACAAAATGATTCTCTTCTTTTCCTCTTTAGATTGAAGGGAAGTACTTCATGTTCCAGGAGATAATGTCAGAGTGGAGTAAATAGCAACGTTTTAGTTCTGTAGACTTTTACCCTCTTTCTTCTGAAGGTAGTATATCATATAACACTTTTGTACCTCTAAACGTATCTTTCGTGAAAATAGTTCACCATCCTAGGTTACTCTGTGTCAAAACATGCAGTAAACACTTAGTTAACACCCTAACTACATTTCTCAGTTATGGTACTCTCAAGTCCCCCTGAGGTAAATCAGCAAAAAAAAAAAAGCAGACCCTAAAGATTGGGAAAGGAATGCTGAAAAGAATTTGTTGGCTGAGGGGACTGAGAAGGGGTTGTGATCTACAAGAAGGCAAACGTGTTAGGACATACTCTCTAACATCTGGGATATCTGGTGTAATAAATGACTAAGGTTATTTGGAAATGAATCTTCCATATAAAGTATGGTGTATCACAGGATATTGAATACAGTTCATTGTGCAATACAGTAGGACCTTGTTGTTTGGCTATTCTATTATATAGAATGCACCTGCTAATCCCAAACTCCCACTCCATCCCTCCCCCAACCCCCCTCCCTGAAGTCTGTTCTCTGTCTGTGAGTCTGTTTCTGTTCTGTAGATAAGTTAGTTCATTTGTGTCGTATTTTAGATTCCACATAGGACGTCACTTGGTATTTGTCTTTCTCTGTCTGGCTTTACTTTACTTAGTATGGATAATCTCTAGGGCCATCCATGTTGCTACAAACAGCATCATTTCATTCTTTTTTATGGCTGAGTAATATTCCATTGTATATACATACCACATCTTTACCCATTCATTTGTGGTTGTTTCCGACCTATTCATATTCTTACCCTCCTTTGTGGAGGAGTTTTTCAACCTTCCTCACTAGAGGGAAATTACCAGCAACATCTTAAAAAATCTTCTACCCCTTCTCAGCCATACTGCGAAGAAGCACCCTAAAGTGTAAATGAAAAAAAGTGTAAAACATTCATTTTACACAGTTTGGAAATTTACAAAATGCTTGTAAGTCTATTATCACATTTCATTCACACAGCAACCTTGGGATATACTCTTTTCATAACAAAGGATCAGAGTTAGTTAAGTAACTAGGTTAATTAACAAGTGACAAGGTTTACACTGGTTTCTAAGCGGCAGAGCTGGCTGTACCACGGTGCCCCGCCTGTATCTTAAAATCTGCCTAAAGCCTGGAGAATACATGATGTTTAAAAATTGGCCTCACTGTATACATAGGCATTGTCCTTACTCTGTACAGGGACAAGGACCTTATGGGTGTTTACGGTCTTTGTCCCCCAAACCTTTGCCTCCGGAGGGAAGACTACGGTTTGAGGGTACTCGAGGGGGAGGCGGTCCTCAGGGCGGCGCGGGAGGTGGGCGGGGACGGGCGGGAGGCGCGGAGGCGCGGACACGCACTCCGCACACTGCGCCTGGGAGACTTGGTGGGCTCGCGTCAGGGTTCAGAGTGTGGGTGAATGGGGCTGGAAGAGGGACGGTGAGGGCGGGGAGGGTGTACAAAGGAAGGGATTCACCACGCGGTTTCGAGTTGGGAACAAACCTCACCCCTCCACCCGTTTCCCTTTCTCAGTGAGGACGGTTTGGGGGCGGGTGGGGAAAGCGCGTCCTCGAAGCGCTCTCGCGCTCCCCTTTTCCTCCGCGCGCGCTCTCGCGCGCCCCCATCGCCTCTCCTCGACCCCCGAGGCCGCGAGGGTTGCGAGTGGAGACGGGACGCCTGCGGGTCGGGTCCCGACGCAGGTGTCAGATCCGCTCGGCCAGGTTTGGCCAGCTGGCTGGCCCGGCCCTTCGCTCGGCCGGCCCTCGCCGCGCCGCCGCGCCTGGAGGGCGGGGCCGGGGCGCGCACGGGTCCTCGGCGCGCACGGGTTCTCGGCGCGCGGGCGGACGGCGCGCTTCGCCTAGGTCTGGGGGAGCGCGGGGCGGCCTCCGCCGGCGTCGCGCGCGCTGTGTGAGAGCGGGGTCGCGCGCGCGCACGCCCGGCGAGTGAGGGAGTGTGAGGGAGTGAGGAGCAGTCGGGTGTGCGTGGGTGTGGGTGTGTGTGGGGTGAGTGTGAGTGTGTGTGTAGGTGTGTGTGTGGGTGTGTGGGGTCAGGGAGAGCCAGACCGACCGCGCGGCTGTGAGAAAGGGGGCGAGTGGGCGAGGGCGCCGGGCCAGGCTGTGGGAGCCGTGGCGGCGGCGGCGGCGGAGAAAGGAGGCGGCTCCCGGCCTCCCGACCCCATCCCCCTCCTCTCCTCGGACTTACTGCCCGCCCGGCAGCCCGCCCGCGCCGCCCTCGGAGGCCCCAGCCGGGCGCCGCCGGCCGAGAGCCAGGGAGGAGTCGCCCCAGCCAGGTGAGCGGGACCCTCGCGTTCCCTCCGCGGGGGTCGTGGCGAGAGGCGGAGGCGCGCCCGACCCCCTCCGCCCGTGGCGGCCGAGTTGGGCCGAACGGGCTCCAGACGAGCGGGGCCGGGCCCGGGAGAGGACGGGGCCGTGCGCGGCTGGGGCCCGGGGCTTGGGGAGGCCGGTGGTCGCCTCAGAGCCGGGGACGGCGGGGCGCTCGGCGGACCCTGGGCTGGGATTCTGTTCCGGGAGGGGCTGAGGATGCCGGTGGGTGCGGGAGGCTGGAGGGAGGCGGCGGCCTCGGGCGGGGTGCAGTGTGGTCTCCCCTCGGCGAGGGGGTGTGGTGACCCTGGGGATGCGCGTCGGAGCCACACACGCGTGGCGCAAACCTGTCCTCGGCAGCGTGGTGATCTCTGCCTCCACTGCTGCTGCCATCAGACAGATTCCTGTGGTGTGTGACCGAGGCGGGAGGGGCTGGTATTGGTCCCGCAGTTATTCTGTTTTAATTCCACGCTTTCCTCCTTACGTGTACATTTTTAGAAGAGTGACAGCCATTCCTCTTTTTCTTTTGAAAGCCCTCTGAATAAGATGGGTGACAGTAATTGCTTGTCTCGTTTGATTTTTTTTAACAGCATTTGACCGTGATGCAGATCTTCCCCCCCCCCCCCGCAATAAATCCAAAGTAGTTAGGGGATAATTACTTCAGATTTGCCTTACTAATTTTTCCTTATCGCTGATAGCAGATTTGTCATCCCCTGTATTTTCTCCCATTTGTGTTTACGGATAGAGATGGGGCGTTAATTCTCTTCTGTGAGTGGGATTATTATAGTAACCGTGTTGAATGTAACCTCGATGTAAATTCTTTGCTTGTGCCGTTTTCTTATTAATTACAGGAATTGTTCCCACATCTTTGTGGAGTTGGGTTAAATTTGAAGTCTGTATTGAAACTGCATGGGCAGCCTAATATGGAAGGTTTTCCTTTTGTGGGCTTGATATTTTGATTATATTTATGGATGATTTAATTTTTAACTGTAACCATTAAAATGTAAATGTTATTTATTTTAGATCTCATTTCATAGCATCGGATAGTTCTAAGGTCTTTTTAAAAAGAAAAAAACGATTTCTTAAACAATTGACTGTCCAAATACTTTAACATATTCACTTGAAATAAAACACTCTGAAATTTTAGTCATGGAGAGTCACCGTAACTTCTGGAATGAAAAGCTCTAATATAGTCGTAATATAGTTAGATTTCTTTTATAATGGTTACTGGATTTAGTTAGTGTGTCAGACGGGAGGAGGCCTATTTTGTTTTGACGTAATCTTTTGTTTATTCCAGTCTATCTTGGTTAGGTATTAGTTTCCTTCCCTCATGTCATAGACTTAGTTGTTAGTTTGGCAACATGGCTGTTGATGTTTTTCTCTTTCTCCGTCTCCCTTGTTTTCTCTCTTGTCTTCTCTTACCCCTGCCAGGTGCTGGAGTCTGCTTGTTAGGCAGGGAGGCAGTCTGTGTGATTCTGAAAACAGAGCCAAGAAGGGGAGCAGCAAATCGAGTCACATTCAGCCCTCTACTCAGTGAAGAGCCACTTTTCTCTTCCTGCCTTTCCCCCGGTAGGGGTAAGGAGCTGTATATCTAACCTTCAGACTTTTGGCTATGAGCTAAAATTCCACTTATCTTAGTTCTAGTTGGATAGCTTTAATTGTTTTTTTCATGTTTCCTATTGAATATGATAGCATCTGGGGGTGCCGGGGAGAGTGACAAGAAGAAATTATCCTTTTTTTCTTTTCCCTTCTCATTCAGTCCCCTCTTCCTCCTCACCTGAGGGAAATACCAGCAATATCTTGTAAATCTTCTACCACTTCTTAGCCGTACTGTGAAGAAAGCTCTAAAATGAACATTCTTTTTTTCTCTAAACACCAACCAAACTTCATGCATTACGTTGTTGGGGCACAGGATGAAACATACCTTTTAAATTAGCTCCCAATCCTTTCTTTCCCCAATTTGTATTCACATGGGGTTTGCTACTGGGGTAATTCACTCGACTGATCGATCTCTCAAATCCTCTCCCCTCCCAATGAGCTAAAAGACCGAGCACCATGAATACTGGAATAGATTAGGGGAATGGACAGAGTAGAGTGAGTTGTTCCACACTTTGGGACATAGCTTTTACCATCTTCTTCTGGGGAGCAGGCATAGAGACCTAAACACAGAAAATGGGTGGAGGAAGAACTTCTGTACCCACAAACAGGCCATGAAGGGTGAGAAAACCAAACATAAAGTAAGGAGGGTGAGTTATTGTATGTTGCTTGCTGACAACTCTTTTTTGGGGGTGGATTTGTAGAGAGATTTTATGGCTGATTAGTTTACAAAGAATATTCTCTGCAAGTGGGATTAAGTCATAAGCATTTGAGAAAAGAGCCTTTAGAATTGTTATAGCTACGCTATTGAGGGGTAGGTAGATAGTGATAAGAACAATGAAGAAAGTATTTTTAGATGTTAGCTGTACTGGCATGTGCAGTTGTTTCAAGAGAGGTTGCATCGGGGAGATTAGGTACAGGTGTTGGGTAAATTGTCCTGCATTACTTGGGAATTTTCCTGCTTGTCGTATTAAGTGTTGTGAAGAAATAATATAGTACCTCCAAAAATATCTGTACATAATATATTTTAGATTTATGTGCCATATGTATCTGTGTAAATGTTTGGTTTGCAGAAAAGGACTGATTTTCTGGCTTCATGGTAACTGATGCCATGGTGTCATTTTCAGTGTTTTCTTTTCCAATGTTTTTTCCCTTTCAAAATTGGCTTGGAGGACAAAAGTCACAGAGCTAGCCAGATCTACTCCCTTAGAGCCTGGTCTGCACGGAACCCATCTGCTTATATATCTTTTTCCCTCTCCTTACTGCCCCAACCCCAGGCCCCACTTTAATTGTTAACAAAGGTTGTATAGTGATGATAGAAAGTAGCAGTAGCTTTGTGTTGGTTGTTTTTTATGCGAAACTGAAAAAATAAAATTTTAAATAGCTACGTTTAGATATTATGTTGTACAATTTGCCTGGTGTTTAATTTTGAAAACAGCTCTGGTTTTTTGATACTCCTTTGTCATTCAGCATAACAAAGTCCTTTAAAGTAACACCTAACCCTTAACCATGTCCTTTTGAGGTTCTGTGCTGCCCATTGGGGATAATAGTATAGAACACAACAGATGGGGATTCTGCCCTCATAGAGTTTACTGTCTAATTTCATTGGTCCTCTTGTTTCAAGAGAGGTTGAATGGAGGGCGGGGGTGGGGGGGCAGATTAGGTACAGATGTTGGGTAAATCGTCTTTCATTACTTGGAAACTTTACTGTTTGGTCCTTTCCCCTGTCAGTCACTTCTCCCAGCAATGTCTGGAGGAGTCTACTGGATTGTGAATTGATGAATTAGCAGAACAAATTTATGTAAATGTTTATATGCCAAGTTTATTATTATTATTTTTTACTACCTTTCTTTCAAAAGTGGCAGCACACCACCAAGTTGTGATCAAAAAAAATAATCCAAACCTACCTCTTAAATGTTTTTACTCTATTCAGTTCCTTAACAGTCCCCTTTTTGTTTCCCTCTCTCCATCTCTCTCTCTTTTAACCACTTCTGATACTAGCTCTTAGCTTCTTGTTCTTAGAAATATAGAAATAAGGTCTCCAAGATAGAGCATGGATTTGCTATAAAAGATCAGACCGGTTACTGCTCTGCTGTCCTGTATTTGGCAGTATTTCAGACTTTGATGCTTTATCAGAAAACTACATCTTGAAAATTCATGCAGGTTTGCCCAAATACAGCAAACTTGGAATTCTTCCCTGATGCTTTGGAGTTCTCAGTTGTTAGCTTATTCCTTTGACATGTGATGTAGTTAGCCATATCTGCAAAGCCTTCTTGAATGTGTTAACAGCTTCCCAGCCCTTTTTACAGCATAGTGTCCAGAAAGAAAATTTCGAAGGAAGGCCTGACATTTAACATGTTAAATGTGATGAACTTTGAGCTTTGTGCATTGCATCTCAGGAACATTTTTTAAATTTTGTGCCACATTCCAGAGATACTTTGATGTAACATTTCTCTGTTAAGTGAAATCATTAGAAATGTTATTTGGATTCCAGAGAAAACTTAGGTTTTGTTTATACCACAGACTATTTTAGGAATTTTAGCAACAAAGCTACAGGTTATTTAAAGGTAACATATTTTTTTGACCCTTTAGTTGGGAATGTGTAAACGTTTGCATGTTAATTTGCTCATGACAGTTTTTTTCCTTTTCCAGTTTTCTTTTTATTGTAAAATACACACAATATTTCCGTCTTAACAGATTAGTGGTATTAAGTACATTCATATTGTGCAGCCATCACCATATCCATCTCCAGACTCTTTCGTCCTGCATAACCGAAACCCTATACCCATAAAACAGTAACTCCCTAATCTTTAAATGCCCCAGCCATTAAGGACCATCATTCTACTTTCTGTGAATTTGAGTACTTTAGTTTGTGGGGCATAATGTCGTCAAGGTTCATTCATGTTGTAAGCATGTATCAGAATCTAATGCCTTTTTAAGGCATTAGATTCTGATACATGCATTTTGCTTATTATTCATCTGTCAAATGTACACGTGGGTTGTGTCCACCTTTTAGTTATTGTGAATAATGCTGCTCTGAACATACGTGTACAGATACCTCTTTGTGACTTAGCTTTCAGTTCTTTTGGGTATATACCTAAAAGTGGAATTGCTGGTTTGTATGGTGATTCCATTTTTAATTTTTTGAGGCACTTCCATACTGTTTTCGGCAGCAGCTGCACCATTTAACATTCCCACCGGCAGTTGGCAGGGCTTCCAGTTTCTCCACGTCTTCCCCAACACTTGTTATTTTCTGTTTTTTTGGGGTTTTTTTTGTTTTTTTATTGTAACCATCCTGTGAGGTAGTTTTGTGTTTCAGTGCTTAGTGATGTTGAGCATTTTTTCTTATTCATGACATTTTATCATCAGATCATTTTTAGTTCAATCGGGGCTGGGGGTTTGTCTCTTTTGTTAACCATGGTATCTTTAGGGAGAGTGCGTAGTAGGCACTCAAATATTAATTGAATGTATTATGCAGTTGAATGCTTAGTTTTGTGTACTTAGTAGTTTATCTTTTTTGGCTATAATAAAGAATCCCAAAATATCATTGAGTTGGAAGTTTATTTCTTCCTCATGAAAAAGAGATAGTAAGCAGTTTAAGGCCACAGCACTGCGCAGTTGTCAGGGATTCAAGTTCTTCTAACACTTAGCTGCACTTTTCCTAGGGTCGACTCTTGTCCTCTGTCCAGATGGTTGTTGGAGGTGTAGCCATGACACCCACATTCCAGGTAGCAGAATGGAGGAGGGGCCGAGGAAGAGTACATCTCTTTAGCATGCTTCCTGGAAGTTGGAGTGCAGTACTTTGGCTGAGCACTCTGCGACCATATCTAGTTGCAGGAAGGCCTACGGAATACAAATGCAGTCTCTTAGTCATATGGCATTGTGCTCAGGTAAATATCAGATCTGTTATTACAGAGGAGTAAGTGGAAAGTGGATATTGGTAGGCAGGTGGCAGTCTCTGCCATAGAGTGTGTGGAATTTGAAGTGACCCTGAGCTCTTCTACCACTTTCTAATTTAGACAAATGACCTGTCTGCTAGTGCAGCCTCACCTGCCCAGTGAGGACAATAAGGTGTCACAGGGATGATTGTGAGGATTAAGTGAGAAGATACAAGTAAACTGCCTAACACAGTAATTGGTACATATAATTACTCAAAAGTGATTTTATCCAAATTCCCTTCGATATCTTTAGATATAGTAGAAAAAGAGTACAAGGGACCATATTGAGTATGTATAGGAAAATGGTTATCCTCTCATTTTTCATGCAAAATCTTGTATATAGTTTTTTTAAGAAAAGGTATTATGATAGAGCTGTAAGGAGAGTATGAGTGAATGTGTCATGTAAAGTTTGGAAAATCAGATATTTGCTCTGTTTTTGAGGTAT
Source organism: Monodon monoceros (assembly GCF_005190385.1). Lineage (NCBI taxonomy): Eukaryota > Metazoa > Chordata > Mammalia > Artiodactyla > Monodontidae > Monodon > Monodon monoceros. Next base: position 7,105,395 of record NW_021703783.1, read on the forward strand.
ACTCTTTCAAGAATAAGGGGACTGTCATCCATTTCTGTCACTGTAAAGTCAACTTTGATTAATACCTAACCTGCTCCTGCTTTCACAGCCTTACAGTCTAACTCCAAGTTAATGTGCTAAGGAAAATGGCACCCAGACAGTGATATTTTTCAAGTGGCGTCTTAGCTAAAGGATGAGACTGTGGAGGAACTACCGAAGTTTCAAAGGGACATTGTTTTAGTGGATGATGGGGTAACAGGTTTAACACTATTAATCGGTTGTCTCTGAGACTTCTGAGATTTTCATTTTATCATTTTCTGTACCCCTTTAATAAGTACACCCCCCCCCCACACACAATGGGGTGTTCCTACCTTTCTCTCATCTTCTTAATGCTTTTGTCCCTCTGCCTCTTACCCCCATTCATTCTCATTTCCTACAGTAATTCAGATCCACCTTCGAAAGAGACTGGATAAAACAAGGAGAGGAAAGAGGGTAAAATTTCATATGTATCCCAGATTGTGTTTTGTTGTGTTTTGGATTTTTTGGGGAGGCGGGGAAGCATTAGAACTTACTGAGATTGAGAGAAAAGCCTTGATAAACAGATCCTTGGTTTAAAACCTTAAGCATAACAAAGTAGGTGTTAAAAGGTACAATTAAAGTTAACATAGGCAAGTAGTATGATTTGGAGGGAGACTGTTGGGATTTAGAAAATCTCTGGAAATATAAGCTATGCTACTTAGTATTACTTAGTTAAAAAAAATTTTTTTAGGTGCATTTCTTAACTCTCTTAACCTTCATTTCTTAATCTGGAAATGGTTACTGTTAATACCGAGGTTTAATTTGAAATAGTGTTCATTCAACTTTTAGTTTTAAAATAGCCCAGTATTTGGAGTTTGATAAGGCATGTCATTCAGCATCTTTAAACATTATGCTTCTGTTAGGTATCTATTTAATATGTGTGTTTATCACACACACACACACACACACACACACACACACACACACAGAGTTGACCCTTGAACAGTGTGGGTTGGAACTGTGCAAGTCCACTGATTTGTGGAATCTTTTTCAATAAATATGTACTGCAGTACTTTACTTGCTTAACTGAGGCAATAGTGGGTGGCATTTAGTTAAGGATGCCCGTTTAGGCATATTGAAACAAGATCTGAAATTCAGTTGAACTCCTGGTTGGAAAAATATATTTAGTAGGTCAATGATAGTAGTTGAAACTGGACTGAGAATGACTTTTCTAGAGAAAGGAAAGAAGGGTTTAAGAATGAAGCCCTGGGGATTATGTACAGGGGGAAAGCCGTCAGGAGAAAACAGTTACAGGAAATAATAGTGAAAGAGTGCCCGTTCACACATTTGTTATTTTTCTGTGCAAACCTAATCCTCATCCAGGACAGAACGATGTCATTGAAAGTACAGCTGTAGTTATTGCCAAATTGAGTAAATTCTAGTTTTTATATTTAAGTATGTATATATTCTCTCCTCCAACATATCTTCTTTTTCAGTCTTTTGATTCTAAGTTCATTTGGTATATCTTATCTGGAATAAAGAATTTTTCTAGCAGTAAGAGATGCCCTTAATATCGTCAGATGGTAGATTGTGATTTTGCTTTTTCTTTACCAGAATAATTACCACTGGGAAGGGGGCCTTACAAGAAAATCACCTTGTTTATGATTCTCATTTAATTAGCCTTGCCTGGAGTATTTGAAGATGACAGTCATAAAAATTGGTGTGCTTATCCAGAAGTTTTCACGGGAAAACTATCTCTAATATAAAATTAAATTTTATAGATTTCTCTTTATTTCAAAAAGGCTAGTTTAGCATTTATTTATTATCTGATGTTTATATATTATTTGGTACTTCTGGAGAAATAAAAAAATAGGGAATTAGTAGATCTGATTTTTTTTTTATATTCTAAGAGGAAAAATCAACTCCTGTGTATATGTGGACGTTTGCAAATGCCCTATTGATCTTACACTGTTGGAGAATAAACTCTTTCCCTACAGATATGTTATTGGATAGCCAAACCTACTACTTTAAATGTCAGGGGGAAAAAGGGGAACCATTTTACTTTACAGGGGACTCTTTCCTGTCATTGATTGATTGATTGCTATGTGGCTTGCGGGATCTTAGTTCCCCGACCAGGGGTCAAACGCATGCCTCCTGCAGTGGAAGCACAGAGTCCCAACCACTGGACCACCAGGGAAGTCCCTCCTGTCTTTTATATATTTATTTATTTATTTTGCGGTATGCGGGCCTCTCACTGTTGTGGCCTCTCCCGCTGCGGAGCACAGGCTCCGGACGCGCAGGCTCAGCGGCCATGGCTCACGGGCCCAGCCGCTCCGCGGCATGTGGGATCTTCCCGGACCGGGGCACGAACCCGTGTCCCCTGCATCAGCAGGTGGACTCTCAACCACTGTGCCACCAGGGAAGCCCCCTCCTGTCTTTTAAAACAGTGGATATGATATGAACTTAAGTACTGACCTTTTATTGGCATACTTTGTGCTCCTAGGCTGTGTAGGTTTACTGTTAATGCTTTTGACTTTTTATCAGCTTTTTTGTTTTGTCTTTTTCCTTGATATTAACAGATGGGAAAAAAAAAGAGAAAAGTAGATGTTTTAAATTTAAAATCATAGTCAGGGAGGAGATACCAACCTATTGGTCTCTGCCTGGCCTATAGGAATGCATTGGTGGCCTTTCAGGCCAGGAGGGCTGTTGGAGATGCAGAGCCTCTGCTTTGTGGCTGGCATCTTTACCTGTTTCCTGGGTATTGTTAAATGTGAATCCCAACGGAACAGTCTGAAAAAGGCGAACAGCCACTACAGCAGTATCCCTGGGCACCAAGGATGGTCAGCCGCTTATCCTCCCGTGGAAACTGGGGGGGACCACTGGGCAGAGAAGAGGTTGTGCCCTTTCACTCCCTGGCAATAAACTGGTCTCTGGAGATGACTAAAATTGTAGTAGATAACAAATCTAGACAGGTGTTACTTGAAGATACCAGCACCAGTCAGCTGAGGGTTGTTAAGCACACTTTGTCTTTTAGAAACTGGTGATGTCATTTACTTGTACAGGAAGACTGAGTTGGAATACAGTGTCGCATACCTCTGCAAATTTTTACAGGAAAACCAGGGCATAACGCAAAAATCTTTTGAAGGTGATAAAGAAAATGTATTCTACGTCATCAAACTGAAGCTACCTCAGTTCAGGACAAGGTGACAGCTCCCATGGTACCACTCCTTCTGTAGGGCGAGAGCATTCCTCCAGTTCCAGATTAGGGGCTGTGGGCATCCCCCCTGAAAGAATGTGGTCCAGTTGCGGCCAATGATGCTCTCTACCTTTGCTTCATGTCTTCCAGACAGAGAGGGGAATCATTTTCTTTCTTAGAACCCTAGGTTCATGAGGATTTCGAGCCCTTTCATTAAAAAGAAAATGAAAGGCGATGGGGAGCCTGATATGAGCCTGTCGTTAGTTGTTGGTTGCACACCAGTGTAGAAACACGCAAACTTTACGTGAGGATATCAGGGCTGTGGCCATGAAGCCAGACAAGATGGATATGCCCATTGGCATCATCTCTTAGGAGTTGCTGCATGACTGTGAGATTGCAGCCCTGGAGTGTTTTTATTGTCTGGTCATAGACTCACTGAAAACACCATGTTGTGTTACGGTTGTGGCCTGGGCATTTTCCTGAAAGCTGACATGCCATAACTGCTTCTCAGTTGCCAGTGGCTATAACATCCCATCCTGATTTCTACTGGGTCCACAACTGCCCTAGTAATGCAGTGCAATTTCATGCAATGAAGTCAATCATAGAACAGACAGTGGTCAAGAACTAAGTGTCAGGGGAGGCACAGACGTGGCTTCGGAGTATTGGAGGTCAATGACAGGTTGCTTCAAAACCTACCCAATTGTAAACATTTTAAGGGCATTTTTATAGTTCCCCTCTCGAGGGAAACTGGACATCTCTACATTAGATGCTCTGGTGTGACTTGTGGAGCTTTTCCTTCTGAGTGAGACCCCTTCCATTCGCCTGGAAGGCCACATCCCATGTTCCTCATGTGTAAATTGAGCTCCAGTCCCCTGATGCCTTTGAGACTGTGGGTCCCCAGGCAGGTGGGTGAGTGTGGTAGGCAGGACAGGTCAAGGTCTTGAGGGAGGGGGTGGTGTGTGTGTGCGTGTGTATGTGTGTGGTAGTGCCTCTGTCCCATGATGTTCTGCTCTTACTGTGTGCATCTGTGGAGCAGGCCCTTCTGGCTGAGACTGTGGAAAGCACGTGAACGGTGCATAAGGGACCAGTTCCGGCTGCTGTGATGCTGGAAGCCGTCCATCTGTATGGCCATTGCTTCTTCTATTCCTTGCCCTTGTCCTGTCCTTCTGTATTAGGTTTGCCATGTTATCTGGGATAATACTAGAAATCACCTATTATGCTTGTTAGTAAAACTTGTAACTTTTTTCTTCTCATGAAAATGACTTTCAGTTGTCTTGCTCATGATATAAACTCTGAGAAGCAGAACTCTTGGTGGCATTCTAGTAAACAAGCTGTGTTTGTTTAAGAAAAATTCTGTTTAAAAATAGAATAAAAACAGTGAGTAAGAGCATGCTGTCTCCTGACTGAAAAACAAATTTTAGTGAATGAACTTTGACATTTATTTAAATAACTTTGGCAGTTATTCAAATTTTTCCCCCCACATTCTCAAATTACTTATTTTGACTAAAGTTGCTATGTGAATGACATCATTGTTGATGCTCATCTAGTAATATGTGCTACCATCTGATTTTTAAGCATACCTATAAATATGTTTATAAGAAACTATACATATATGAAATAAAGGAAGATAATTGAACAGTAGCTATAGATACATGAATATACATAATTTGTTCGAGTTTGTAGTGATGGAAAAGACAGGGTATAGTTCCTGTTTTTCATAGCTAGTATATAATCATGGTGTGATTTGTGTGAAAGCAAAAAATTGAGTAGTTTCTCGATTTACTTTGTATGTATATCTTCTCTTCCAGCTAGAAGGAGTCTATATTCAGGAGGAAGTAATCCCAGAAAAGGAAGAACAGGCAGAGCAAGATGTGTAGCTCTGTGGCCGCCAAGTTGTGGTTTTTGACAGATCGTCGAATCAGGGAAGACTATCCCCAAAAAGAGATCTTACGAGCATTAAAGGCCAAATGTTGTGAGGAGGAACTGGACTTTAGGGCTGTGGTGATGGATGAGGTGGTGCTAACAGTCGAGCAAGGAAACCTGGGTAAGTCTACAGTTAAGTAACTTCTTTGCATTTTTACTTAGAATTTGGTGACTCTGCGTATTTTAGGAATAATTAGGGCAAAGGATTTGTTAATAGCCTTATTATTACTAAGTATCATCTAGTCTAAAAATCTAGTATATTTTATGGAAGAAATGGCAACACCGGTATTTGTTAAATCCCTTATTGTATTATTTAGGAAATAGTTGGGAGGGAAATTAAAGATAACCTACTAGTTTTCTTCCATTATTGTTTTCTATTTTTAAAATGCCTTGTTTATAAGGTGCCTCTATGGGGGAATTTGTACCCCATCAGGGTCCTTTTAGTAAATTGATCAAAATCCATATGTAATTCTCATTTTCTTTTTTCTTTATAAGATGCTTTATATGTGTGGTGTTAAATACAGCTTTTCTTTCTGGATAAAAGTGTCCAAATGATTTGACTTAATTGGTGATAAGTATTTTTAATATTTTCAGTAGTTCATATTGTTTTCAGATTACTAGGGGAAGATATTTTGGAAATGTGTAGAAATTCTTTAGGACTGACTTGCAGGAATCTTTAAGCTCTGTAAAAGGATTTGTTACAGTTAAATTGGTCCTTTCTATTAGGGAGAGGTGGTTATTGTGAGAATTAATAATGCAGAGTACAGATCTGCTTTTAAGGTAATTTCACTCATGGGCTTATTTCAGCTTTTCTGTCTCTGTCTCTTTTGACCTAATGCATCCTTAAGAGCCATTTATGCCACAAAATTCTGTTGCTTTTTTCCCCCCAAGCCACAGCTATTCTGACTTCTACTTCTTACTGTCCTGGGTCAGGATCTTAGGGCCCCAAATTTTAATGCTGCAGCAGCCCTCTATGTCTTTTTCAAAAGTCTTTCCTTTCTAGCCCTTTCTCATTCATTAAACACTACTTTTATCATCTTAACATGATAAAACCTTCAGAAACTCTCTACTTCCCTATAACATTAAATCTAATCTTATTTTAAAGACTTTTCATTGATGCATGTCCCATAAATCCAGGAGTTTCTAGGTTTTTTTTTTTTACATTTCACATATTTTGAATTATTTAAATCTCATACCATCTTGTAAGGAAGGTAATATTATCATTTTACAGGTGAGGAAACAGACTCTTGAAGAATTAAGTGGATAAATTAGAGTAAAATTCCTCTTCTCACATATTGTTAACTCTGCTGTAAATGCTGCAGATAGACCATTTGTCCAACCTTGTCTATTATTAGTCTGTATTGTTTGCCTTGGGTCAGTATGTTCACTATGAAAGCTCAATGTCATTTATGCTCATTGCTGTTTCTTTGTCTTTGCTCATATATTTCAGTACACCTTAATATTTCTGGACCACAGTTAACTGTGGTAACTGTGGATAAGGGGACTGCTACATTCTCCTATAATATTTTTTATTTCTGTAGAATCGGTAGTAATGTTCCCTCCCCCTTTGATTTCTGAGTTTAGTAACTTGAGTCTTCCCTCTTTTTCTTAGTCCATCTAGATAAAGTTTTGCTGATTTTATTGATGTCTCCTGTATTAGTGTCTTCTTTTGTGTTTGGTTGACATTTTTGTAGAAATCTTTACATTCCTTTTATTTCCTTTTGTGTATATTTCATTTGCTTTTTGCGTTTACCACGGGGATTACATTTAACATCCTTATGTTATACTACTCTAATTTGAATTTATACCAGCCAAACTTCAGTAACATGCAAACACTCTGCTCCTTTACCACTCTGTCTCCACCCCTTTCATTTGTTGATGTCACAAAATTACACCTTTATTCATTTTGTGGCCAAAAATATAAACTGATAATCCTTTTAAATGCACCAGTCTCTTAAGTTATATAGAAAACAAGAGTTGGAGTTACAAACGAAAGTTATAGCAATACTAGCTTTTATACTAATGATCGTTTATTTTTTCTTGAATTATATTGATCTCTAAATTCTGAAGTACAGTTACAAACTATTGTTACAGTAATGTTAGCTTTTCTAATTGCCCATTTATTTACCTTTATTGAGATATTTATTTTTCCATATGAATTTGAGTTACTGGTAGATGTCCTTTCATTTCACCTTACAGGTTCACAAACTCCCTCAACTTTTGCTTTTCTGTGAATGTCTTAAATTCTCCCTCTTTTTTTTTTTTTAACCTCTTTATTGGAGTATAATTGCTTTACAACGGTGTGTTAGTTTCTGCTTTATAACAAAGTGGATCAGTTATACACATACGTATGTTCCCATATCTCTTCCCTCTTGCGCCTCCCTCCCTCCCACCCTTCTATCCCACCCCTCTAGGTGGTCACAAAGCACCGAGTTGATCTCCCTGTGCTATGCAGCTGCTTCCCACTAGCTATCTCTTTTACGTTTGGTAGTGTATATATGTCCATGCCACTCTCTCACTTTGTCACAGCTTACCCTTTCCCCTCCCCATATCCTCAAGTCCATTCTCTAGTAGGTCTGTGTCTTTATTCCCGTCTTGCCCCTAGGTTCTTCATGACCTTTTTTTTTTCTTAGATTCCATATATATGTGTTAGCATACGTTATTTGTTTTTCTCTTTCTGACTCACTTCACTCTGTATGACAGATTCTAGGTCCCTCCACCTCACTACAAATAACTCAATTTTGTTTCTTTTTATGGCTGAGTAATATTCCATTGTATATATGTGCCACATCTTCTTTATCCATTCATCTGTTGATGGACACTTAGGTTGCTTCCATGTCCTGGCTATTGTAAATAGAGCTGCAGTGAACATTTTGGTACATGTCTCTTTTTTTTTTTTTTTTTTTTTGGGTACGCGGGCCTCTCACTGTTGTGGCCTCTCCCGTTGCAGAACACAGGCTCCGGGCACGCAAGCCTAGCGGCCATGGCTCACAGGCCTAGCCGCTCCGCGGCATGTGGGATCTTCCCAGACCGGGGCATGAACCCGCGTCCCCTGCATCGGCAGGCGGACTCTCAACCACTGCGCCACCAGGGAAGCCCCATGTCTCTTCTTGAATTATGGTTTTCTCAGGGTATATGCCCAGTAGTGGGATTGCTGGGTCGTATGGTAGTTCTATTTTCAGTTTTTTAAGGAACCTCCATACTGTTCTCCATAGTGGCTGTACCAATTCACATTCCCACCAACAGTGCAGGAGGGTTCCCCTTTCTCCACACCCTCTCCAGCATTTATTGTTTGTAGGTTTTTTGATGATGGCCATTCTGACCGGTGTGAGATGATATCTCATTGTAGTTTTGATTTGCATTTCTGTAATGATTAATGATGTTGAGCATTCTTTCATGTGCTTGTTGGCCATCTGTATATCTTCTTTGGAGAAATGTCTATTTAGGCCTTCTGCCCACTTTTGGATTGGGTTGTTTTTCTGATATTGAGCTGCATGAGCTGCTTGTAAATTTTGGAGATTAATCCTTTGTCAGTTGCTTCATTTGCAAATATTTTCTCCCATTCTGAGGGTTGTCTTTTCGTATTGTTTATGGTTTCCTTTGCTGTGCAAAAGCTTTGAAGTTTCATTAGGTCCCATTTGTTTATTTTTGTTTTTATTTCCATTTCTCTAGGAGGTGGGTCAAAAAGGATCTTGCTGTGCTGTATGTCATAGAGTGTTCTGCCTATGTTTTCCTCTAAGAGTTTGATAGTGTCTGGCCTTACATTTAGGTCTTTAATCCATTTTGAGTTTATTTTTGTGTATGGTGTTAGGGAGTGTTCTAATTTCATACTTTCACATGTACCTGTCCAGTTTTCCCAGCACCACTTACTGAAGAGGCTGTCTTTTCTCCACTGTATATTCTTGCCTCCTTTATCAAAGATAAGGCGACCATATGTGCGTGGGTTTATCTCTGGGCTTTCTATCCTGTTCCCTTGATCTATATTTCTGGTTTTGTGCCAGTACCATACTGTCTTAATTACTGTAGCTTTGTAGTATAGTCTGAAGTCAGGAAGGCTGATTCCTCCAGGTCCATTTTTCGTTCTCAAGATTGCTTTGGCTATTCGGGGTCTTTTGTGTTTCCATACAAATTGTGAAATTTTTTGTTCTAGTTCTGTGAAAAATGCCAGTGGTAGTTTCTACCTCTTTTTTGAATTAGAGTTTTGCTGGATGTAGGAGTTTTGGTTGGCAGTTTTTCTTTTAGCACTGTGAGTGTATTAGACCCCTGTCTTCTGGTCTCCAAAGTTTCTGATGAGAAATCTGCTGATAATTTTATTGAGGATCCATAGAATGTGATGGTTTGCTTCTGTCTTGCTTCTTTCAAAATTCTCTCTTTGTCCTGGGTTTTGAAAGTTTAAGTATAGTGTATCAACATGTGTCTGTTTGAGTTCATAAGGTGGAGACTGTTGAGCTTCTTACATGTTTATATTCATGTCTTTCATCAAATTTGGGAGGTTTTCAGTCACTATTTCATCAAATATTATCTCTGCACAACGCCCCCCCACCACCACCACCCGCCTCCCCGCCCCAACCTTCCTGGGACTCCCACAGTGTGTAAGTTCACTGATTCTTCTGTCTGCTCATATCTGCTTTGAATCTCTCTAAGTGAATTCTCATTTCTGTTATTGTACCTTTCAGCTCCAGAATTACTTATTGGTTTCTTTTTTATGTTTTCTGTCTACTGGTATTAACATTTTATTCACACATTATTTCTTTGACTTTCTTCACATCTTTCTTTAGTTCTTTGAGCATCTTTAAGGTAGTTTCTTTTAATGTCTTTGTCTAATCTCTCTGCCATTAATTAGGACTTCAGGAATGGTATCTGGTGATTTATTTCATTCCTTTTAGTGGCCATACTTCCTTGGTTTTTCTCTATGCCTTGTGAGTTTTTGTTGAATTCTGTACATTTGAATCTAATGTGGAAACTCTGGAAATCAGTCTCCCCCTTCCCCAGGGTTTGCTGTTTTTTGTTTACTGTTTTTGTTGTTTTGATTGTCATAGGCTGTCTCTGTACCTCAGATCAGCCTAAGGTGCAATCTTAATGTCTTCTAAGGTCTTTTCTGAACCTTTGCCTAGGCACTTGCAGTCACTTTTTAAATTTTCCCCATATTTGCAGTTGAATGTCCTAGTGTTTAGTGTATGGCTTCTGAGGCGAAAAATGACAAGGGACAAAGGGGCAAAGAGGATATTTGAAGAAATAAATAAGTCCCCTGGAAGTGACTTCAGCTGGATGGGGAGGGGCTTGTAAAAGTGGGAGGAGTGGTACAACAAAAATGGCTACTGGCCTCTTTGTCTGCACCTCTGATCAGAAGCTGCATCCAGCCATCAGAGCAGAGATGCCGGATATTTGGAGGGCAGCGTCCTTATGGACCACCCTGACTCCTGCAAGGCATGTCAGCTGCTCCAGAACCAAGTGCAGTATTGCTAAAGAATGGGGGATGGGTAGTTGCTACTTTTCTAGAGCTGAAATTGATGAAAATTAACTGCATTTACCATGCCAGTATTTTCCTTCATTATCCTTCAACAGATTGACAATGCATTTGTTGTTTAGGTGGCGAGACAGAGTCCTGATGCTCCCTACTCCTCCATCTTCCTGGAATCCTCTCTGTACTCTTTTTTTTTTTTTTTTTTGCGGTACGCGGGCCTCTCACTGTTGTGGCCTCTCCCGTCGGGAGCAGAGGCTCCAGACGCTCAGGCTCAGCAGCCATGGCTCACAGGCCCAGCCGTTCCGTGGCATGTGGGATCTTCCCAGACCGGGGCACGAACCCGTGTCCCCTGCATCGGCAGGCGGACTCTCAACCACTGCACCACCAGGGAAGCCCCTGTACTCATTTTTAATTGGTGTGTGTCTCTTTTTGTTTTGTAGTCTTGTATTATATTCTGGGGAAAAGCCTCTTACCGGATACATGTACTGTGAATATCTCCTCTCACTCTGTGGCTTGCCTTTTTTACTCTGTTAATGGCATCTTCTGGTCAGTGAAAGTTTTTAAATTTAATTAAGTATGGTTTATTTTTTCTTATTTTTTGATTAGTGCTTCTGTGTCCCAGTTAAGAAAATGTATGTGCCCAAGAGTCCTTATTTTGAGATACATGTTGAAAACCTACTTCATAAAATACAACATTGTTAAGTGAAATTATTGTTAGGAAAAAGGGCGTATCCTGTTATCTGAGGGGAGGATGGGTATGTGACTGTAACTTTTGCTGGTTTAAAAAATAGTTAATAGAAGGATAAATCATAATTTTCCAAGTGTGGTTACCTTTAGGGAAAAGAAAGGGTTCAAGAGGACAGGGATGCGCTAGACTACTGTGACTCTCACAAGGTTGAAAGTAGGTGATGGTACATTGGATTCATTATAGTATTTTTATTTTCTGTTTAGGAGTTTTCTTAATAAAATTAAAATAAATGGAGAGAATGTTTGAACTGATGAAAATTTTTGACTCAAGGATAGAAGGAGAAAGTTTGGAATTTAATCATTTTTGGTATGGCACTTTGATGAGATTATAGGTTGTTTCTTGCTCAAGTTAACTAGAGATATTTTAATTGCTTACAAATCAAATAACCTTCCCCGTGACAGAAATTAATTCCAGAGAGCATATTGCCAAAAATAGACGCTCAGAGACATGGTTACTTGGCATAGATAGGGCAGAAATCAATTAATACTACCTTTTTTATTTCAGAGTGGGAATCTCATAACCCATGGTACACAGTGGTGAAACTGGTAATTAAGTAATTACTTTTATTCACTTGGAATCATGGTCTTTTTGAAGATAAAGCCTTGGAATCTGTTAGGTACTGCCACAGGAAACTTTTTTTAAAGAGTATGAGGGATTTGGAAACCTGATACTGAATGGCCTTCTGAAGGCATTGGGGAACTTAAAGCAAAGGAATGATGAGGAGCTCAGATCTCTAAATTCTTCCTTCAAGGCAAGTAACAAAATTCAGGGGCTTTCCAGTATTTAGGATTATAGGTCTAACCTAACCATTAGAGTATATTCTTGTTGAAAGGAGTCTTCCAGCTGTCATGCTGCTAGGGCTTTGGAGGGAATTCATGTGATATAATGAAAACAGCTTCTGCTTTAGAACTAGTTAGATCTAGCTATCCTGGCTGATTTAGTTTTTAAACTAAACTCTTTTGCAGTTGGTCAGACTGGTTGTCTTGATACTGCTAAGTTAAGTCTGCTGGTAAATTCTCTCCTTGACAAGTAGAGAAATTTCTAGATATCATGTAGTTAGGTCACCTGCTCTCGATTGCCAAAAGGAGGTTAAAACAGACTGATATAAATGTCTTTAACCTGGAGCCACTGTTAAAAAGTTTACTCTTTTTCAAAGTGGACAGGGGGCTTCCCCGGTGGCGCAGTGGTTTAGAGTCTGCCTGCCGATGCAGGGGACATGGGTTCGTGCCCCGGTCCAGGAAGATCCCACGTGCCGTGGAGCGGCTGGGCCCGTGAGCCATGGCCGCTGAGCCTGTGCGTCCGGAGCCTGTGCTCCACAATGGGAGAGGCCACAACGGTGAGAGGCCCGCGAACCGCAAAAACAAAACAAAAGAGAAAACCAAAGTGGACAGGCACTTGACATTTAAAGGACATCACAAAGATACTTTGCTTACACTCTCCCCTTTTTTACATTAGTCTGTTGCTGGGACACTGCTGTAACTTTTTATGGCTGGCTTCATTAATAGCGACCTAAATGATACATTTCCCCAGTTTTCTTCTATATAGTTTTCTTTTAAACTATTTCAGTATAGATTGCTATCTTATGGGGGAAGAAAATGTAATTTTGGTTAGATAATAACATTTCATATTTGGATAATAGAAAAAAATTCATAAAGTTTTCATGTTAGCAAAATAGAAATATGTCTTCTTGCTTCTAATACTGAGACCTTATGCATCAGTTATCAAATAAATCAAGTTTGCTTGGGAGTTGAGAAAAAAAAGATGAAGAATCAACAGCTACCACATGGGCCGTCAGCCTACCCCAACCCACCATTGTAAACTAAGAGTAATTGATAGCCACTAACAATTATTAACTACTTACTGTGTGCCGATCTTTATCAAATACTTAACATGCACTTTCCCCCATCATCCTCCTCATAACTGTTTAAGTGGGGCTAGGACTTTATCCCAAGGCTCAGAGTATCTTAAAATAGATGCTCAGTGTTTTTGAATGAATAAAAGAATGAGTGGATAAGTGGATGAGTCCTTTAAGGGTATTTTATCTTTTTATCACTTTCATGAAGTATTTTCTTCTGAGCCATTTTTTTCTATCTATAGAAAAGGTAAAGAGAATGTACTCTAACATGCAGAGCTTGAATGCCAGCATTTATAAAATGAATTAGAATTATTTAGCTAGTGGCATCACATTTTCTCTACATTTGATGTGTCCTACCTGCTTTTTGGGGTAGGGTCAGTTGTCTTGACCCCCAGATTCTGTATTTTTTAAAGGTACTTAGAGCAGAAGCTAGCCAGTCATTACCTTCAATAAAAGATGTTTTTAAAACAGAGAGTCGTAATCTGACTTTCCTCATCTCTTTCTCCTTTTCTGTCTCTTTTTTTCAAACACATGATGGTCAGCTGCAAAGTGGCATTGCTCAGTGATAATGAGGCACACTGTTATAGTAGACTTCCTTTTGTTTCTTTCAGTACCACTGATGGACCTGGGAAAGGAATTTTATTGGTTCCTTATCGTTCCCCAAAGAGCATACCATTGAAGAGAAAAATTTTCTTGCTACCTGGGATTAATAGTGAGATAAGGCTTGGAAACAAATTGGACAGGAAAAGGATTGCTGAGGATGTTAAACAGGGGTAGTTTGATAGGAAACATAAAATATATCTTCGTAGGAAGCAGGTAAGCAGATAGAAAAGGCATGTATATTCTCAAAAGAATGGATTCTTTTATTCTTGTTTTTGATATTTGATAACTTAGATGTATGAGTTCTAACCCAGCCTTAATAAAGACTTTTTAGTGTTGTACATAACTCTTTGGAGATTTATTTGACCCTTGGTACTGTAAATTTCCATTACCAGTTGTCCTATTCTCCTCAAAATTTGGGTAATTACTTTTCATCCTACATTTTTGGGACCTGGTGGGGGAAACTAGCCAGTGATTTTTTTAAGGTGATAACTTTTTAAATATTCATTTATTTATCCCCCCTGCCTGCGTCAGGTCTATCCCCCCTGCCTGCGTCGGGTCTTAGTTGCGGCACATGGGATCTTCATTGAGGCATGCGGGATCTTGCCTTATGGCGCGCAGGCTCTTCTTTGCAGCGTGCGGGCTTCTCTCTAGTTGTGACATGTGGGCCCCGGAGCGCATGGGCTCTGTAGTTTGCGGCACTTGGGCTTTCTTGTTGAGATGCGAGAGCTCAATAGTTGGGGTGCGCAGGCTTAGTTGCTGCGCGGCATGTAGGACCTTAGTTTCCCGACCATGGATCGAACCCGCGTCCCGTGCATTGGAAGGCGGATTCTTTACCACTGGACCGCCAGGGAAGTCCCAAGCCAGTGATTTTTTTTTTTTTTTTTCTTTTTTTTGTGGTACGCGGGCCTCTCATTGTTGTGGCCTCTCCCGTTGGCGGAGCATAGGCTCAGGACGCGCAGGCTCAGCGGCCATGGCTCACGGGCCCAGCCGCTCCACGGCTTGTGGGATCTTCCCAGACCGGGGCACGAACCCGTGTCCCCTGCATCGGCAGGCGGACTCTCAACCACCGCGCCACCAGGGAAGCCCCAAGCCAGTGATTTTTTAAAAAAAAAGCTTAGGAGGACAATTCTCATGTGAAGACAGTTTTGCATTTATAGTAGGCACCAGGTCCGTGTGACTTAAGCCCTCTTGCTGCAATCTTTTTTTAATGTCCTAAAGTAGATTAATTGATAAATAGATTTATAGTGAGTTGAGTATTTTAAAACGTTCAGAATTATCTCGTCTTTTTTGTTAATATAGCCCCTTTTATTTTACATGTGGTGGTGAATTTAATAGCTTTGTCAGTTAAGTAATGGATTAGCATTCTGGATTATTGACCTGAACAACTAAAGTTTGTTATGTGAATTTATCTGGAAGTAGGGAGATTAGAAGTTATAAATCTCTTACCCTGACTCCTTACTTTTTCTAAGTAGAACTCACAGCCTGAGAAAGAACAGGTTAGATTTCTTGTCCTAGATTTGGTTTTGACTGCCTTTAGCAAGTTACTTTAGCTTTCAGTTAGTCTTCCCTCCTCCGCCTTCCAAGATGAACTAATATAAAGTTTTTACTGCAGTAGTAGCACTTGAAACATAAATGGCAAGGGAGATGGGTCACTGGCAGAATAGTAAATGGGCTTTTGGTGAGAGAAAGGATGAGAAAGCATTTAAAAAAAAAAAAAAAGAAAAGCTGAGCAGCAAAACCCAGAGATTTTGAAACTGGAATGACCAGCCTCAGTTCTCTTTAGAGAATACTTAAGAATTTGATACGTCTTGGATTCTCCCCTACAAATCGGGTTTTCATTAAGAATTTTAAACGAAGAGAAAAGCTGAAAGACTAGAATTATGAACAGGTATATTCTTGCTACCTAGATTGAGTGAGTGTTCAGTAGTAACCCCCTGTCATAGTTCTTTAATATCTCTTTCTCCTAGTATGTATAAACATTATGTACATTACACACAGCTTTTTGAGAGAGTCATTATCTTTTGAATACAAGTAGCTATCTTAAATGTTCACCCCTAAATATTTCAGTATCTGAGGCCAAAAAATAAGGATGTTGTTCCCTATCAGCCAACACAATTAGCACGCCTAAGAAAAGTAAACTCTTTAATATCATCTCATATATACTCTAGAATCAGATTGTCGCAGTTGATTCCAAAATACCTTTTTCAGTTATTTTCAAGTCAGGCTCTATAAGGTTCATGCATTGTATTTGGATATAATGTCTACTTAGTCTTTCTAACTCTAGACATTCTTCCCATCTTTATTTCTAAAGTGACATCAACTTTTTGAAGTGATCAGAACAATGTCTCGTATCCTGGATTTGTGTGATAGTTTTCTTGTGATGTCTGCCTCCTGAAGCTTCCTGTGAGTTGGCATGATTAGATAGAGTTCATGTGTTTTGTGCACACAGTTACCTCTTAGTTGACCATGGATACTTCACAGTGCGTTCTTCCAGGAGGCCCAAAATGATAGTCTGTGCCACTGTCCAGGATAAGTTTGATCACTGGGACAGGTAGTGTCTGCATGGTCTGTTAGAAAAATCTATTTTTATCTTTTGCCTAGCAATTCTTTGATATTTTGGCACTATACAGATATCCCATCCACCTTTCCTTATAATGATTATTATTATTATTATTTTTTGCGGTACGCGGGCCTCTCACTGTTGTGGCCTCTCCCATTGCGGAGCACAGGCTCTGGACGTGCAGGCTCAGCGGCCATGGCTCATGGGCCCAGCCGCTCTGCGGCATGTGGGATCTTACCGGACCGGGGCACGAACCTGTGTCCCCTGCATCGACAGGAGGACTCTCATCCACTGTGCCACCAGGGAAGCCTCCCTTATAATGATATTTTGATATTTCATTGGGATTTGCAAAATGGTGATTTTTCTAATTTTGCTATTCCTTCTATATTAATTGACATTCTTCTCTAAAGAAGACCTTTTCCTACTGGTGATAAATAGCTCCTCCTGAGATGGGGGCATAAATGTAGTTTTTCCTCATTATTTACCAGTTTTTATTTTATTTATTTTATTTTATTTATTTTATTTTATTTATTTATTTATTTATTTTTATTACCAGTCTTTATTTCTTTATTTTTTTTTTAATAAATTTATTTATTTTTGGCTGCATTGGGTCTTTGTTGCTGCGTGTGGGCTTTCTCTAGTTGCGGAGAGCGTGGGCTTCTTATTGTGGTAGCTTTTCTTGTTGCAGAGCACGGGCTCTAGGCGCGCAGGCTTCAGTAGTTGTGGCACATGGGCTCAGTAGTTGTAGCACGCAGGCTTAGTTGCCCTGTGGCCCGTGGATCTTAGTTTCCTGACCAGGGTTTGAACCCGCGTCCCCTGCATTGGCAGGCGGATTCTTAACCATTACGCCACCAGGGAAGTCCCTACCAGTTTTTAGAATACAGATTTATGTAATAGTTCCTCAAGTGATAGCAAATGAGCCCCCCTTCTCCACTATCATTATAGATTAATGAGCTTTTTTTTTGCATTGTTAGTAGTTTTTTTTTTTCTTTGAAATTTGGCTAAATGAAAGCTCTTTCAGGCTGTCTCCCGTGTTCTAGTAACTCATCTGTCTTAATCTTTGAGTGCGTCCTTGATTTTTGGCACAGAGACTGTGTCGCTTTTTAATTGTGTACAAATAGCTCCTTCACTGGAAACTTCCAGTTTAAATTCTTAAAATTTGTTAGCTTTAAAGTGATTCCAGAGGTCCTGGTAAATCCTCTGGAATACTAAAGGATGGAAGAGAAAGAAATGCCAGTCAGCACATAAGCCTATCCTTATTTCCTGAGGATGAAAACACCGAGTACTTACCATGTAGCCAAACTAGTTTCAGAAAGCACAGGTGTAGAGCAGGCTACATGAGAGATTTCCCGCTTAATCACTGGCAAGGAGATTATTAATATCCCAAAGGAATCTTTCAACTTGGGAGAATAATCAGCCCTCAGCACTTTCTCACTCTGCCTTGACAACAGTAGCAGCCTTTTAATAATACATAATACATTTTTATCTAAAAAATGTAGGAATAAAAATTGTTCCCAACCCCATTGCTATTCTAAGGTTAACTCATTATTTATTGGCTTTTAATTTTTTTTGAAGATGTTGGGGATAGGAGTTTATTAATTTATTTATTTTTGCTGTGTTGGGTCTTCGTTTTCTGTGCGAGGGCTTTCTCTAGTTGTGGCAAGCGGGGGCCACTCTGTCGCGTTGCGCGGGCCTCTGACTATCGCGGCCTCTCTTGTTGCGGAGCACAGGCTCCAGACGCGCAGGCTCGGTAGTTGTGGCTCACGGGCCTAGTTGCTCCGCGGCATGTGGGATCCTCTCAGACCAGGTGCTCGAACCCGTGTCCCCTGCATTAGCAGGCAGATTCTCAACCACTGCGCCACCAGGGAAGCCCAGCTTTTAATGTTTAATCATACACTTAATTCAAAACTTACCCAAAATATTTATATTGAAATCTCTATCCCAGTGTGAAACAAAACTAGATGAATAGTTTCATAAGTTGCTGTTTAAGATGATGAGCAAAAAAGACAGTATACGCTTGAAGAAGTGGAATTGAAAGCAAAGCTGACTGGTAGCACATTCAATTGGAATAGCTGTTTTCACAATGAGTAGAGTGGAATTGTGCATGTGTATAATGAATAACAGGGATCTAAGGAAAAGAGTCATCCTCCCTATATTTCAGTTTTATAAGCTCTGCATCAAAGATGAGTGGTATTTACTAAGAGTACTCAAGAGATCAGTAATACTTTGCCTTTTTTTTTTTTTGCTCACATTCATCTGTACCTGCCCTTCTTTCTGGGCAGTCTCGGATCACCTTCTGCTTGTCTAGGATAATAAAGTGTCTGTTACTGGAGGCATTGAATTTCTTTCCATCCTCAGTAATGCCCACATAGTGTGCTATGCAGATCGGACTATGCTTTGGATAAAGTACTCCCATATTCCCAATTTCCGTTGGCAGCAGACCGAGAGTGGAACACATTGCCTTCTCTATCCCCTTTCTTAAAAGGTGCAAAAAGTGTCTCCATTTTAGGGAAATGAGAAGATAATGTCATAATGGATGAATTTTCTCTTGACAGTTGACAGTGTCTCTTTTCCTGATCACTCAAGTTTTCCCAAACTCAATCTTTGTTTTACCTCTGTTTCATGTAACGAATTTGATTATTCTCTCCAGGTAACACTGACTTTTCTTATTTTTCATATTACTACTTAAAACTAGATTTTCCTGGGTTTTTGACTCATTTTTCCTCAGGTTTTTGCTTCCTTCTCGTGTCCCTTAACTGAGATTCATCAAATCCAGTCCTAGGAATTGCCATTTTTTCTTTTTCTTTTTTCAGCCTATACGTCCCCATTTCTTTAGGTATTAAGTCTTGGGCTGATTCCTTCTGTAAGCACACACACACTCCACACTACCAGATATGAAGTATTTTACACACCTGTAATACACATGTGTATTGTATATACACATCTGTATAGTTCCCATCCGTACTTCAACTATTACAGAATAGTTCTACTTTGATGTTATCACCAGAATCTTTCATATCTACACCCAGAGGCAGCATCTTTTGCCGTAAACTGGGTTCCCTTTTCACCTTTCCCATTCTCCACGTCCCCTTTTAACTCCCAATTTGGTCACTAGGCTTTTTTCTGATTTCAAGTAAAATGCTGTTTAGATTTTCCTGTTGAGGCAAGTCAGCACAAAAGCCCAGGAAATGAGAAAATGTAGGATTGCAGGAATCCGCTGCTGCTGATCTCAAGATGCCTGTAGCAGCATGGTCAGTGAACGACTGCAAGGACAATGCCTGAAGCCTTTGGCAAAAAACCTCACATCTGCTGATGACCACAGCGCTACCTGTAGCTGCCCCTGGAGAATAATGACTTCTACTTCTCTTTGACCTTTAAAATTTTGTGTAATTGTCTCTCGTTGGTGGATTCTCAAAATAGAATCCTGCTGGCAAGGGAGAGTAGGAAGTGCTTCTAGTCCCTGCCATACAGGGAGGGAGTAAAAGATGGGGATGGTGTGAAGTATCAACAGGTAATATCAAGCACATAACCTCAGTTCCCTTAATCAGAAAAGATAAGATCTCTTTTGGCTCAGAATTGTGGATCCAGCATATTACCTCAAGGAAATGAAATCACTATCTTGAGGATTTATCTGCACCCCCATGTTCATAGCAGCTTTATTTATAATAATTACAACGTGGAAGCAAACTAAGTGTCCATTGACAGATGCATGTATAAAGAATATGGTGTACATACACATATACACACACACACTCACTCACTCACTAACTGTAAAAGTCCTGGGTATGTAAATGTATATAGAGTACAGTGACTAGTCAAGGACCTTATCTGCCTTATTTACCAATCTATTCCCAACTTTTAGAAAAGAATCTGACACATAGTAATTACTTAATGTTTATTCAATGAATGAATGTCCATGAGTAAGGGATTGATCATGTGGTGTATCTTTAAATATAATTCTGTTGAGCCCAATACAGTTATATGTGCACTGACTTAGATGTCTGGTATAATTTTAAGTGATGAGAGAAAGTGACATAAAATGATGTAAACAAAGTATCTCATTTGTCTAAAAATTATATATATTTTTCTATAATTAGATAATGGTGGGGAAAATACTATTAACATACTATTAGTTAACTATTAACTGTTAGTTAATACATACTATTAACACTGTGTAGGATGTTGGATGGGAGGTAAATGTGTTATATTTTTGTATTTGAATGTTATTTAAATAAGTATATGTAGTTTTTAAATGAAAGTAGGTTGTAAGGAGAAACAAGTACCTTGTTCCTTTATTATTTGGGACCTCTTTAAAAATAGAATGGTATTGGATAAAACTCAGAAAACTGCTCTTTTAAAAATTCTCTTTTTGGGGCTTCCCTGGTGGCCCAGTGGTTAAGAATCTGCCTGCCAATGCAGGAGACACGGGTTCAAGCCCTGGTCCGGGAAGATCCCACATGCCGCGGAGCAACTAAGCCCGTGCGCCACAACTGCTGAGCCTGCACTCTAGAGCCTTCGAGCCACAGCTACTGAAGCCCGCGAGCTGAGAGCCCGTGCTCCGCAACAAGAGAAGACACCGCAGTGAGAGCCTGTGCACCGCAGCAAAGAATGGCCCCTGCTCGCCACAACGAGGGAAAGTCCGCGCGCAGCAACAAAGACCCCACACGGCCAAAAATAAATAAATAAATACATTTATTTTTTTTACAAAAAGAAAATTCTCTTTTTGTACTAAAAGCATATATCCTCACTTAAAAAAGATAGAGAATTGCATGGAGCAAAATGTTTTGAAGTTCCTCATTCTGCCTTTCCCTTCCTGCCTTGCCAGCCACACATACTCAGAGAAAGCCATTTTTATATATTTTCTGTACATATGTAAACACAAGAGTTAATTGCTTTAAAAAAAACTTAACCTTATGCATCTGGACATTCTTTCCATCTTCGAACATGGAGATTTATGACATTCTTTTTAATGGATATGTAATACTTCATTGTATTGACATGTACTGTAATTTATTTACCCAGGCATACATTCTTCTTATTACATCTTCTTTGTTCTTACAAAAGAAAATTATTTAAGGAGGAATGTCTCTCTGTCCCAGTGAAATGTTAGCAAAATAGTACATTTAGTTTTGAGACCTAAGCTTTGGTATATATCTGTTTCTCTATTGTATATTCCCCTTTAATGGTTATGGTTTCATTTCTGTATATTTCAGGTCTTCGTATCAATGGAGAACTAATTACTGCCTACCCTCAGGTGGTGGTAGTGAGAGTACCAACCCCTTGGGTGCAAAGTGATAGTGACATCACTGTTTTGCGTCATCTGGAGAAGATGGGATGCAGGTTGATGAACCGACCTCAAGCCATCCTAAACTGTGTTAATAAGTTCTGGACGTTTCAAGAGTTGGCAGGTCATGGTGTTCCTCTGCCAGATACTTTCTCTTATGGTGAGTTAACTAATAAGAATTTATAGCCTAAATTTTAGAGCACCAATAAGTTTTGAAAGCCCTACTTAAACTATTAGGGTTATGTGATATAATGAAATTTGTGAACAAGGAAGAACTCTTAGAAGCGATTTTCAGTTTTAACAAACTGGGCAGGAGAATTATGAATCTGTGTATGGTATGAGTAGAATGGACTGACCAAACTTTCTGTAATGGGTCAAATAGTAAATATTTTGGGCTTTCCAGGCTATAAGTTCTCTCTTGTGACCCTCAGTAAAGCTGTTGTACTGTGAAACGTGCTGTAGACAAAGCTTAAACAATGAGTGTGGCTGTTTTCTAGTAAAACTTAATTACAGAAAAGGGCTGTATGCCAAATCAGTCCTTAGTGTGGCAACCCCTGAGGTAAAAGAATCTGTCATCTCTGTAATTTCTGATTATCTTCATTACCATTTTCATGATAATGGTTCATAAATATTTTCCTATTTTTAAAGAAAATTACACTATACTAGGTGTGCTTTAAACCAGTGCTTCTAAAATCATCTGTGGTAGAGGACTATTTTTTTTTTTTTAAGACCCATTTCCTGTGCATAAGTACACGTAAAGTATCGTAAAAATAGCAGAGCAATGCCAAATTGCTTTCTTGTGCTTACTCTTTTTGTATTTATTTGGACACATCAGTAGCAAAGAAGTCACAAACAGGCAGGGGTTACTGGACCACACTTGGAGTAGCACTACTGTAAACAGGATTATGTTAATATATTTCCTGCCTTTCCAGTTTTTCTAGTTTGGAAAGAATCAGACTTGCTATAAATCAGTATACTTTTTCATAAAAATATTTCTTAAAATGTCCAGCAGAATGCTTGGAGAGTTAACGAGGCTTTAAAAAGAAATTCCTGTCCCGTTACAGTTTGAGAGTTCTCTCTTCCTGATGCTTTTGAGATATTATATAGCTTATTTCATCGTTCTACAATTCTGATTTTAAGAGAATGGAAAGGAGAAAAGTATATTAACCAAATTAATGAATATTACCTGTGCTCTCACGTTTAAGGTTTAAAATTTGGAGACTAGGTCATCTTCATATCTCTAAGCTGAAAATTTATGATATCACAGTTGTTTAATGAACCTTTTCTTGGTGTGATTATTCTGTCATCATGCTGATTTTGTACAACTACAATCCATTTTTGCTGTAGCTTTGCTTCTGTATTGTTTGTTCCTAGGAATATAAACAGAACAAGACATAACCCATGGGTACTGAATAGCTCAGTGTAGAAAGAACTCTGATTTATAATAGAGATAAGAAATATTAATTTCTGTATTTGATGAGAGAGAGAGCCATGCCTGTGCATGCAGCATCTTTTCAACTTTGGATAAGTCTACCCAACTGCCTCACTCTTCTGTTTCTTAATCCAAATAGAATTCTGTATACTAAAGTAGATCTTGGCTTCTATTATTTGTGTGGTAAAGAAATAAGGGCTAAAAATATGAAAAATGTTATAGAATCAGGAAACTTTGTTTTAATTTCTTTGAGTTGTATATTAGAATATTTATAGTTTTTATCCATTTTAAAAGGAGTGGTTGTTTAACTGAAGACAAAATTTAGCCATCAGGTTATTACCTTAAACCTCCCTTGTCTTGCTGACTTTAGTATAGATAAAATTTATCACAGAACACCTCTGTTGCTGTTCCTAAATTTCTTTTTTGCTCAAACCAGGTGGTCATGAAAATTTTGCTAAAATGATTGATGAAGCAGAAGTACTGGAGTTCCCAATGGTAGTGAAGAATACACGGGGTCATAGAGGTGTGTATGAGTTGTTGCTACCACACATAATATTGAAATTACTCTTGAGAATTAATAAGTGGTTATACAAAACAGATTTTTTTAAGGCTTAACTTAGATCTGCCTTGTATTTGCTCATGGTTATTGACTAGACGTAGTCTTGTCAATTGAAGTTTATAGCTTTTGAAGCAGAGCTTCTGAAGAATTACTGTAGGGAAATTGCTAGGTGCATGGTACCTCAGACTTACAGAAGGCGCTTTTGTGAATTGTTCCTCTAGGCTGGAACAACAACAACTCACATTTCTGTTCGTTTAGTGGTTATCCTAGAGATTTTTTTTTTTTTTTTTTTTTTTTGCGGTACACGGGCCTCTCACTGTTGTGGCCTCTCCTGTTGCGGAGCACAGGCTCCGGATGCGCAGGCTCAGCGGCCATGGCTCACGGGCCCAGCCGCTCCGCGGCATGTGGGATCTTCCCGGATCGGGGCACGAACCCGTGTCCCCTGCATCGGCAGGCAGACTCTCAACCACTGCGCCACCAGGGAAGCCCCTATCCTAGAGATTTTAAGATGCATACTTTAATGTAGGCTGAGTCTCAATATCTTTATCTTCCTTTTCAACAATGCAAGGATTCTAGATCACCAACTCCATCATCCCCATCCCAATTTATATAGTTTGAAGACAGTGTATAAAATATCTTAATAACTTCAGATTAAGTAACTATTTCTTAAGGCATAAAATGATTCATAAATCCAAGTACTTCACAAGGTTTAGTGCTTTGACAGAGATAGCTGGGTCAGGGTTCAGCTGGGACTTTTGACTGCACTGTTTCTACTTGGCTTCTCCAGTATGGCAGCCAAGAAGTCTCAGGGCTCCTGCAGTGAATGCTCCAGTGAACAAAGAATCTGTGTGACCTTTTACAATTTAGCCTCAGAAGTCAGAGAGATTTGCCTATTCTGTATTCTTTCTGAAGCAATTACGTCCCCTCCTAGATTCAAGGGATAGGATATAGATTCTGCCTCCTCTTGATGGGAAGAATGTCAAAGGATTTATATCCTTTTTTTTTTTTTCCTCTGGTACGCGGGCCTCTCACTGTTGTGGCCTCTCCTGCTGCGGAGCACAGGCTCCGGACGTGCAGGCTCAGCGGCCATGGCTCACGGGCCCAGCCGCTCCGCGGCATGAGGGATCTTCCCGGACCGGGGCACGAACCCGCGTCCCCTGCATCAGCAGGCGGACTCTCAACCACTGCACCACCAGGGAAGCCCTATAACCATGTTTTAAAAGCAGACACTTCTGTTGGCATAGAAGTAGTAACATACTGCTACTTTACTATGTGCAAACATGGCATCTTAATATTGTGTAATATATAAAACATATGTTTTAACTCAGAAAAATGTTTTGTTGATAAGTGAGGCTAGTATTATTGGCTAACCTGGAGGAATACAAATCTTAAGAACCCAAATATTTAGTTGGTCTTTATATACATTTTACCATAATGCTGTTACTTTGGTTAAAAAGCAGTTGGTTCTGAAAAAGGAGATAGGGACACAAGAAAATGCAGGTAATGATATCAACTGCTCATAGTTTGTTGACTTACATTTTTTATTCTTTTCGACCACAGGCAAAGCAGTTTTCTTGGCTCGCGATAAGCACCATTTGGCTGATCTAAGCCATCTTATTCGCCATGAAGCTCCATACCTGTTTCAGAAGTATGTTAAAGAGTCTCATGGAAGGGATGTACGTGTCATTGTCGTGGGAGGCCGTGTGGTTGGCACCATGTTACGCTGTTCAACGGATGGGAGGATGCAAAGCAACTGCTCACTAGGTAAAAGCAATGCAAGTGTCTTTCTAGGATATAAAGTAATACTATTAAAGCTTATTCAGTGAGTATTTGTATATAACTTAGATCTTTTTATTTAATATGTTGAAAAACGTATCTTTCACATGTAAATATGATTCATAGATTTACCACGAATATAATAAAAGTATAGAATTGTTTTTCTAGTAATGAAGTTGGATTTCTCTGAATCATAAATTTGCTTTCACCCAGGCTCAATTTGTACCCCAATTTGCACATGTGTGAAATGTCTAACAAATTCCCTCTTTGGTCATATTATTTCATTTAAGCTGTGTCCTAACCCATTTTACCCGTTGGTCCAAAGAATGTTGCTGATTTTGATTTGCTTAAGTGTATATCTTCTGAGATTTCTTACCGTTGACGCGCCTCAGAGCGTAGTCTGGGTTTTTTCTTCTTCTCTGTGTATTTTACGTTCTTAGTAATCTTACCTAGCTCATGGCTTTAGATGCTATCTATGTTATTATTTTCAAATTTATTTCTCCAGTTTAGGCTTTCTTCCTGAACTCCAGGCACATGTAAATCACTGCCTCTCGATATTTCCATGTAGATGTCTGTTAGACATTTTAGTCTTAACATGTCCAAAACTGAACTCCTCATCTAACTCCTCCTCCCAATATGTCCCATCCACAGTTTTCTCCTGATTGTTTTTTGGCAACTGTATCTTTCTAGTTTAGACCAAAATCCTTGGAGTCATTCTTGATCTCCTCTCTAGTCTAACCCCTCATATCCAAACTCCTTGAAATCTCTACTCTCAAAATGCATCACCTCTTGTTCCCTCTCTCTTCCCATGAGAGGATTAGAACAGTTTTACTTCCCTTCCTACTCCTCCCTCTTGATTCATTCATTCACTGAACAAATATTTTTGAGTACCTCCTAAGTATCAAGTGCTGTTATAGCAGTATTTTCTATATAGCCGTGAACAAAACAGACACAAATTTCTGCTTCCCTGGGCTTTGTATTCCAGTGTTTTTCTGAAACCATTTAATAGTTTTAGTTCAAGTCTATAATAGAATTTCTTTTATTGTGTGTCTCTTCTGTTTCAAGAATCCTTATGTAGCACTTACTTTATCCATTCCCAGGCAGTCTTTATCTGTTTAGAGTTAATTACACCTGTATTGCAAGAATCACACTACTAGTCACTCTTTACTCCCCATCTGCATCTTCCCATATCTTGAGTTTTCTGTCCTTAGTCATTTGCTGTTATGTTAGTATCTCTTCTTGATTATTTTCCCTGGATGGTGTATGTGAGTGATAGATACCTCATAGCTTGCTGTCTTTCTCAAAGGAGAATGATATATTGGCTGAGATAGGATTCTTAAATTGTGTGAGTCTTGCTTCTGTTCTGCTGCTCTACAGTTTACACTTTTGCAATTGAATGTCCAAATCTACTCTTGATTTTGGGAGGGGGGTAGTTAATTTATATTCTTTGTAAGTTTGTTTTTTGTTTTGTTTTGTTCTCTTATTTTTGGTTGTTTTGTTTTATTTGAAATGCGTAACAGTTTTGTCAGGATATTTTTAGATATGTGTCTCTTCTCAGTCAGTCCAACCTGGATTTTAGTAAGCTGTTTCTATCAGATTCAGTTTTTCTAAGCTTCAGGAAAATTTCTTCTCTCCTTCTGGGGGTTAGGGTTTTTCTGATTCAGTTATCCAAATTTTTTCTCCTTCTTTTGTGACTTCACCTCAGGTTTTTTGTATGTGCTTCAAAATATTTCTTACAGTAGATTTTCCAAGTTATAAGTTAGACTCACAAAAGCAACTCTCCTTCAGTTCCTCTGTTGAAACTTTTAAGTTGGGTAATCATGTTTTTGTGTTAGTTCAGAGAGTCTTTTTGTGCTAAACTTGAATTTGTGCTCTTATTTCTTTCATTCAAGTCATAGCTTGTTATTTGTTATTGTCACGTCACATCAGAGCTCTGCTCTGGTTATTTGGAGCTTTCCAGATGGCCTCAGTACTATGGATGCTGAGAAGCAGTGTCATCTAATTCATTGGCTAGTGTGCCAGTCCCCTCCTTCCTGCACTCCCCTCCCCATACTCTTCCAGCCACAGTGGTAAGGGGGACTCTGGTCATATGTGCATTTACCTTTGGTCTCTTTGGGTCAGGCATACTTACATAGTACTGATGTCAGCTTTCCTCTTGTTGAGCTCCTTAAGCCAAGGTTTTGTCAAAATTCTTTTGCTTTCTAGTCCTTATCTAGTCCTTTCTAGTCTTGAAACTGTCTCCAACTAGTTCTAATTCTTTTCTCTCAGATACCAGCGAAGACTTCACATACAGTCCTCCAGCTACCTGAAACCCCAGAATACTTTTGGCTTAGGAACAGCAAAGAGATTAGAATTGGGACTGTGGAGGAAGAAAAGCATGTTCCTAGATTCTGTCCTCTGTCCTTGTTATGCATCTCTGTTTTTACAAATCAAAATCTGAAACTGATAAAAACCAATAACAACATTAAGTGGTTTAACTGTATTTATGCAACAGTTCCATGTGATTGCAAGTAAGATAGGCTTCGGTGAAAGTTTAATGTCTTCAGAAAAAAATAGCATATGGAAAAAGTACTAAGTCATGAATTTGTCAAGAGACTGCGTTGGAAGGGGATTCCCTAATGAAAGAATCTTAGACTTCAGAGTCCCAATTTTACACTAGAATAACACTTTTGCTATTCTACTGATTTAGAAGAGAGGTTTAGCCTTAGAGGCTAACTTTAAGGTCAGCTTTAGTTTTACTCCAAAATTTCATCATTTTGGTAACTTCTTATCTTATTTCTCTTTTGCCAGGTGGTGTCGGGATGATGTGCTCATTGAGTGAACAAGGGAAACAGCTAGCTATCCAGGTGTCTAATATCCTGGGAATGGATGTGTGTGGCATTGACCTGTTGACGAAAGACGACGGCTCCTTCTGTGTCTGCGAGGCCAATGCAAATGTAGGTTTCATAGCCTTTGATAAGGCTTGTAATCTAGATGTAGCTGGTATCATAGCGGACTATGCCGCCTCCCTTCTGCCCTCTGGCCGGCTCACCCGGCGTATGTCCCTGCTCTCCGTGGTGTCCACGGCCAGTGAGACTAGTGAGCCGGAGCTGGGTCCCCCAGCCAACACTGCTGTCGACAACATGAGCGCAAGTTCCAGCTCTGTTGACAGCGACCCTGAAACCACGGAGCGAGAGCTGCTCACCAAGCTCCCGGGGGGCCTATTCAACATGAACCAACTGCTAGCCAATGAAATCAAACTCCTGGTGGAGTGATTCCACCAGTAAATAATTAACCAACAAAACCCTTGTAAAACTTTCTTTTTCTTCTTTCCTTTTTTTCTTTCTTTCTTCTTTTTCTTTTTCTTTTTTTTTTTTAAACCAACTTGCAATGCTGTTCATGGAAAATGCTCAGAAAGATGAGAGAAAATTGAGTAGGATTAGTTAGGAAGGAAGAATGGGGAGATAGACGAGACCTTTGCTACTAAGATGTTACTGACTTTGATTTACAAATCCTACAGATAGAGAGGCAGAAGAGGTGAGATACAGAAAAATGTCAGGCTCTCGTAGTTTTACATTACTCAGAGAAATGTGTAGGCTCTCAGGCCATGAAGAACATAATTTTTTCATGGTCTCTTGCTTTTGTTTTTGTACAGTTGGTACAAATTTCAGAGTAGTGTAACTTCACATTGTAGTAATCCGTGAGGAAGACATCTACCTAAATTATAATTTTTTTATACAAATCTGAAAATTCAGCCTATACACTATTATCTAGGATAGCTTTATGTTCATAGTTACGAAATCTTGAGGAGCTCTGTTATTGACTTTTTCCCCCTTAATTTGGGTGGGAGGGCAACGTGAATGTGACCCAATAAAGATTTTTTTTAATGATAAAGTTGGCATGTTTGCATGATAAAAGGGAAATGAACAGTATTGCAATGTCTGGCACACAAAATAACATTTACTCCATTGTAGATGAAATTGCACCAGTTAAAAATATGTGCATTGACTTGTATTTGTTAGTGTTTTAGCCTTTTTTGAAAGATATATGCTCTGTTAATGTTGCATTTTTTTTTTTAAATACATGCTAGTCTTAACATTCCCTGATCTATGCCTGCATCTTTAACAATGGCCAAAGTGAAGAAAATGCTACCTTTTTTGTTAACAAGACACTGACTTGAAACATGTGCATTTAAAGCCTTTTATTTTTTTCCTTTTTTCTTTTGGTGGTTGGGCATTTAAAGAATAAGGACAAGGAAGAATATTTTTGGGGGGCAAATCAAGGGTCTATAAGTTCCTAAGTATAAAGTTGAAGTGATTTCTAATACCAGCGTTATATATCTGCATTTTTCACATTTTAGGAGGGTGTGTGTGTGCGCGTGCGTGTGTGTGCACGCACGTGCACGCTTGCATGTTTATGTGCTTTGCTTTTTGTTTACACCAACCAATCAAAAAGGAAAGATTCTAGAAAATGGAGCATGATGGGAAACAGTTTTTTACTTTAAAAAAAAACAGCTGAGTCGTTTTCATAACAATAATCTACTGGTAGAGGTACTCACCTAAAGACATGAGGAGAATGGCTGCTGCTTAGGCTTTTGTGTATATGTATGTTGTTTGCTTTTTTTCTTTGGTTCTAGACTGTTCAGTGTATGATTTATTCCAGGCTACATGCTTTTCCTCTGCTTCTTGCTGTGCATTTTCTCCTATTACACATAGGTTTTGGGTTGGGGTGGACTGACCGTTTTTGTTTGGGGACTTACTTAGCAGTATTGAGTCTCTTATAGCCCTACTCTGAAGCCTTCAATATTCTACTCTTTATATTACTTTATTTCTGAATTTATAAAAGCCCCCAAACTGCATATAATATGAGCCTTTAAACATGGGTAAAACTATCCCAGTGAATGGTTTGGAAGGTGTGTTAAGAAATGGAGATGCACCAGAGCTCAACGTAATTTTTTTAAGCGGCAAGTTCCATCTCCCTACAATCCTCTGAAGCTTTTTACCCGAGTCCTTTCTTGCCTCTCCAGTGCTTTTTTCCTTCAGATGGACATTAAACATAATTTCTTGGACACTACTAGAGAGACTTCGAGGCAATAAGATCAGTATTAACCAGCTCTAACAGAGGTTTGATCATGCTTACTTGTACAGTTTTTCCCCCATTTTAAAAAAGGAATGTAATAAAACGTGTTTTTTCCATAGAATTAAATAATATTAAAATGGAGTGAAAGGTTGATTGTTGACAAATAGAATAGTACCTCTGATCTGTGCAGTGTCTCATTTCACCTTAGAAAAAGATACATAAGAGGACTTTCTAATTTATTTTAGGATATTCTCATCTCATCTAAAAGAATTTGACTTGTACAGGGTTATTGTGTGACATATTGTGGAATATATAAGTACCTCTGGCTCACTTGGTACTTCTTTTACTAAATGACCATACTTTGGAAGATGCACACTATTCGGGATAGAGAAATAAACAAGGGAGAAGGAATCGCTTAATTAAATCATCATTCATATGTGTGTAGAGACCATCTGGTTGCCACATAGATTATGATACATATACTTTGAATAGTTACATGTCACATGTATATAGATTAGTGAATTTTAAAACACAAATAGAACACCCTGTCTATTTGATGAAAAACTCAAGGTTTCTGTTGGGTGGGATAAGGCACCAGGAAAAATGTAGGTAGCCTTTTAAAAAAATTATCAAATTAGCCAAGTACGTTAGAAGAAATATCTGAGATTATTTCACTGTTAGTTTTACTCACTGCCCATCTTTTGTGCATTCACACTATGTTAAAACATAGCCTTACCAACCTATTTCTGGATCGTACACTGAATGGACATCTTAGAGTTTAAAAACATGAATATCCTCTTGAATTCCTTCAAAAAGTAAGGTAAAGAATAAGAGCAAAAAAAAAAAAAAAAGAATAAGAGCAAACCATACTGGAAGAACCCAAATAAAACAGCCCAGATATTTAAGTGAAAGTTAAATATATTTTCATATTGTTGAGTAACTTTAAGATCTTTATTGCTATTATGAGAGGTAAAAATGTGTATTTATCAAATATGTATAGTTGTTATTTTATCATGCAAAAATCTGAATTATTGTAAAAGTATTGTACCTTGTTAAAATTGTAATTCTGAATTGTATTTAAAAGTAATTCTGATATTGTTTTTATGTCACCCATGATGAAAAGTGGACTATGTATATACATAAACACACAAATATGAACTATTCCATTTAAAATTCTTAATAGTTATTTTCTTTTGATTGGTCATTTCTGTTGGCTTTAACTCCACTGAACTTTGAAGTATTTCTGTATATGCTATCAAATAAGAAAATACCCTGGAACATTAGAAAAATCCATCAAGAGACTTGCTTTCATCAAGTGCTTTATCAGACTTTTGAAAAGGTATCGAAGGCGTTGAAAGAAGTAATTGACTTTCAAGATCATCTCTTCTTTTTCTCAAGAAGAAAACAAAGGAAAAAGAAATTCTCTTCATTCAGTGAGTCCCCAGTTTGGGGTCTGGGGCGCTTAGAGACATTGTGAAATCAAATCTTGTGTTACATTTTTCTCCTGGCTCACTCTTTTTGAGAAGGTTTATGGGCTATATGGCTGGTGAGACACGATCCCCTCCTAAGAAAATGTAGGTGCTCAGACAGGTAACCTCTGCTGCTACTGTTTTTATTTGTTTGTTTGTTTGTTTAATTTCTTTTATAATTTGTTTCTGTCGTACTAGGATTTTTTAAATGTAATATATTGCAGGATTTATAACCAGGTTCACTGCTTTCTTTCTTTTTTTTTTTTCTTAAACCAAACAAAACAAAATTTCATTTAAGATACATTTAGGCGCCTTTGAAGCTTGGATTTTGGAATGTTTCAGTAGTGGACAGAAATCTGCTGTTGGAATCTTCTAGTCTTCCAGGTTTAATTTGAAATGTTTTTAGTTTTGTTTTGGATTTTTGTGTGGTATTTTATTTCCTTTATACCAATGCCCTTTTGCCATGCTGTTTTGGGGTGGCTGCCTAACTCTAGTGAAAATTCTTTCTATATTAACGAAAATGTGGTGTTTTAAATTCCTTAATGTTTTGCATTTTTAAAATTGTTTTTAAAGAAATATTCTAACTGCTTGCACTATTACTGTTCTTTGCCAGCCTTTTCAGGAGACAAAAAAACAAAAACAAACAAACAAAAAAATACCCAGAGAAAAAACTTTCCTTCTTCCCCCTTCCTGATGATGAGTGAGAAGTATTGAGAACTTTCGGGGTCAGTGCCCTTCTAAACTCCCCTTCCCCCAATAATGCAGCTGTAGAATGAATGGTAAATGCAGCGGTTTGGATTCAGGCACAGCCCCAGCCTGCTGGCAGGTAATTTGATTCTTTCTCCTTTTTTTCATCACAAGGCTAACTTTACTTTCTTTTTAAAATTTCCTTTCTTTTATGTACTTTGAAGGCACCAATGGGTTTGTAATATAACTTGGATTTCAAAAAACAATGTATAAACATATCTAGCAAATAATTTGGTTATAGAAAAAGTTTTGGGGGTAAAGTTTGAACTGGTTGGGATGAACCCAGGACTTTCTTTGGGGATTTGTTTTAGCCATTTAGATATCTCCATTCCTTGCATATATGTCTATAATTATTTCAGAGTGTGACTTTTTTAGCTTTGTTTTTGTTTTGGGTTTGTATGTTTCTTCCATTGTGCTACTCTGGCTTAAGCTTTTTCAGGGGTTGGTGTTCCGAATACACAGTGAGCTCACAGTATAAAGACATCAATTAGGAGTGGACAGGTATGGAAAACTAGAGTTTTGAAAAGGTAAAATTAGGTTCTAGGTTATATATATGGTAAAAACTCAACATAGCCTTCAGTTGACCTTAGTAGTGCTTCTCTTTCTGTGGCTTCATTATAAAAGTGAAAGGTAATGAGACAAAAGGTAATAGCATTTCAGTTATTTCAGGAGCAGCGTGATTTCAGAGTTAATGATTTTAGCATTTCTGATGCACTAATTCTAACAAAGAGATGTCAGCCATTCGAGATTATCATTAAGTAATGGTTTAAATATTGAAAAGTTATAGGTTTGAACAGATTGGAGGGCATTTCTGAAGCACAAGATCTTGGAGCAGATTAATCAAGCCCATAAAACAAAGTTAATGGCAGGAACAGGAATACAACTTATCCATTTTAATAGCCTTCCTGTTAGTTAATACTACTCTCCTTTCCTGTCTGCCCCAGTCCCCCTACCCTTTTCCTCCTTTTTCCTGTCCTTTCCAAAGTTTTAGCTCTAATATGAGTTATTATCATTATGGGAGATAATCCTCTTTCTGATAGGTAGAATTTCAGTGTCAGTAGTCAGGACCTTTTCAAGATATATTTCTCTTTGGATGCCCTATCCAAGGAGGCTGGAAGTCTAGTAACTCACTAGTTAGGGAATAGGAAATCCTGGCTTGTAATGCTGTTTCTACAGCTGAAGGCATAAAATAAGTCATAAACTTGTTTTGTGCTTCAGTTCACTCATATGAGGTAGGGACAGTCATTCCCCTAAGCATCTTAAGATAAACATATTTATGTCTTGAACTGAAATTTACCAACAAAGGAATCCTGGCTGCACTTCTGCAGTAATTTATGACATATGGAAGGATCTTGTTCTCTTGCTAATGAGAATGGCTAGCATTAGCATGTGTGCACTCTGTGGTTGCATGGGATGTGGAGGATTTATGAACCTCCATTCCGCTGCCCCCCGCACCCCCCAAGATCACTGCCATGTTAAAAATGATCTTGCTTTCAGATTTCACCATATTCAAACTATATTAGATGGTCCTTATATAGTATATATACCTGGCTGCTACTGTGGGGTTTGGGAACATGAGGGGTGGGGTGAATTGTTGTTGTTTTAGGTTTCAGTCAGACAGCCATCCCTGTGCCCCAGTTCCCAGAAGCACAGCAGGCCTCTAGGAGCATCCGTGGGAACGGCGCAGTCCTGACATCACCAACTCTCCTGCTCAGGCTCATCCCATAATCAGAGGTCAAAGGGTGGGGCTTGAGATGGGGGAAGGAATGAGAAAGTAGAAACAATGTCACGGCAGTGCCACTGTTGACTAGCCTTTGGTGCTTATGTCAGTGTTTGTTTTATTTTTTAAGTTCACAAAATAAGTTTTTATTTTGGGGTAAAGGTAGTGGGAGGGTGGAACAAAAGCTATTATTACTAGTTCATCGTTATCACTAGCTCATTCTAGCATATTGTTCTTTAGTAGCGAATAAAGAATAAATTTGAAACTTAGACCTCAATAATAAAGAGACTGGGAATAGAAATGAATCTCAGGATATTAAAAAACAAAACATTTATGTGGTATTAATTTCCAGTTCTACAACCGCTATTACCTTTGTCACTCTCGCTTTTTTGCCCTTAATTCTTTTATGTATGTGTACAGTTTGAGGAAATGTGCATTTGTGGTCAGTCCTTTTAAAAGGACCTAATGAAATTACTACTCTTTTGCAAAAAATATACCCATTGCTTATACGGGCATACAAATGCTACCCTATTTTAAATGTAGGTGGCGTATGTGTTCGTGTTTTAATGTATTCAGAGCCATTGGGCAATAAGCAGTCCAGAACATGAAAACTCAAGCAGGTAAAGCGCCTAACACCCTTAGTTTCTAGAATTACTTTTAAAAACTCCTTTATTGCTGCATCTTCCACAAGTCTTTTGGTAGTCTCTGAACTTAAAATTTGGAGGAGTTGACTACCTAGTTAAAATTTTAAGTTATGCATTTATTATTTGTAGGGACAGGTGAAGAAGGAAAGTAACAGAAAAGGAATGGCTCCTTGAGATGGAAGCTGCTGAGTGTCTAAATCTTTCCAGCTCCCCCCTCCTCCAGCTTAGCATGAACATTGATCACACGTGTTTTGATCTTCTGTGATTGGGATTTTTGTTGTTTTAACTTGGAGGGGAGGTTTCGGGGAAACAGGAACTTCATACACATGTGAAAATATGAAATGTTAAGGGATTTTTCTGTTTAATATGAATAGTAAGCAAGAACTTTTTCTATATACTCTTCTGCTGCAGCAGAGAAATAAACTGGTAGGTGGCAGCAGAAGAAAGAATTCTTCAGATTGATGGCTACTGACAGAATCTGCATAGGAGAAGCGATAGAGCATGACATACCACGACAAGCAAAGGGGGCAAAAATGGAAACAGGACTACGATCCCTGATCTTGACTCTTAAATGGTAAGTTAATTTCAAGACTGTGTTTTCAATATGATACCAGTGTCCTGTAAGTCACTGTGGTGTGTAATCATGAATGCCTGTAAATTCTTGACGTAGGATGAATTTGTCCTAACTCTGGGGTACTATCATTCTTTAATTTGGAAAAAAAATGAGCAATATGTAAAATTAGGGATTTCCAGTATATTGATACATGTGAAACCTTTTTTTTTCCCCCCAGCTTTATTGAGGTATAACTGACAGATAAAATTGTAAGATGATGATTTGATATACATTGTGAAAGAGTTATTATCATATCCAATATGTAGACCTTAATGATGGCAAAAATTATGCTATCTCACAGTAAATGTGAATTTTTTAAAAAAATCTGCAAGATAAATGAAGTATGCATTGTTAATCATTTTGTAAAAATGAAAGTGTCCCCTTTTTAGTGTGAGCACTGGGGGGATAACTACAGAAGTATGTAATTTGACAATATTTTGTGGTAAAAATGACCTTTTCTTCTGGCTGTCTCTTTCCTTTCTAGTCCCATTTCCTTGTCACTGTACCTGCCCATCAGTTCCGTTCTGCATATTCACCTTTCTGTCTTGCTTATCTGTCTCTGCCCTTCTTCTCTTACTGTTTCTTCAGTTGTGCTTCTGCTTTCCTGGTTTGGTATCTCTCTCTTTAGTCATTCAGTCCCTCGGGATTTTATTTTTCCAATGTTGTCATTTTTTGTCTCTGCCCACCTATTCCTCTGTGTGTGTGTGTGTCCCCATTTTCATTTGTGTTCTCTCTGGTAAATAGGTCTGTTTCCTTTCCATGAACAGCTGCCTTCAGACATGGGCATCAGTACCAGTGTTGTGATTTTCTACATTTTAGAATTTGATGAGGCTGAATAAAAGAAATGAAGTGATATTTTGAAGTCCCTAGATTTAAAGACTGTAATTTTCCATTCTTTTAATAAGTTGCAGATCCGTTTATTCACTCAACTACTTGTTTTACTATAGTATCTGTAATAACAGATTCAACTGCTGGCCTACAGAGGCCTACCATAGAAGTTTAGAATTTTTAAAGTGGAAAGCTTAGAGGTAGTATACTACAATCTTGGATTTACTGGTAAAGAAACTAACGTTCAGAGAAGTTAGTAACTAAGATTACAGAGCCAGGACTACATCTGAAGTGTCCTAACTGCCAATATGGTGCTCTTTGCATTATGTGGCGTGCATTCTTCAAAATCTGCTGTAGTACTGAATAAGTGAAGTGCTCTGCAATGAGACCGCTGTGAATTAGAAAGAAAGTTGTCACTGTTTGGGCTTGTGGTTAGGATACTAAGGCAAGCTGTGGGCAGCCATTTTAGGTGGTTTGTACATAGAATTAATGAGTACATCATTTACAGGGTTTGAGAATAAAAAAGTGTCCCTTGTTAAGAGAAGATGCAAAGAGGTTCTTTGCAATTTCTGGTCAAGAGAGAAGAGAAGTGGATCTCTTAGATCTATTATACCACTAATCCTCTACCTCTCCTCTGGCCTACCTTTATTTCTATTCTGGATAATGAATCAATCTGCAACAAAGGTGAAACATTATATTCTGAATTTTTTTTTTCTGACAGGTTAGCAAGGGGAAGTAGATAGTTAAATGGACTTACTGTGTATACTTGGAATAAAGGATTTATCGTAACATGAAGCTAGAGTAACTGATATTATTGTTTAAATACATGGTGAATTCTGGTTTTTTTTTTTTAATAGTATAAAAAGAAGTCACCTTCTATTAAAAAGTTGTTTAATGCTAAATACAGTTTTACATATATTAGTATGGAACACAAGAATACATGCCTTAGTTAATATGGTTAGAATTTCTAAACTTCTAAAAAGAGTTTTGTCACAAATTTTGGTTATTATATGGAGATGTCAGTGCTTTAGAACTGAAAGAAGCTTGAATCTTAATCTGAACCAAAATTTATTGCTCATTATATAATTTATTGAAAATGTAGTCTTGAGCACTAGAGTAAGAGCATTTAAGTTTAGTTTTGTTTGTTCAGGCATTTTGCTACAATAACTTTCTGTGATGTTTTAGAAAAAATGTTCTTACCTCAATTTTTTCCTCTTGGTGCTAAAATAAAACACAATTGTCTATATTGTAGGGTTTTCAAGGAGTAATATTGCTGACACATCTTTTATATGATTGTATTTTTTAATATGAAATTCAGTGTCTAAAATTGGGTTGATTTTTGTAAAATATAAATTATCTCTATAGTACAGTTTAAATCAATCACTAGGAAAGTATGCTTACATGGATGTCTTACTGAAATAAGTCTCACAAAACTCCAGTGATGAAGACCAAAGTTTTGGCTTTTGTGTTGGCAGCATCTTGAAAAAGTAGATAAAATAATGGACCTATAAATTGAATTGTTGATTCTAGAGAGAAGAAATTTCAGGAAATAAGAATAGTTTCTCCTGAAGAAGAATCAAGTAAATCTGGGAAGTAAGGTTGCTCTTTTAAACCTGTTACAGGTTTAAGCCTTTAATTTTTAATGAATGATATACCTTAGTATACCTTTGTCAGCTGAGATCACCAAGATGAAATGTGGTAATTACAAAAAGGGTTATGATTCTTTTTGGCAGTCTAGACATTTTGTATTTTTTTATTGTCACATTAGTTAATTTTCTTATTTTCCTTTTCTTTTTTCTCATCCTAATTATAAAGACTGTTTAAAACTGTGATTTAAGTGAGCTCTGTGTGTTTCCCCCCTAGGTTCTTTTGATCTCACAGAATGGATGAAGACAGTATGTTTTTTCAAATGGAGGATAGAAGTACACAGAACAAGGAAGCAATAGCTCTAACCTGTTTAATTCAATATGCTTTCTAAAATAAAAACACCAGAACTGGAAATGAAATAGCATGGAGTATGGTTTGTTCTTTTGTCAGTTATTTCTGCTCACTCCATTTTGTATGGGTTCACTTCAGTCTGCATATCTAGACTTGATGTCTAGCTCCACATGTGTCATTCTCTTTTTTTTCTTCACTTTTTGCAAGATGAAACTCCTTGGTTCTTGACAGACTGATCTCTCTATAAAATATTCTGATATGATTACTCCTTTTGGCACAAAGATAGGCACTAAAATGTGCATTTGGATTTTCTCCTGCCCCTTTCATCTCAGTTTATCTGTCCATGCTGAATAATTATTGCTGTGTTTTTATCTCTGAAGAAATGCAGCCTTTTTTCTGTTTCACTCTGACAAGGCTCTAGCACACACTTGTCATAGCATTGCTCACTACATTTTAATCTTGTGACTGGAGCCCATGTCTGACCTACTTTATTTGAACTGTAGGGGATCTAATAATATACATGTGTATACAGAGGCAGCCCTAGTACTTTTGACAAAATAGGCTTTGTAAGCTTTGACAACATGGGCTTTGTAAGCAGATACTGATACAAATTCTGATTTCATTACTTACAGTTTAAATGGTCTTTGGACAGGTCACCTTCTGCAAGCCATAAAGGAGTGTTTGTAAAAAAATGGAAAGAACCGTACCTACTTTGCTAGTCTAATGTGTAAGTATTAGCTAAGCTATAATACATGTATAATTCTTAGCACATAGTTGAGCATTTAATAAATACTGTCTTTTAATTCTGTAAATTTTGATTTTTGAAATCTTATTCAAGACATACCAAATCTTTTTTCATCTCAGAATGGAAGTCTGTAAGGTTTTCTTTCTTGATTTTCTTTTTTTAAAAAATTATTTTATTCATTTATTTTTGGTACGTTGGTTCTTTGTTGCTACGCGGGCTTTCACGCGGGTGAGCGGGGGCTACTCTTCATTGCGGTGCTCAGGCTTCTCATTGTGGTGACTTCTTGTTGTGGAGCACAGCCTCTAGGTGCACAGGCTTCAGTAGTTGTGGCACTCGGGCTCAGTAGTTGTGTCTCGCGGGCTGTAGAGTGCAGGCTCAGTAGTTGTGGCGCACAGGCTTAGTTGCTCTGCGGCATGTGGGATCTTCCCGGACCAGGGATCAAACCCGGGTCCCCTGCATTGGCAGGTGGATTCTTAACCATTGTGCCACCAGGGAAGTCCATGATTTCCTTTCAGTTTTCTTATTTAAGCCCCTTTTAAACTCTTTTGGTTGGATCATTTTATGTGTGAGTGTGTGTGTGTGTGTGTGTGTGTGTGTATGTGTGTGTGAGATTTCTCCTAATATAGACGGATTATTCCTCATTCCCACATTTCATTGGCTGAGGAATTTTATATTTATTTAAAAAACCTTTTATCCCATTTTTTTCCAGGTTTTTCCCCCCTGTCAGCTCATAACATATTCTTTTCTTGCTCCTAAACCGAGAGAATTAAGTAAGGAAAATGCATACCATGTGCCATAAGGAATAGTTTAGGATAGTATGACTTGTTTTCCCAAAAATGATTTGAGGAGACTTAATATAAATGTATTAAAACAAACAGAAGATTGGGATGAAACCAAAATACAGAAAAGAATAAGGTGAAAAGAAGGATTAAAATGCATATGCATGCTATCAGATCCTGTACATTTGCTCTGATAGAGGTGGACAGAATTGACAAAGAGTTGAATAAAGTTAGAAAATTCATGGTAACCTTAAGATAGAAGCAGATATATTGTACAGGAATAGCAATGTTTCCTGATCATGAGATGTCCCGCAGTGCAAATCAACATGACACTAAAATTTAGTCCACTAAAGTCAGTCCAGTAAGAAGTCTTTTTGATGGTCTGAGCTGATCCTGTGATGAAATTTTCTCGAAGTGTCCTTAGAACCACCTATATCATGATCACATGGATTATTTGTTAGGTTCCAGGGTCCTAAACCTGAATTTTTGGGTTGCCAGGAGTCTGCTTTTTGACAAACTCCTCAAGTGACTTATTCATAATAATGTTTGAGAATCACTGCCCTAAATCTTTTGTCAGTGATGGTGACTTTAAGAAACACTGCTCTTTGGAACCAGGGATTTTACTCTCTGAAAGGACAAATTCTAAGTATTTTAGGCTTTGCCGTCCACATACAGTCTCTTGCTTAAAAAAAAAATAACCCTTTAAAACTGTAAAACCATTCTTAGCTCAGTTTGTACAAAACAGATTGATCCTTACTCTAGAGGAATGGGTGGATTGAATATACCTTAGGCAATGATCCGTTAATTTTACTTCTCTAAATTGAGGCTTTGTTAGCAGTAGAGTTTGAGGTTATTTGCTGTGATAGGAAAACAGATGTATTGAAATTCTTTGTAATGAACCAAGAATGGTGCTTTGGTAGTTATGAAAGGTGGAAAAGTTGATATTCTCGTTAAAGTTAGCCGTAAGTAGAAATATCAGGACAGAAGGGTGTACGTTTCTAAAAATGTTAAGACACCGAATCCTTCACAATTTTTCAGACTTAAAAGCTTAGTAAATAAGGACTTCAGTACTACAAACAGATGGCCTTAGTGGGTGGTTTAATTTTTTAGTTCTGTACTCAGCTACTAATTACACAGGAAGAATCCTTTAAAGGTGAGGGCTTCATGAAACAGGCTTCTAGAGGTTGCCTGAGTACTCAGCTATTCCATGATCTCTAAAATGGTACATGGTATAAATTTGAGAGATTAAGCCATTGAAATCTGTGTTACTGAACGTTGTGTAGAGTCAAGAGATGTGGACGGTTTGGGATAATCTCCCCCTCTTGTTTAGTGATTGTTGTAATTTTAAAAGTTTATTGTTAGAGCTGGAGGCTGTTTGCTTCAGGTTTTCTTTTTTCCCAGCCTAATTGAGATATAATTGGCAAATCACATTGTATTAAAGTGTATAACAATGATTTGATGTGTGTAAGTATTCCAAGATATTTACCACAAGTTTAACATCCATCACCTCACATAGTTATAATTTTTTTTCTTGTAATAAGAACTTTTAACATCTACTCTCTTAGTAAATTTCAAATATACAATACAGTATTGTTAAGTATAGTCACCATGTTGTACGTTACATCCCCAGGACTTTTTCATCTTACAACTGGAGGTTTATACCTTTTGACCACTTTCACCCATTTCCCCCCAACCCCCAGTCTCTGGCAACCACAAATCTGATCTCTTCCTATGAGGTGGTTTTTTTT
This sequence comes from Monodon monoceros, assembly GCF_005190385.1. NCBI lineage: Eukaryota > Metazoa > Chordata > Mammalia > Artiodactyla > Monodontidae > Monodon > Monodon monoceros. The sequence goes on from NW_021703783.1 coordinate 7,147,081, forward strand.
TTTTTTTTTTTTCCTTTGAGATAAGGAAAAAAATTTTGTTTCCTTCAGGTGTATACCCAGAAGTGGAATTGCTGGATCATACGGCAGTTCTATTTTTTAACTTTTTGGGGAACCTCCATACCATTTTCCATAGTGGCTGCACCAGCTTACATTCCTACCAGCAGGCACAAAGTTTCCCTTTTCTCCACATCCTCACTAGCATTCATCTACCTGTTTGTTTGTTTGTTTTTTTTATGAGCATAGCCATTCTAACAAGTGTGAGATGACCTTCACTGGAGTTTTGATTTGCATTTTCCTGATGATTAGTGATGTTGAGCACCTTTTCACGTATCTGTTGGCTGCTTGTATGTCTTTGGAAGAATGTCTAATCAATTCCTCTGATCATTTTTTATGTTGGATTGTTTTTGCTATTGAGTTGTATTTATATTTTTTCAATATTAACCCCTTGTCAGATATTTGATTTGCACATATTCTGTTCAGTATGTTGCCTTTTCATTTTGTTCATGGTTTCCTTTCCTCTGCAGAACCTTTTTAGTTGGATGTAGTCCCACTTGTTTATTTTTGCTTTTGGTGTCTAATCCGAAAAATTATTGCCAAGACCAATGGCAAGGAGCTTACTACCTATTAGTTAACGCCTAGAAAACTCTTCTAGGAGTTTTATGTTTTCAACTCTTAAGTCTTTAATCCATTTTGAGTTAATATTTCTGTATGGTATATGTGTATAGTTTAAGGTAGGGGTTCAGTTTCAGTCTTTTTGCATGTGGCTGTCTAGTTTTCCCAACACCATTTATTGAAGAGACTGTCCTTTTCCCATTGTCTGTTCTTGTATCCCGCATTGTAAATTAATTGACTATATATGTACGGGTTTGTTTCTAGGCTCTCTGTTCCATTGGTTTATGTGTCTGTTGTTATGCCAACACCATATGGTTGTTTACTAAACCTTTGTGACATGGTTAGAAATCAGGAAGTGTGCCTCCGGCTTTTTTTTTTCACATCAGGTTTTCTTTTCTTTTCTTTTCTTTTTTTTTTTTTTTTTGCGGTACGTGGGCCCCTCACTGTCGTGGCCTCTCCAGTTGCGGAGCACAGGCTCCGGATGCGCAGGCTCAGCGGCCATGGCTCACGGGCCCAGCCGCTCCGCAGCATGTGGGATCTTCCCGGACTGGGGCACGAACCCGTGTCCCCTGCATCGGCAGGCGGACTCTCAACCACTGCGCCACCAGGGAAGCCCCCACATCAGGTTTTCTTGAAGAGATCTCAGTGGCACACCTGTGGCAACCACATTCCACCTCTAATATATGCTGCATAGATCTCTTCGCACATACGTTTGGGGAACAGCTCCTCCACAGTTCCATGAGCCTCTTTGACAAAAATGGCTGCATTGGTATCATTTTCTACCAGTGGTACCTAGAATACCATAAGGTCCACCAGATTATATGGCCCAACTTGCAGGGCTACTTGCATCACAGCCTGAATCTTCTACAGAGCCCTTTCTTGCTCCAGACCCTAGTCAAACTAAGTTACTTTTTACACCATCCAGTATATAGGCAGGGATAGTGTTTCTAGGCAAAATGTGTTGCCTCCATAATCTAGAGAGATCCACCAGGCATTGTGCGTGTTTCCATGTAGCAGGTGATGTAAATGTAACAAGTTGTGTTTTACTTTGTAGGGGATGTTCCAGATGCCTCTTAGTACAGGTCATCTAAAAACTATAGGAATGGCAGATCTCCAGATCTCTGTAGAGTTTATTTCCCACCCTCTGGAACACGTATCTCAGCAAGGCCTCTGGTATGCTAAGCTTCCTTTTGCTCATTTGTCTGATAAGCATGATGTCATTGATGTAATACATTTATGTGATGTTCTGTGGAATGTCCAGATGGCCTATAATTTAGATTATATCATATCCTTGGAGCAAAACTAAATGAATATTATCCATTCCATGTGGATGCAAACTATTTCTAGTCTTCTTTCCTGATGGAAATAGTGGGGGAAATTCACTTACCATACCAGTGGTTGTATATTATGTCCCTGAGCCCTAGTATCCCTGCTGTGTGCAGTCATTGGCTAGGAAGAGTTTGGCCTTGGAGCAGAATACGGAGGTGGATCCAAAAGAATGTCAGCTGGAGGCTGGCAAGCCAACTACATTTTTCACAGCGAGTTATAGGAGAGGTCTGATTGGCAAACTTGTATGACTGCCACAGTGCTCTTGATAGATAAATAGTTCTATTTATAGAACTATTTATAGAAATAAGAGAATAAACTGAAAAGAAAAATCTACTGGCACCTCTCCCACTCCTCCTGACCTTATTCCCTAGAGGGAATCACTGTTAATGTTTTCTTGCATATCCTCCCAGAATTTCTGAATTTATTTTATAAGCCTGTCTCTTTTTCTTAGCCCGATAGGATTATGATATAACCGTGTTCCATAACTTTACAATATATTACATTTAATATCTTGCCATACAAGTGTGTATACTACTACCTCAACTTTTTTAAACAGCTATATAAAATGCCATTATTTGCTCCTACCATAATTTAATTCCTTGGCTTAGTTACCTGAAATATCCCAGTATTCTTCCAATAGATATTTGCTCTTTGTTTAAATTGTTACATGCAACCAAAGAGTTCTAATACAGGAAAGGAGACTGAGAACATGAAAATAAACTTTGACAGATTTCTCTTAGGATGACATTGAAAATAATTTGAACACAAATTGAGTGTTGCTAGAACACAATCTTTGGGGGGGAAATATGTGTATACTAATGGTAAAAAATAGTACCTGGGAAAACTACAGCGAAGTTTTCCATGGTTATATTCAAAGTGAATCCCACAATTTGGTCATGTGCTTAATTACCAAAGGATGGGAAAAAAAGACGTGAGTTGATTTTTAAAAAGTAATGGCTTGGTTCCAGAAACCAGGCAGAGTCTTGGATTGGCCTGAGTGACACTAGATTTAATGGAGGAATAGGGATGTGGTAGGATTAAAGAATTGCCAAGTCTAATTAACATCCAGGGACTATAAAGTGCCGGCAAGAATAGTGAAGTCATTTGTACCAGTTCAATAAAATCAATTGAGTATTTAAACACACACTCGGGGAATATTTTCAAAATCCATATTTGGCATAATTAGGGTATCATAATAAAAGCAGAAAAAAAGGCTGCCAACCAATTCAGTATTTTGAAAACAGTTTTATAATTTTATTTCAGTATATACTCCACTCCATCTCCAGGAAAACACATTTGAGTGAAAACACATGCCAACATTAGTCAGAAACATTTAATATATTTGCTGACATAGGTAATAAATATTTTATAAGTTCAATTTATGTGTAAGATGAATTAGCATAATTCCAGACCACTTTATGTAAGGCATCTCTGCCAAAGAGCCTGAAATATACTGGGTCTAGTATACATTGGACCAGACCTGACTTTGGATAACATGAATATATTATACTTGGAGTAGATCTATACAGATTGCCCAGTTCAAGGAATTTGCAATGAAGTAACTAATGAGACCAGTCAAGCCTATGATTTGTCCAATAGTCTAATAACCCTAGCCTAATCACTTGACAAGTATTGTCAAAGTCAAGTTAGAACTGAGTCTAAATTTCAGCTTTGCCACATGCTAGTTCTGTGATTGTGTGGAAGTTAAGTTCTCTTTGCACCAATTTTTCTATGGCAAAAATTATCAATGATAGGTTTTAATTTGATTTAAAAGTAAACGTAATAGCATTTGGAACATAATTGATGTTAAATAAATAGCTCACCTAGGATTTCTCCCCTTTGCACTGAAGGATAATGAAAGAACTGTAAAAGATAATCTCTGTCTTCCACTAGCCTGTAATTCAGCTGGGAGATGGAGAGAGGAAAAAATACTTGTGAACAATTAAAAACAAATTTGCATAATATCAACAGTAAAACAGTAATCCATAGAATGGGGGAAAATATTTACAAACCTATGTCTGATAAGGGATTAATATCTAGAATTGAGAATTTCTAAATTGCAACAACAGAGAAATAACTTAATTCAAAAATGGGCAAAGGACTTGAAAAGACATTCTTCGAAGAACACGGAGAAGTGGCCAGTAAGCACATTGAAAGATGCTAACTAACATCACTAATCATGAGGGAAGTGCAAAACAAAACTACACTGAGATATCACTTCACATCCATTAGGATGGCTAATAAGTTCTGGCGAGCTAGATCAGCCCCTCCTAATACATAATAGAGCGAGTTTCCCACAAGAATAAGAGGGAGGGGAGGGCAGTTTTCTTCCCTAAAAAGAAGAGACAATGAATGGAATGAAAACGGGGAGTATTAATATAGAGACTTATCTTGTTTTACTGGGGACAGTATTTGAAAGATTAAGACATAGCTTTAGAGGATTTAAGTGACCTTCCAATGGTTACATAGTAGCGAAGCCAAAATGTTAAAAAAGGTACCCTTAGGTTAACTCTTAGTCTCTGTTCTCAGAGTGGGGATTTCAAGCACTTTGGTCTGTTTTATGGTGATGTGGTAAAGGGAAATTAATTGCAATAGCTCTGGATGCTCAGGAAGTGAGAAGAATGATATATCTTCCATTAAACCCCCGAGATTCCTATCCTCTGGTATACATGCTCTGTCTCCCTTTAAATGGGACCTCTGAGTATGATGAACTATCATCTTGTGATTAGGTTGTGTTATATGACAAAGGTACAGGGATTTTGCAACTCTTAAAACCTCTAATCAGTTGGCTTTAAACTAATCAAATGGGAGATTGTCCTTGGAGGGCTCAACCCAATCAGTTGGGCTGGTTAAAAGAAGCTCTAGAGGACAGAGAGGAGAAATTGGATTTGAAACAGCAGAGACACCCCTGGTGGCCTTGAAACAAACTGCCATGTGGAGGGGAGAAGAGAGGGCGAGGAACAGAGTCACAAGGAACTGAATTCTACCAAGAATTTGCAAGAGGAGCCTGAGACTCAGATGAGATTGCAGCCTCCTGACACCCTGAGAAGACCTGTGCCCAGACTCCCTACCCGTGACAATTGTGAGATAATAAATGGGAGTTGTTTTAAATCCCTAAATTTAAATCCCTAAAGTGAGTTATACCACAATAGAAACCTAATACAAGTATCTTTATAGTAAAAATATGTATGTAAAATAAATACTATAAATATATATTTACATGTATTATATTTTTAATATAAAGTTTTAATCTAATGTATAAATATACTTTATTCTATATAAATATTTATAGTATATAGGTGCTGTGGCAGATTTGTGCTGCCTTGTCTGATGGTGGGATAACATGTACTGGGCATAGCTTATAGCTTCACAGGCACAGGGGTCTAGTACATTGAATGATTTAGGGCAGTAGCATTGTGTAATGGAAAGAGCAGTGGATTGAGAGACAGGAAATAGTATTCCGTGCTGCCATGGACTAATTGAGTAACCCTAGATAAATCACTTACTTTTGAGAAGCTTCAGTTTCCTCGTCTGGAAAGGGAAGGAATTAGACTGGGTTAATTCTGATGTCCCTTCTAGCTCTAACTTATATTAAATGTGTCAGTTATATTGTATGTAGGATGTAGTTAAACCTGGAAGGGAGGATAAGCTTTCCAAAGTGGTGACACAAAAATATTCAAGAACAAAAATGTCCTGTGTGCGTACAAAGACCAGGTCCGAAAAGAGAAGCAGCAGGGACAAATTTATGAGAATGATGAGGGATGAGGACAGGTAGATTTGGGGGTGGGGGGAGGGATGGAAAGAGAGAATCGATAGGAGGTGAGTGTGAAAATCAAGGAAGAAGTGAGTTTCTCCACGCAGCTGAGATGTGAGTTGTGAGAAATTGAACTTGCCAATTTATGGCCACTCAAAGGATGACAGGCAATAAATATTGTGTACCTTCTATAATTCTCTGGCCTAAATGGGAACACCAAGATAATTACTACCTTGGAAAGCAAAAAACATGTTTTAGAACTGCTATGGGTACTACGTGCTGCTCTATCTTGGGCAGACGGAGACCTCAGCCCACAAACTGCTTCCAGCTTCGAATGAGGTGGCCCACTGTGTAGAACTCCACCCTTCTCAAGGCCAGGAGAATTGGTATTGGCAGATATCACTGAATGAAAGAATGGAGGAACCGCCAAGCAGTCTTCCTAGTAAGGTGTATTTGAAAGAAAGATGAGATCTGACGTTATGAAAGAGGATTGAGTCTAGGACACATGTTTTTCTTCTTAGACAAAGAGACCTGTAAGTCTTTCTGCTTCAAAGACAGAACACAAGATGTGGTTGCATGTACACACAAGGAATTAGGAGGTCCTCTGGGCTTTATTCATGTTTTCTCCTGCTTTTACTTATACCGTATAACTAATCTCTTCAGGATATTGAAGGAAGAAGTTTCTTTTTAAGTCAACAATTATATAGGTGGATAAATACTTCTAGAAAAAAATTTTTGTTGCACTTTTTTTTTTGTTTTCATTTAAGAATGGTGGTATTGAGGGAGCTTCCTGGCACTCCACTGGTTAGGACTCAGTGTTTTCACTGCCGAGGGCCCGGGTTCAATCCTTGGTCAGGGAAACTAAGATCCCACTAGCCCGGCGATGCAGCCAAAAAATTAAAAAAAAAAAAAAAAATGGTTGTATTGAAACAGTTCTGGAGACGGATGGTGGTGATGGTTGCACGGCAACGTGAATGCACTTAATACCACTGAACCCTACCCTTTAAAATGGTTAGAAGGGTAAATTTTACGTTACATACAATTTACCACAATTTTTTTAAAATTGAAAAGTTTGCAACACAGTTCTACCGTTAGTTTCTAAGGTCCCATTTCACATCTTCATCAGCATTAAAAATCTTGACAAGTCGGTTTTTAAAGAAGAATGATGGTCTTATATAACAAGTCTTCAAATAATTCTAGTGGGAATAATATTTTCCAAGTACACATCCAGGCTCCTCCTGAAGTCCTGCTATTAGACATTTTTGCCCTTTGAAATCATGTTTTTGAGGTATTTCAGACTGAGCTTAATATCAGGTCCTGCTTCCCACAGTTTGCGTCACTGTATCCCCATCTCAGCCCAATCTCTAGGTTAAATTCTGCTCTTTGGTAAAACACATTAAATATCTCTCATCCAACAATAACACTTCGCATCAAATGATCTTTGTTACTGGCAAGACTCTGATATTATACTCCATTTTTGATAATTGGATTTCTGTTTTGTCTCCTGTGGCTGAGTGCCTGTTTTGTAACTTTCCTACTACCCTAAATGCTCTATGATTGGTCTCAGCGTTTCATCCAACAAATATTTAAGGGATCTACTATGTGCCACACACTATTTTAGATGTTTGGGTTAAATCCTTGCCATCACTTGCTTTATGGTACAGTAGGGGAAACAGATAGTAAATAGTAAATGTTCTTAAGCTGGAAGTGTGCCTGGAATGTTTGAGGAACTGCAATGAGGTCAGTATGGTTGGAGCACAGAGAGCAATAGTAGAAGAGAGGTATTTAAGGACCAGATTAAACGGGCCTTAAGATAACTGCAGAGACATTGTTTTATTTTGAGAGAAATTGAGAAGCATTGGACAGTTTTAAGCAGAGAAGTAATATGATCTAACTTACATATTTAAAGGATCATTTTAACTCCATTGTTGATAATAGACTCTGGACAGGTAGAAACAGGAAGACTACTGCAGTAATACTGGCAAGAGGACTTCAGCTTCTGGCCAAGGTGAAGTACCAGAGACTGAATTTACCCTGCCATCTGAAACAACTAAAAAATAGGACATAGTATATATAACAATGGCTTTCAAGCACTGGACATCAGTTAGCCCATGGTAATGATCCCTTAGAGATGGAAAACTACTCGGGTGAGCCCTGTGATTGCTCCATCTTACTACATGGGGAGTTTTCAGGTCACAGTGCAGGGGAAGGCAATCTTAAAGGAGCTTAGTGGTCCCACTGAGTTGAAGAAATGGAGTTGAGGGTTAGAGGGCCAGCCTGCTGGAATTCTCAGGGCAGAGTACCAGAGAGGAAAGATGACCACAGAGAGAGAATACAGAGATTTGCAGAGGGTCTTGCTGAGTTTTTCAGATGAGTCTTACCAGCATATGCATGTGAAGAAACTACCCAAGGGCAGCAAAAGAACCACCTGAAATTATTAGTAGGAATGGTCCCTGGGGCTCACAAAAGGACTGGAATAGTTTGTATTCCCACCAGCCACAGTGGAAAACCCAAATATATCATGGGACAAAAAGTAGAGAACTCAGAAGGGTATTGCATCAGGAGTGGGAAAAAATTGCCACAGACTAAAAGCCATTCAGGAACTTCCCTGATGGTCCAGTGGGTAAGACTCCACGCTCCCAGTGCAAGGGGGCCTGGGTTCGATCCTTGGTTGGGGAACTAGATCCTGCATGTATGCTGCAACTAAGAAGTCTGCATGCTACAACTAAAAGATCCCGCATGCCACAACAAAGATCCCGTGTGCTGCAGCTAAGACTCAGCCAAATACATACATAAATAAATAAACAAATGAAAGCCATTCAATCACACTTAACAAAGCTTAAAACCAAACCTTACCAACAAGGACCTACTGTATAGCAAAGGGAACTCTACTCAATATTCTGTGATAACCTATATGAGAAAAGAATCTAAAAAAGAATGAATATATGTATATGTATAATTGAATCACTTTGCTGTACACCTGAAACTAACACAACACTGTAAATCAACTATACTCCAATAAAATTCAAATATTAAAAAGACAAAAAAAAACCAAGCCTTGATCACAGCTGGGGCAAACAACAGATAAAGCAAAAAGCTTAAAAGGGAAAAGCTGAAGAATGAATTGACCATAGGGGCTTTGAAAGCTTCAACATATTCCTGGAATCTAGGAGGCCATGTGCATGAGTCAGGCTGTGCACATGCTCAGGAAAGACCATAAGGAAAAAAAACAAAAAAAAGAAAGGGAATTCCCTGGTGGTCCAGTGGTTAGGACTTGGCACTTTCACTATTATGGTCCTGGATTCAATCCCTGGTCAGGGAACTAAGATTCTGCAAGCCACACCCCATGACAAAAAAAAAAAAAAAAAAAAAGGAAAGACCTGAGAAGGCCCTAAGCTCTCACCTCTGACTGCCCTTGAGACTCTGCACAAGCAGGAAGTGAAGACTAAGATACTGTTGCAAACTGCCTGGCTAAATCTGAAGATATGCTCCAATATAACCACAGAGCTCCTCAGCAAGACTGAGAGATTTATTGGTTTAAGGACATTTTTTGCCTTAAAGAAATCTCTCTCCAGTTATTAGTTGACCACTAAGCTAACTGAGTAAGGACTTTGGTGGCTACACACAAAAAAGAATATAGACTTTACAGAATCAGTACAGAAGAGTCACTAAACCATCAACAATTACAAGAAGAGGAAACAACAATGAACTGGGAAGAGGAGAGACTGACTGCCAGAGTTGCTACATTATATTACTTGAAATGCCCAGTTTCTGACAAAATGTTAGGACACATTAAATCAGCTATTTAAAATACGTTCAAAGAACTAAATGAAAACTTTGTCTAAAGAACTAAAGTTTAAGAACAATATCTCATCAAATGGAGAATACCAATAAAGAAATAAAAATTACAAAAGGAGCCAAACAGGAACTCTGGAGTTGAAAAATATAACACCTGAAAGGAAACAAGCACTAAAGGAAATTTGAGCAGGAATAAGAATCAGCAAACTTGAAGATAGGTTAATTGAGATTATACAGCATAAACTTAGGAGGGAGTGGAGCTACATAAGAGCAAAGTTTTTGTAAACTGTTGACATTTATATTAATCCAAGTTAGATTGCTACCAATTAAGGTGTTAATAGTAATCCACAGAGCAACCACTAAAGACATAATTTAAACATATGCTGGGACGTAGTGAGAGAGTAGCATTGACATATATACACTACCAAATGTAAAATAGATAGCTAGTGGGAAGCAGCTGCATAGCACAGGGAGATCAGCTCGGTGCTCTGTGATGACCTAGAGGGGTGGGATAGGGAGGGTGGGAGGGAGACGCAAGAGGGAGGGGATATGGGGATATATGTATATGTATAGCTGATTCACTTTGTTATAAAGCAGAAAGTAACACAACATTGTAAAGCAATCATACTCCAATAAAGAAAAAAGAAACATGTAGTAAAGAAACAAGGAAATTTAAGTGATATCTACAACAAAAAGGAATGCAGTAATGGAGGAATTGAGGAACAAAAAGATGTATAATAAGCAAATGGTAAAATGGCAGACATAAATCCTAACTTATCCTTTTTTTTCCTTTTAGCTTGTTTATTTTTTAATTTTTTCTTATTTTTTGAATTTTATTTTATTTTTTTATACAGCAGGTTCTTATTAGTTATCCATTTTATACATATTAGTGTATATATGTCAATACCAATCTCCCAATGCATCACACAACACCCCTCCACCCCCCACCCCCGCTGCTTTCCCCCCTTGGTGTCCATATATTTGTTCTCTACATCTGTGTCTCAATTTCTGCCCTGCAAACTGGCTCATCTGTACCATGTTTCTAGGTTCCACATATATGCGTTAATATATGATATTTGTTTTCCTCTTTCTGACTTACTTCACTCTGTATGACAGTCTCTAAATTCATCCATGTCTCTACAAATGACCCAAATTCGTTGCTTTTTATGGCTGAGTAATATTCCATTGTATGTATGTACCACATCTTCTATATCCATTTGTCTGTCAATGGGCATTTAGCTTGCTTCCATGTCCTGCCTGTTGTAAATAGTGCTGCAGTGAACATTGGGGTGCATGTGTCTTTCTGAATTATGGTTTTCTCTGGGTATATGCCCAGTAGTGGGATTGCTGGGTCATATGGTAATTCTATTTTTAGTTTTTTTAAGGAACCTCCATACTGTTCTCCACGGTGGCTGTATCAATTTACATTCCCACCAACAGTGCAAGAGGGTTCCCTTTTCTCCACACCCTCTCCAGCATTTGTTGTTTGTAGATTTTCTGATGATGCCCATTCTAAATGATGTGAGCTGATATCTCACTGTAGTTTTGATTTGCATTTCTCTAATAATTAGTGATGTTGAGCAGCTTTTCACGTGCCTCTTGGCCATCTGTATGTCTTCTTTGGAGAAATGTCTATTTAGGTCTTCTGCCCATTTTTGGATTGGGTTGTTTGTTTTTTTTAATATTGAGCTGCATGAGCTGTTTATATATTTTGGAGATTAATCCTTTGCCCGTTGATTCTTTTGCAAATATTTTCTCCCATTCTGAGAGTTGTCTTTTCGTCTTGTTTGTAGTTTGCTTTGCAAAAGCTTTTAAGTTTCATTAGGTCCCATTTGTTTACTTTTGTTTTTATTTCCATTACTCTAGGAGGTGGATCCAAAAAGATCTTGCTGTGATTTATGTCAAAGAATGTTCTTCCTATGTTTTCCTCTAAAAGTTTTATACTGTCCAGTCTTACATTTAGGTCTCTAATCCATTTTGAGTTTATTTTTGTGTATGGTGTTAGGGAGTGTTCTAATTTCATTTTTATCTGTAACTGTCCAGTTTTCCCAGCACCACTTATTGAAGAGACTGTCTTTTTCCCATTGTATATCCTTGCCTCCTTTGTCATAGATTAGTTGACCATAGGTGCATGGGTTTATCTCTGGGCTTTCTATGCTGTTCCATTGATCTATGTTTCTGTTTTTGTGCCAGAACCATATTGTCTTGATTATTGTAGCTTTGTAGTATAGTCTGAAGTGAGGGAGTCTGATTCCTCCAGCTCCGTTTTTTTTCCCTCAAGACCGCTTTTGCTATTTGGGGTCTTTTGTGTCTCCATACAAATTTTAAGATTTTTTTTTTTCTAGTTCTGTAAAAAATGCCATTGGTAATTTGATAGGGATTGCATTGAATCTGTGTATCTCTCCATCTGTTTGTATCATCTTTAATTTCTTTCATCAGTGTCTTTGAGTTTCCAGCATACAGGTCTTTTGTCTCCCTACGTAGTTTTATTCCTAGGTATTTTATTCTTTTTGTTGCAATGGTAAATGGGAGTGTTTCCTTAATTTCTCTTTCAGATTTTTCATCCTTAGTGTATAGGAATGCAAGAGATTTCTGCGCATTAATTTTGCATCCTGCCACTTTACCAAATTCATTGATTGGTACTAGTAGTTTTCTGGTGGCATCTTTAGGATTCTCTATGTATAGTATCATGTCACCTGCAAACAGTGACAGTTTTACTTCTTTTTTTCCGATTTGTATTTCTTTTATTTCTTTTAATTCTCTGATTGCCATTGCTAGGACTTCCTAAACTATGTTGAATAATAGTGGTGAGGGTGGACATCCTTGTCTTGTTCCTGATCTTAGAGGAAATGCTTTCAGTTTTTCACCATTGAGAATGATGCTTGCTATGGGTTTGTCATACATGGCCTTTATTATGTTGAGCCAGGTTCCCTCTTTGCCCACTTTCTGGTGAGTTTTTATCATAAATGGGTGTTGAATTTTGTCAAAAGCTTTTCTACATCTGTTGAGTCGATCATGGTGTATGATCCTTTTAATGTGTTGTTGGATTCTGTTTGCTGGTATTTTGTTGAGGATTTTTGCATCTATATTCATCAATGATATTAATCTGTAATTTTCTTTTTTTGGTAGTATCTTTGTCTGGTTTTGGTATCAGGGTGATGGTGGCCTCATAGAATGAGTTTGGGAGTGTTCCTGCCTCTGCAATTTTTTGGAAGAGTTTGAGAAGGATGGGTGTAAGCTCTTTTCTAAATGTTTGATAGAATTCACCTGTGAAGCCACCTGGTCTTGGACTTTTGTTAGTTGGAAGATTTTTAATCACAGTTTCAATTTCATTACTTGTGATTGGTCTGTTTATATTTTCTATTTCTTCCTGGTTCAGTCTTGGAAGTTATACCTTTCTAAGAATTTGTCCATTTCTTCCAGGTTGTCCATTTTATTGGCATAGAGTTGCTTGTAGTAGTCTCTTAGGATGCTTTGTATTTCTGCGGTGTCTGTTGTAACTTCTCCTTTCTCATTTCTAATTTTATTGATTTGAGTCCTCTCCCTCTTTTTCTTGATGAGTCTGGCTAAAGGTTTATCAATTTTGTTTACCTTCTCAAAAAACTAGCTTTTACTTTTATTGATCTTTGTTATTGTTTTCCTTGTTTCTATTTCATTTATTTCTGCTCTGATCTTTATGATTTCTTTCCTTCTGCTAACTTTGGGTTTTGTTTATTCCTCTTTCTCTAGTTCCTTCAGGGGTAAGGTTAGATTGTTTATTTGAGATTTTTCTTGTTCTTGAGGTAGGCTTGTATAGCTATAAACTTCCCTCTTAGAACTACTTTTGCTGCATCCCATAGGTTTTGGATTGTTACGTTTTCATTGTAATTTGTCTCTAGGTATTTTCTGATTTCCTCTTTGATTTCTTCAGTGATCTCTTGGTTATTTAGTAACGTATTGTTTAGCCTCCATGTGTTTGTGTTTTTTATGTTTTTTTCCCTGTAATTGTTTTCTAATCTCATAGCATTGTGGTCAGAAAAGATGCTTGATATGATTTCAATTTTCTTAAATTCACTGAGGCTTGATTTGTGACCCAAGATGTGATCTATCCTGGAGAACGTTTCTTTTTTTTTTTTTTTTTTTTTTTTGCGGTATGCGGGCCTCTCACTGCTGTGGCCTCTCCCGCCACAGAGCACAGGCTCTGGACACGCAGGCTCAGCAGCCATAGCTCACGGGCCCAGCCACTCCACGGCATGTGGGATCCTCCTGTACCAGGGCATGAACCCGTGTCCCCTGCATCGGCAGGTGGACTCCCAACCACTGCGCCACCAGGGAAGCCCCTGGAGAACGTTTCTTGAGAAGAAAGTGTAATCTGCTGTTTTTGGATGGAATGTCTTACAAACATCAATTAAATCTCTCTGGCCTATTGTGTCATTTAAAGCTTATGTTTTCTTATTAATTTTCTGTCTGGATGATCTGTCCATTGGTGTAAGTGAGGTGTTAAAGTCCCCCACTATTATTGTGTTACTGTCGATTTCCTCTTTTATAGCTGTTAGCAGTTGCCTTATGTATGGAAGTGCTCCTGTGTTGGGTACATACATATTTATAATTGTTATATCTTCTTTTTGGATTTATCCCTTGAGCATTATGTAGTGTCCTTCCTTGTCTCTTGTAACGTTCTTTATTTTAAAGTCTATTTTATCTGAGATGAGTATTGCTACTCCAGCTTTCTTTTCATTTCCATTTGCATGGAATATCTTTTTCCATCCCCTCACTTTCAGTCTGTATGTGTCCCTAGGTCTGAAGTGGGTCTCTTGTAGACAGCATATATATGGGCCTTGTTTTGGTATCCATTCAGCGAGCCTGTATCTTTTGGTTGGAGCATTTAATCCATTCATGTTTAAGGTAATTATTGATATGTATGTTCCTATTACCATGTTCTTAATTGTTTTGGGTTTGTTTTTGTTGGTCCTTTTCTTCTCTTGTGTTTCCCACTTGGAGAAGTTCCTTTAGCATTGTTGTAGAGCTCAGTTAGTGGTGCTGAATTCTCTTAGCTTTTGCTTGTCTGTAAAGCTTTTGATTTCTCCATCGAATCTGAATGAGATCCTTGCCCAGTAGAGTAATCTTGGTTGTAGGTTCTTCCCTTTCATCACTTTAAATATGTCATGCCACTCCCTTCTGGCTTGTAGAGTTTCTGCTGAGGAATCAGCTGTTAACCTTATGGGAGTTCCCTTGTACGTTATTCGTCGTTTTTCCCTTGCTGCTTTCAATAATTTTTCTTTGTCTTTAATTTTTGCCAATTTGATTACTATGTGTCTTGGCGTGTTTCTCCTGTATGAGACTCTCTGTGCTTCCTAGAGTTGGGTGGCTATTTCCTTTCCCATGTTAGGGAAGTTTTTGACTATAATCTATTCACATATCTTCTCGGGTCCTTTCTCTCTCTCTTCTCCTTCTGGGACCCCTATAATGTGAATGTTGTTGTGTTTAATGTTGTCCCAGAGGTCTCTTAGGCTGTCTTCATTTCTTTTCATTCTTTTTTCTTTGTTCTGTTCCGCAGTAGTGAATTCCACCATTCTATCTTCCAGGTCACTTATCCCTTCTTCTGCCTCAGTTATTCTGCTATTGATTCCTTCTAGTGTAGTTTTCATTTCAGTTATTGTATTGTTCATCTCTGTTTGTTTGTTCTTTAATTCTTCTAGGTCTTTGTTAAACATTTCTTGCATTTTCTCAATCTTTGCCTCCATTCTTCTTCCGAGGTCCTGGATCATCTTCAATATCATTATTCTGAATTCTTTTTCTGGAAGGTTGCCTATCTCCACTTCATTTAGTTGTTTTTCTGGGGTTTTATCTTGTTCCTTCATCTGGTACATAGCCCTCTGCCTTTTCATTTTGTCTGTCTTTCTGTGAATGTGGTTTTTGTTCCACAGGTTGCAGGATTGTAGTTCTTCTTGCTTCTGCTGTCTGCCCTCTGGTGGATGAGGCTATCTAAGAGGCTTGTGGAAGTTTCCTGATGGGAGGAACTGGTGGTGTGGAGAGCGGGGTGTTGCTCTGGTGGGCAGAGCTCAGTAAAACTTTAATCCCCTTGTCTGCTGATGGGTGGGACTGGGTTCCCTCCCTGTTGGTTGTTTGGCCTGAGGCGACCCAACACTGGAGCCTACCCGGGCTCTTTGTTGGGGCTAATGGTGGACTCTGGAAGGACTCACGCCAAGGAGCAGTTCCCAAAACTTCTGCTGCCAGTGTCCTTGTCCCCACGGTGAGACACAGCCACCCCCCCATCTCTGCAGGAGACCCTCCAACACTAGTAGGTAGGTCTGGTTCAGTCTCCCCTGGGGTCACTGCTCCTTCCCCTGGGTCCCAAAGCGCACACTACTTTGTGTGTGCCCTCCAAGAGTGGAGTCTCTGCTTCCCCCTGTCCTGTCAAAGTCCTGCAATCAAATCCCGCTAGCCTTCAAAGTCTGATTCTCTAGGAATTCCTCCTCCCGTTGCTGGACCCCCAGGTTGGGAAGCCTGACGTGGGGCTTAGAACCTTCACTCCAGTGGGTGGACTTCTGTGGTATAATTGTTCTCCACTTTGTGAGTCACCCACCCAGCAGTTATGGGATTTGATTTTATTGTGATTGCGCCCCTCCTACCGTCTCACTGTGGCTTCTCCTTTGCCTTTGGATGTGGGGTATCTTTTTTGGTGAGTTCCAGTGTCTTCCTGTCGATGATTGTTCAGCGGTTAGTTGTGCTTCTGGTGTTCTCACAACAGGGAGTGACCTAACTTATCCTTTAATACATTAAATGTAAGTAGATTAAATTATCAAAAGGCTGAAATTGGCATACAGCTATATAAAAGGAAAAAAGTGATCCAATGATACGTTGTCATTTTTGATTCAACGACGCAAGTAGGCTCAAAGTGAAAGAACAGAAAAAGATATGCCATGAAACAGTAACCAAAAGAGAGCTAGAGGGCTTCCCTGGTGGCGCAGTGGTTGAGAGTCCGCCTGCTGATACAGTGGACACGGGTTTGTGCCCCGGTCCTGGAAGATCCCATATGCCGCGGAGCGGCTAGGCCCGTGAGCCGTGGCCGCTGAGCCTGCGCATCCGGAGCCTGTGCTCCGCAATGGGAGAGGCCACAACAGTGAGAGGCCCGCATACCGCAAAAAAAAAAAAAAAGAAGTAAAAAGAGAGCTAGAATAACTATACTAATATGAGACAATCCAGGCTTTCAGACAAAAATTGTTACTAGAGACCAAAAAAAGGACATAATGACAAAAGGTCAATCTATGAAGAAGAAATAACGATTATAAATATATGCACCTAATAACAGGTCTGAAAAACAAGCAAAAAATGCACAATATTGAAGGAAGAAATAGACAGTTCAACAATAATAGCTGTAGAATTTAACATCACACTTTCAATAACGGATAGGACAACCACAAGGAAAATCAACAAGGAAATAGACTTGAACAACAGTACATCTAACAGACATCCATGGAACACTTCAACACCCAACAGCAGCAAAGTACATTTTCTCTAGTGCATATAAAACATTTTTCAGGATAGAATATATGATTTTCAACTTCAGAATCTCTATTTAGGTCCTTTAAAAACTTTCTCTTTATTGATGTTCTCTATTTGATGAGACATCATTCCCATACTTTCTTCAGCTCTTTAGACATGATTTCTGTTAGCTCTTTGATCGTATTTAAAATAATTGACCCAAAGTCTTTATCTAGTAAGTACAACATCTGGGCTTCTTCAGGGACTCCTTCCTTCCTTCCTTCCTTCCTTCCTTCCTTCCTTCCTTCCTTCCTCCCTCCCTCCCTCCCTCCCTCCCTCCCTCCCTTCCTTCCTTCCTTGTTGGGTCTTCGTTGCTGCATGCGGGCTTTCTCTAGTTGCAGTGAGCCAGGGGCTACTCTTTGTTGCAGTGAGTGGGCTTCTCATTTCTCATTGCGGTGTCTTCTCTTGTTGCGGAGCATGGGCTCTAGCCACACGGGCTTCAGTAGTTGTGGCACACGGGCTCAGTAGTTGTGGCTCGAGGGCTCTAGAGCGCAGGCTCAGTAGTTGTGGCTCACGGGCTTAGTTGCTCCATGGCATGTGGGATCTTCCTGGAACAGGGCTCGAACCCATGTCCCCTGCACTGGCAGATGGATTCTTAACCACTGCGCCACCAGGGAAATCCCAGAGACTATTTCTATTGATTGCTTTTTTTTTCCCCTGTGTATAGGTGACACTTTCTTGTTTCTCATAATTTTTTTTTATTAAACATCTCAAATAATAATATATGGCAGCTCGGGAAAGCAGATTCTCCTGCCTCCTTAGGGTTTATCATTTTGCAACTTCTTAGACTAGTTATTTGTTTGTTCAGTGACTTTTTCAAATAATTCCAAAGAATTTTTCAGTGTCAGAGGTTTTCACAGTCCCTATGGATATCTCACGCCTCAGCTTTTCTTGTTAAGCTTTCTGGTTAGTCTACTGTGTGTGTCAGCATCTCAGGCAGCTGTGATGTTGAAACATTCCGGAAAAGCTCTTTCCTCCCTCCCTAAGGTGGTTAGTACCAGGCAAGTTTGTGTGAAGTTGAATAAAGAGCATTTCCAGTGGTCTTACAGGGAACCCCTAGCAGATAGATCAAATAATGACATTTCTTTGGGAATGAGATCCTTTCTGTTCCCTGCCAGTATTAGAAGTGCAGACTGTTATTTTAAGGCTGCCATGGAACTGGGGGATGGGACTAAGGTAAGTTAAAACGCCACAAAACTCATTGCTGTTACCAGGGTTCAGCTCTTTTTCTTAACTAGATGTTCCTTGGATTGCTGAATGCCTTAGGTTAATTTTGAATTCTAGAGCTGATTCTGACCATTCTTGCCAGGCTTTTTTGGTTGCTTTTATGGAGGGACAAACTTTTGGAGGTTCTTACTGTATGATTTTTGCTGAAATCACCTTAATTAGATTAGGCCTTTTTGCTCTCATTATTTCTTTCATTCATTCCTATTTTTTAAATGCCTACCACAGCCAGACACTGTTCTAAGAGGCCTGAGGATACAGTGTGTTCTTCCCTGGGGCTCACATGTTATATAACCACAGTAATAAAATAGTGGCTGGTGGTATAATGTAATTTTATCCAGTATCTTGCTGTGAAGAGTTTGTGGCCTGTTGGTTAAGTAGTCAACAAAAACACATTGAACGCTTACTATGTGCCCAGCATTGCTGACTTTCCAGGAAAACTTTTGTTCCACTCTCACATAAATCCCTTATAGTCTACTTCTCCAGAAGGAAGGTTATACTTCACAGGAAGCACTTACATCTGTTCTGCTACCTCTCCCCCTCCTCCCCCTCCCACAAATAGTCCAGTCAGATTCAAAAAGAGTGGCTTAGTATGGATAAGACAGTGCCTCATAGTCAAAATAATATGGTTAGGCCTGAGGAGGAAGGTCCTGACTTTCAAAAAAGAAGATTTTCTTTTGTTGAGATGGGGGGGGGAGTGGGGGGTGGGCGGTAAAGGATTTAAAGTTAAAAAGTAAGAGCGATAAAGGCATAATGAAAACCTGTATGAAAGAGGTTCCCTGAAACTTCTCAATTACACACTATACTCCTTTGAACTTTTCCTTATAACTCTAACCCAGCCCACAGTTCTGTCTTCTAAATGAGTAATACCTGTAGCCATGCTTTAGGTACTAAATCATGCTATTCAAGGCATTTCTTTAGTATTTTTGTTAATAGACTTTTTGTGTGTATCTTATTTTTATGAAATATTTTCTTTGAAGTCAAAGAAAAGGTCTTCAAATATTTCCCCTATTGTCTGACATGCTGAAGGTGTTTTATGTATATCAATCAAATACACACACACACACACACACACACACACACACACACACACACACACACCATTTATAACTGGCTCTGCAGGGTCAGCTGGCAGACTGGACACTAGCTACAAACACAGTCACACTCTGAGGCACTGATTGAGGTTAGGGCTTCAACATATAAATTTTGAGGGGACAGAATCCATTCTATAACATTGATCAATAGATATTTGTTGAAAAAGAGTCCTTTTCCCAAGTATAATCTGAGCACGTGATCTCTCTGTTTCTCCTTTGCCTCTTTTATTAGGAACTTTCTGTTTTCTTTCACTTCTTGCTTAGGAAACTAAATGCTGGTTCAGGTACTGTCAAAGCTTGGGTGGGGTTGGGTGGCAACTGCATTTGCCCTGATGCATTCATATTTGAACGTTGACATATTGCATAGTTCACTTGAATGGGTTTGGAAAAGAAAGAATTGAGTCTATAATTAGTAGGGAAGGATGGAGGAGACCCAGAGGTAAGCAAGGAGTGGCCCCAGCTCCGGGCGGTTTTTCCCCTTCCTTTTCCTCAATAGTATGACTTGCTTTGGTTACTTCCTGCTCTCCAGAGGTGGAGTCAGTTAGGCTTTTACAGAGAGGCTGGTATTACCCAAGCTGGGCGATTCTCCTTACACAGATCAGCAGACCTACAGTGGGACAGAAACAGGCCTTTCTCTGCTGGCTTCCTCTGGAATGAGAGCAGAAAGCTGGCTTGCTGAGAATATCATAGTACTAATGTGTATCCTAGGAGACTACCAAGTAAAGAGAGCTACTCTCATTTTGGACAGCAAAGTATTCAAAGAAAATGTTAGCAGATGGAAGACCAAAGAATATGTGTGAAAAAGTGGAAATTATCTGGAAATGAGAAAATAACATCCTGGAGCAGAAGGATGTGGGACAAAATATAAAATATATAGAAAAGGATCAGGAAAGCTGGGATGAAATAAAGAAAAAAAATTCCAAACACACCAGGACAAATTTTTTCCTTAGTTGTACTGAGTACTTATTACCACTATTTTTTTTTTTTTTGAGGATGAATAGGAAATTTTTATGAGCACCCCTTAGTTATGCCTAAGATAATACATAGAACACTATAATAAGCTATTAGGATAAGATAATAAGATAATCTATAATTATATGATATACTATTGATATAATTCTTACTCCAGAAATACTTTTATTGTTTACAGTAAAAGGTCTGTGGACAAGAACTCTTTCAGATAATATGTTATGACATCTAGTTAGGCTAACACCCTCAAGTCAGGATTCTAATACCCAAACAAAACCAAGTGAGCTAACTCTTTACAAAATACCCTTTAACACAGCTGCTTTTTCTGTTTGTACCACATGATATGCCAACCATAAGACTTTATGCAGCCTAACTTTTGGAGATTTTTACACCCTCAACATTTTCCCCCACCAAATTCCAGGCATATTATCAGGCTGTTAACTACATTTACATAGATTTTAAAATGGATCAGAAAAGAAAAAAATAATTGGTGGGCCAATTTGACTGCCAAGAATGGTAAAGGAAAATAACCAACTTCCAATGGAAGATCAGTTAGGCTTCTACAGAGGAGCTGGTATTACTGGAGTTGGGCGATTCTCCTTACACAGAAAGCAGAGACAGAGTGATGGACAAAGGAGAGACAGAACTTGCCAAAATCAAGCTTCAATCATGTTCCTATCACATGCCAGTGTTACGGGCAAACCACATTTATGGGGACTTCAGGGAGTGTTTATGCTCTGGAGTTTATTCAAATTCAGCTGTAGTTTGATTGAAATTGAGAGCAGAAATGTAGAGGTTTCCTGATTTTAACTCAAAGTAGTGTATTTGGGCTATATTAGTATTAATATAATACTTAACTAGTGAAGCATGTTTGAAATTTCTTTTTCTCCCCAACCTTACTGAGATATAATGGATAAATAACAATGTGTATGATGAAGGCATATAATGTGACGATTTGATAAATGTATATGTTGGTAAATGATTACCACAATAATTATCACTTTGTGTGTATACGGTGAGAATATTTAAGATCTGTTCTCTTTGCAAATTTCAAAATACTGTATTGCTAACTATAGTCATCATGCTGTACATTACATCCCCAGAACTTATTCATCTTATAACTGAAAATTTGTACCCTTTGACCAACATCTCCCCATTTCTCCTATTCCCCAGCACCTGGCAACCACCATTTTACTCTGTGTCTATGAGTTTGAGTTTTTCAGATTCCACACATAATTGAGATAACACAGTATTTGTCTCTCTC
Organism: Monodon monoceros; assembly: GCF_005190385.1. NCBI lineage: Eukaryota > Metazoa > Chordata > Mammalia > Artiodactyla > Monodontidae > Monodon > Monodon monoceros. The sequence goes on from NW_021703783.1 coordinate 7,168,649, forward strand.
CGTCTGACATTTCACTTAGCATAATGCCCTCAAGGTACATCTCAAATGGCAGGTTTTCCTTCTTTTTATGGCTGAAAGTATTCCACTGTGTGTATATATATATATATATATGTACATATATACCACATTTTCTACATCCATTCATCCACTGATGGGCACTTAGGTTGCTTCCATGTCTTGGCTGTTGTGAGTAATGCTGTGCTGAGCATAGGGGTCCAGATGAACTTTAGCGATAATAATTTCATTTCCTTTTGATATATGTGATATATATAAGTGGGATTGCTGGATCATATGGTAGTTCTACTTTTAATTTTTTGAGGAACCTCCATACTGTTTTCCATAGTGGCTGCACCAATTTACATTCCCATCAACAGTGAACAAGGGTTCCCATTTTTCCACATTTTTGCCAACACTTGTTATGTCTTTTTGATAATAGCCATCCTAACAGGTGTGAGACAATATCTCATTGCAGTTTTGATTTGCATTTCGCTGAAGATTTGTGATGTTGAACACCTTTTCATGTACCTGTTGGCCATTTCTATGTCTTTGGGAAAATGTCTATTCAGGTCCTTTGCCCATTTTTTTTTTTTTTTTTTTTTTGGCTGTACTGCACAGCTTGTGGGATCTTAGTTCCCTGACCAGGGATCAAACCCGTGCCCCGTGCAGTGGAAGCGTGGAGTCCTAACCACTGGACCACCAGGGAATTCCCTCTTTTGCCCATTTTTAAAATTGAATTGTTTTTGCTATTTTGCTAGTTGTATAAGTTCCTATATGTAGTGAATATTCATTCCTTATCAGTTTGCAGATATTTTCTCCCATTCCATAGGTTGCCTTTTTATGTTGTTGATTATTTCTTTTGCTGTGAAGAAACTATTTCATTGGATGTATTGTTTATTTTTGCTTTTGTTACTTATGCTTTGGGTGTCATATCCAAAAAATTATTGCTAAGACCAAAGTCAATGAGCTTTTCCCCTATGTTTTCTTATAGGAATGTATGGCTTCAGATCTTACATTTAAGTCTTTAATTAATTTTAATTTTTGTGAGTGTCGTAAGACAGTATTCCAATTTCATTCTTTTGCATGTGAATATCCAGTTTTCCCAACACCATTTGAAAAGACTATATCTTTCCCAGTGAGTATTCTTGGATCCCTTGCCAAATATTAGTTGACTGTATATGCATGGGCTTATTTCTGGGCTCTCAATTCAGTTTCATTGGTCTATGTGTCTGTTTTTATGTTAGTACTATACTGTTTTGTTTACTATAGCTTTGTAATGTAGTTTAAAAATCAGAAAGTGTGATGCCTCCAGCTTCATTCTTCTTTCTCAAGATTGCTTTGGCTATTTGGGGTCTTCTGTGGTTTCATATGAATTTTAGGAGTGTTTGTTCTATTGCTATAAAAGTGCCATTGGTACTTTGCTAAAGATCACATTGAATCTACAGATTGCTTTGGATGGTGTGGGCATTTTGATAATATTAATAATTCTGATCCATGTATTGAGCTATCTTTCCCTTTATTTGTGTCTTCTTCAATTTCTTTCATTAATGTCTTATAGTTTTCAGTGTACAGATCTTTCACCTCCTTAGTTAAATTTATTGCTATGTATTTTATTGTTTTAGATGCTGTTATAAATGGGATTGTTTCATTTTTTTTTTTTAGATAATTTGTTTTTTGAAATTTATAAAGTCACGACTGGCCCTATCAGCAGTTAAAAAGCTATCTGATACAACCCTTCATGGTCACCTCAGGGAGGGGTAGATAAAAAAGGAAAGGGTTGGTTTAGGATAGAAGCATATACTTAAAAGGAAGTAGTTATTAATAATAGAAAGATGAAATATAGTTCAGGATATCTCAGAATTCTGATTTCATGTTTCTCTAAATTGGTATTCATTTTCATATAAACTTTCTGTAGACTATGATTGTATTTGTAATAAAACTGATTATTTACTTAAGAATTTATTGAATGTAGAATAAAACGTAAATTGGATGTACTGGTTTCCCCTTCTGTCCACATCCGTCAGAGCCTGCAAGAATCAACCACAAAATGTTCCATACCTAACAGAAAGCTTCGGTATGTGCATGTATGTGTGTGCCTATTGTGTGTATTTGTCCTAGGATCCCACAAGCCACGCAGTGGCACGGCCCAGGGAAAAAAAACAAAAAACAAAAACCAGCAACAAATACAAAATTGCAACTGAGAAAAGTGTTACAAAAAACTTGTAAGAGATTTTATTAAAGGAATTTGCACAAGTAAATGGATGTCAGAGGAGGTCTTTGTGAGCAGAACTTCCCTCAGACCCTGGGAAGTGGGCTCCTGCCCAGGTTCTGTGCCTCACTGGACCCAAACTTTGGAATGCTTTCCTCAAAAATTTACAAGTCCCATTCTGATGCCTGGGACAAGCTGAGGCTGTAGGAATGAGGGGAACATGGACGGATTATTTTAAACTGTAGATAGGAGTTCCCTAGTGCATTCCTAACAAGGATCTGATGGGATATTTATGGACGATCCAATCATGATCTCATCAATAACCACCAGTATTGACTGGTTAACTGACGGTTCCTAGGTGCCAGGTACTATATTAAATGTGGGAGATACAATAATCAGCAAAACAGAGTCCCTGCCCTCACAGCTTATATAGTCTGACTGTGCATACTGGAGAGGTTTCCAGATGAATTTAGATGTGACTCTTACATTCTGGGCCTTCAAATGCTAACTACTCCAGGGTGTAGGTTTAAGTTAATGTTCACTCTTTTCCTTATGCATCATTGCTTATATGGATATATCTTAAAGAAAATTGTAGACAATAAAGCACAGAGGCAGCCCTTCGTATTTTTCTGCGCAATTCTCCTTTCCCATCAAGGGAGAGCTCATTTGGATTCATTTCACAAAGACCTCATTAATGTTGGCATCTTATTTCTTCTATCCCATATGGTTACTATTTTCATTTTATTCCAGGTAGCAGAGTACCAAACTAAAGAAGTCCTGGGAGGACCAAACTACAAGAGACAGAGGATGAAGAGAGAAGGAAGACAGTTTCATGGCCTCTTTCTTTTTTAAAAAATTTTTTATTTTTTAATTTTTTATTGAGGTATAGTTGATTTGCAATGTCGAGTTAATTTATGCTGTACAGCAAAGTGATTCAGATATCTATCTATCTATGTCTATCTATCTATCTATCTATCTATATATATACTTTTTAAAAAATATTCTTTTCCATCATGGTTTATCATAGGATATTGAATATGGTTGTCTGTGCTATACAGTAAGACCTTGTTTATCCATTCTATATATAATAGCTTACATCTGCTAATCTCAGCCTCCCACTCCATCCCTCCATCCCTTCCCCAACCCCCTCCCTCTGGAGTCTCTTGGCCTCTTTCTATTGGGCTTTGGTAGGAGCAATGCAGAAGAGAGGTTGACATTCTGTGCCTTTATTATCAGAGCTTTGCTCTAAACTCCAGGAAGCCTTTCTGACTAAACTACTCTTAGAGCCAACATTACAGCTCAGTTCTCAAAGTGTGGTCCCTGGCCCAGCAGCATCAGCATCACCTGAGAACTTGTTCAAAATGCAAATTCTCAAGCCCAGCTACAGACCAATGAATCAAAAACTCGGACTGGGGCCCAGCAAGATGTATTTCAACAAACATTTTTCTGTGTCTCCCTTATTAATAAATCAATTAAGACAAAAGATGGGCCCTTCTCCCTATAGTATATGAAGTATGTGCAGTTACCTATAAGAAAGAATAATTAGTTAATAATGCCACAAATCATAAAGTCATACCAGATAAGAGCCCCAAAGAGGGAAGGACCATTGAAAGGGTTTGGGAGATCAGGAGCCAAGTGAATTATTTTGAAGGTAATGAAGAGATGGATAGGATGAGGGATAACTTTTGCCCTTTACTCCTCATTTATATGTTTATACTGAGTACCCAGGCTAGGAGAAGGAAGACAGATAAGCTTTAATTCTCACTCTAAAGAGTTTGACAGTATAGGTGGGGAAAAGAGGCATGTAAGTAAGTGACAAGACAAGGTAGATAGTGCTGTGGTCAATTCACTAGGTACTGAAGTTTGGGGCAGAGAAGAAAGGAATTAATTCTATCTGGAGCAGTGGAGTATATGAGGTGGATTAGAAATGCCTTCATAGAGGTATTAGTTGAATCTGGAAGGACAATGAGAAATTCTCCCAGTAGAGAAGAAAAGGCAATTCAGGCAAAGGGAATGGCATGGACAAAAGCATATGTATGAAGAAGCAGTCTTTCAGGTTTTTTCCATCTGCTTTGCTGTGTCACTCTGTGCCTTCTGCTGATCACGTGGAACCCTCAATGCCCCAAACAGAAGTAAACATCTTTCTACAAATCTTTTTCTTTTTAATGAAAGTTGCAAATTTTTAAATTTAAGAAATACTAGAACTAATTTAATTTGTCGTATTTTTTCCAACCTCCAGATCTTTATTGATTATCAATTATTATATTTTAATTTTTAATTGCATTAAAATACATAATATAAAATGTACCCTTGGGCTTCCCTGGTGGCGCAGTGGTTGAGAGTCCGCCTGCCGATGCAGGGGACGCGGGTTCGTGCCCCGGTCCGGGAAGATCCCACATGCCACGGAGCGACTGGGCCCGTGAGCCATGGCCGCTGAGCCTGTGCGTCCGAAGCCTGTGCTCCGCAACGGGAGAGGCCACAACAGTGAGAGGCCCACGTACCGAAAAAAAAAAAAAAAAAAAAATGTACCCTCTTCACCATTTCTAAGCGTACACAGTTCGGTGTATTCACATTGTTATGTCACAAGCCCACAGAGCTTGCCTTATTTTACTCTTCAAAATGTTAATTGCTTGAAAGTTGCTAACCCTACAAAAGGGTGCTCCATCATAATTTTTAATAATACTAAAGCAAAATTTGCAGAAAGCTTACTGTGTGCCAGACACTGTGCTAGGCACTTCCCATTCATCAAGTCATTTGATTTTTATACCAACTCTATAATATAGGTGCTATTATTGTTCTCATTTTATAGATGAATAAACAAAAGCACAGAGAGGTTAACAACTTGTCATGGGTCACACAACTAATAAATGGCATCCTCTGTACAGATTCTTTGTACAATTATCTTTCTTCTGCAAGATTGGTGTCTTATGGTTGCTGGAGCAGTAAATAGATGTTTTAAATCTCCCTTAGCAGTGAAGTTAACTTCCTAGGTATCCAAGTTAAATACATGTAATGTAAATAAGCACCCCTCCCTAACTTAGGTATTACTATTTTTTCATTGCATAGCTAATATATTATTGGACGTGCATAGCTGGAACCATACTTGTCTCCATTCTCACTTCTCTTTTAGATCCACATGGTTGGAAAATGTTCAGCAGAATCCCAAAGTTTAAAAATCTTATAAACTAAAATCAAAGGGCCAGGGTAAAAGAAGATTCTTTTCTGAAGAGAATGAAGGTGTATTTCTGTGATTTTAGAAAAGCTGTGAGAAGTAGACATGTGTAGTGGTGGGCCCTGAACATGTTACAAAGGGAAGAAGAGGGGAAAAATTTAGAATCAGAAAATTCAAAGTAGGAGGAGAGAAGGAAAAGGTGCCAAAGGAAGTATGCTAAGCAGGTTCTACAAACTTTCTTTCTTCATTTTTCAGTTCCTTTGTTTTGACATGTAAAACACTACCTCTACATTGCAGCTCAGAATGAATTATATTTTTGCTTTAGGCAGTCATTTATCTTTGAGTGATTAAAAATTGATTTAAATGCCTTTTATATTTTATTTGATATAATTTCCAGAGATCTTCATTTATTTGTGCAGTTTCTGTATGGTGTGTTATTCCAGGGGTCGACATTTACTTTTTTCTGTAGATAATCAGATAGTAAATAATGCAGGCTTTGCATACCACATAGTTTCTAATAATCCCGCAAATCTACTATAGCACAAAATAGACACTGATAATATGTAAACAAATGAATATTACTGTGCTCCAATAAAACTTTATTTACAAAACCCGTGAAAGGCTGGATATGACCAACAGGCCATAGTTTGTCAACCCCTGTTCTATCTTCTGACTTAATTAAGAACTCCCTTTAATATTGCTCGTAGCATAGATCTGCTGGCAATAAATTCTGTCAGCTTTTGTTTGTCTGAAAAACTCTTTATCCCTTTCATTATTGAAAGATATTTTTGCTGGGTACAGAATGCTGATTTCCATTTTTTCCCCCTCCTTTTAGTACTTTAAAGATGCCAATCCACTGTCTTCTGGATAATATTGTTTTTCATGAGGAGTTTGCTGTAATTCTTTTTTTATGTATATATATATAATGTGTCTTTTATTCTCTGGCCACCTCCAAGACTCCCTATTTATCTCTGGTTTAGAGAAGTTTGAACATGATGGATTAGGTGTGTTTTATTTTAGCATTTATCTTGCTTGGACTTCTCTATGATTCCTGGATCTATTGTTTGATGTTTTGCATTACATTTGGAAAACTCTCATGTGTTATCTCTTCAAACATTTCTTCTGCTTGTTCTTTCTCTCTTCTTCTAGGATTCCAATAACTTGTACATTAAACCATTTGATATTGTCCCACAGCTCTTGGATACTCTGTTCTATTTGTTTCTCCTCTTTTCTCTTGATGTTTCAGTTTGGGTAATCCTAATGACCTATCTTCAAGGTAGATATTGGTTTATTATTTCCTTAGCTGTGTCAGGTTTAGTAATGCGCCTTTAGGAGGAGCTGCTCATCTCTGATACCATAGTTTTTATTTTCAGCATTTTTTTTTTTTTTGCGATATGTGGACCTCTCACTGTTGTGGCCTCTCCCGTTGCGGAGCACAGTCTCCAGACGCGCAGGCCCAGCGGCCGTGGCTCACGGGCCCAGCCGCTCCGTGGCATGTGGGATCTTCCCGGACCAGGGCACGAACCCGTGTCCCCTGCATCGGCAGGCGGACTCTCAACCACTGTGCCACCAGGGAAGCCCTATTTTCAGCATTTTTATCTGACTTTATCACTTATGTCTTTATTCTCAAATTCCCTAACTGTTCATGGATGTTGTCCACTTTTTTCATTAGATCTTTTATAAGATTGCTCCCAGCCATTTTAAAGTCCTTCTTTGAAACTACTAACATGTAGATCATCTCTGAACCTGGTTCTGTTAATTGCTTTGTATTTTGAAGACAGGTGGTTGTCTTCTTTGTTATTTTTCTTTTGGTAGATTATATAATTTTTGATTGAATGCCAGACATCTTGTGTAGAATAGGAGGGATTTAGGTAAACACTATTTGTGCCTCTTCTCAGGCAGTTTAGCATGGTGGATAGAGTCAATCTAGTTAAAAGGTGAGGTGGAGTTAGGTTTTGCTATTGCCAAGATTACTTCCGGTGCACCATAAGCTTCAAATTCGGTATCTTAGGCTTAGGGTGGGGCCTGGAATGCTGGAAAGATCTCTCAGTGTTTGTTCTCCACCCTCAACTCTCAACCTTCTTTATACACCTTGTAGGAGTATACAGAGGTAGTTTCTCTCCAAGTTCTTGCTCCTCTGCCAGTGGCAGACTGCTACTACTAGTTACTTGGTGTTTGCTAGGGTTGTTCTGAGGGGTAGGGTGGTTCTCTGTGGTCCTCTTCATTTTCAGTCTTAGGTAGTTTTTATATACCTGGACATTGGAGAATGAGATTTCTCAGGATTCCTGCCTACCTCTGCTGTGTATCTGTGGCAGGTCTTGTGTGGGAAAGATTTTCCTGCCCCTCCTTCAGTTTTAGGAGACCTCTGAAAATACTGGCCTAGAACTCTTGGCTGAGGACTGTTTCTTTTCCCTCCCCCAGGGTAGAATTTTTTTCCCTCTATCCTTTTCTTGGCAACAATGGGTTTTTACCTGTGCAACAATGGGGGCAACAGTATTTGCTGCTCCCCCCCAGAGGCTTAAGACTTTTGAGAGAAGAGTATGGGCATCTGGGCCCTTTCCTGCAGTGATAGATAATATTGTCCACTCTGCCTGTACTACTAGGAGAGGCTTAATTTAGTCTGTCATCCTCTCCTAGTCTTTCTTGTGAGCACCTGGTCAAGGTCTTGGAAAAGAACCCGTGAGTAACAACAAACTTCCCTTGCTTCTGTGGCACACAGAGGTTTTGTTGGTAGTTGCTCAAGCCCACACAGGACTTTAGTAGTTCATTAAAACTTTAGCTGTATTTTTCTTACTTGCTTCTATGATGGCCCAAATACTTCCCATGTTCTGGCACAGATGAGACAGTCCAGACATCCAGTCACTGCTCTGGAGGAACTGTGTCTCCTTAGATTTCAGGCTACTTAGTTGAACTGCAGCCTTGACTCAGCTCTCAGATTCAACTTTTTGGTTCAAGAGAAGTTGTGATTTTGCAGTTTGTCTGGCTTTTCCTCACTGCCAGGGAGAGAGCAATGCTCTCTCCAGTTTTTTACATCTATAAAGGAAGTGGAAATTCCTAAAAATTGTTTTGTATCATATTTCCTCCCCCCACCCCTTCAGTTAGTATTGCAAACAATTCCTTTTGTCCTGAAAACATTGAATGCCTGAATAGAATTGCTTTGTATTAATACGGCAGTTTATTCAACCAAGCTCATATTATTGGGCATTGTAATAGACTTAACGTTTTATTTTCCCAGCATCTTTACCCCAACTCACTTCTTTCTTCCTTTTTTTAATTTATTTTTTAAATTTTTTATTTTTTTTGTTTAATTCAACTTTTATTCACATAATCAACCCTTGGCTCTGACTCTCATTAGCTCTTATTAAACATTTCTGAGCCTTAGTTTCTTTTCTTTTTTTTTTTTTTTGCGGTACGCGAGCCTCTCACTCTTGTGGCCTCTCCCGTTGCGGAGCACAGGCTCCGGATGCGCAGGCTCAGCGGCCATGGCTCACGGGCCCAGCCGCTCTGCGGCATGTGGGATCTTCCCGGACCGGGGCACGAACCCGTGTCCCCTGCATTGGCAGGCGGACTCTCTTCCTTTTTTTTAAACTGTGATTTTCTTCCTTCCTCCCTTCCTTTCTCCCTCCCTCCCTCCCTGCCTCTCTCCCTCCTTCCTTCCTTCCTTTCGGCTGCACCGGGTCTTAGTTGTGGCACACAGGATCTTTTAGTTGAAGCATTCGAACTCTTAGTTGTGGCATGCATGTGGGATCTAGTTCCCCGACCAGGGATTGAACCCGGGCCCCCTGCAATGGGAGCGTGGAGTCTCACCCACCGGACCACCAGGGAAGTCGACAACCCACTTCTTTCTTTAGAGAATTTTTCGTCCCCAATTCCATGTGGCTCTATGGGGCTGTCAATCACAGTAGCCTATCACTCAGGCCTCAGAATGACCCAGGAACTCCCAGTCATAGTAGCCTGGCTACAATGATTGATTCAGAAGTGAGCATGTGAAAGGAGGAACAAAATCTTCAGAAATTTCTATAACTTAGATGAAAATTTTTATCTACCGGGATCCTAGAGCTGGAGATTCTGGATTGAAGACTCACAGCTGCCATCTTTCCCACCACTTGAAGGAAATCCTATGTGCGGCAGGAGATGAGCAAATAAGACAGAAAGATTGGGGGGGGAAAATGAGTCCTGGCAGGATCAAGTCTCTAATTCCAGGTCATAAAGTTTTCAGAGTTTCTCTGGTTCCGTTCTTTCTTTATGTCTGATCCTCCCCAGTTATTCAAAACTCTTTTTTGTTTAAGTTGGCTTGATTTGGGTTGGTCATTGGTCCTAGAAAGTATCCTCACTAATTTATACTTTAGGTGGCTTTCAGGTCTTGCCATTGTAAAGAACAATGGGAAGAAACTCAGAGTGGACACATTTTCTGCATACGTGCCTGCTCTCATTTTCCATAAAAATACATTCCCAGAATAGGAGTCAGAGAATATGCAAATCTGAAAGGCTTTTGATGTGTATTGTGAAATTGCCCTTAAGATTGTCCACTTTGTATTTCTTCTATGAGGTTATATGTTCCTATTTCCATACAGTCACAATAATACTTATTATTAATTAAAAAAATTCCCAATTAGATAAATGTATACTTTTGTATTGATACTGCTCCCATTCCTGTGCTCCCAAATATGTCTTTTTTTTTTTTTAAGTGAGTGAGTTTTTTGTTTTTTTAAAAAATTTATTTGTTTTTGGCTGTGTTGGGTCTTCGTTTCTGTGCGAGGGCTTTCTCTAGTTGCGGCGAGAGGGGGCCACTCTTCATCGCGGTGCGCGGGCCTCTCACTGTCGCGGCCTCTCGTTGCGGAGCACAGGCTCCAGACGCGCAGGCTCAGTAATTGTGGCTCACGGGCCCAGTTGCTCCGCGGCATGTGGGATCCTCCCAGACCAGGGCTCGAACCCGTGTCCCCCGCATTGGCAGGCGGACTCCTAATCACTGCACCATCAGCGAAGTCCCCCAGATAAGTCTTAATAGAATAATAAAAAGAGAAAAAAAGATCCAATGGGGATGGGAATTTGGAATAAAGCCAGAAAAAAGGGAAGGATCTAAAACTTGTTCTTAGAACTTTACCGCTGTGAATACTCAGCATGTTTTTTTTCCCCAAACAGGTTTCATAGACTGGCTGAGCCAGTGTGAATGTTTCAGGGACAAATAAATGTGAGGAAGTGAATAGAAGCCCTACCCTGGTATACCACCTCTGCCTGAGGCCCCAAAAGGTGATTGGCTGCGGCATCAGCCATAGCTCCATATATATGCCACAGTGGGTGAGCAGACCTCTGGTTCCTGGTCCTGGGGAATCTGTCCCACCCGCAAAGATGTGGGCTCAACTCCTTTTAGGAATATTGGCCTTATTGCCAGCCATGGCAGAAAGACACCCCCTGTAAGTGGCTGGTGTCAGCGTTGATTTAGGGCAGGCGGCTTCTTCATCTATCCTTCTCAAATATAACTATGGGGAACAGGAGATAACCTCTGGTTTATTTTAATTTCCTTCTCATCTTTTCCTTTCTTTGGTTTCACTTTTCCTTTACCCAGAGAGAAAAGGTAAGATGACAGGAAGAAACTTTAAAAAAAATGATATTAAAATATACTAGCCTCCTAGTACCCTGTTCTCTGTAAGAGAACTAATTTCCTCCGTGGTACCCTAGGTCCAGGTTCTCAATGATGGTCTACTGGTGGGAGGTTTAAGGCTGTAAACTGAGTTATTTGTTACTTTTCTGCTTCTCCCTTATAGAAAATAAGGCTCATAAAGACAGGGGCTTGGTCTGTTTAATTCATTGCTATATGCTGAGTGCTCAGGAGAGGGATTAATTTTGTATTAAATAGATGTATCATTACTGCCCTGAAATCCTTTTGCTTCTTCAACAGAAACTACCTGGTGACATTACCAGCTCTTCTTAAGTTCCCTTCTACTCAGAAGGTTTGTTTGGATCTGAGCCCTGGGTACGATGATGTAAAATTTACTATCAGTCTGGAGACCAAGGGCAAGACCCACACATTGCTAACACATTCTGGATTGAAGACGAAGCTCTTGCATTGCAAGTCCTTTTCAGTAAGTACAGGCTTAGCCCAACTGTAGTCCTCAACTTTCCTATTCTCCTCCCTGGGTATTCACTATAATTTCTCTTTAAGTATGTTTTCTGTAATTTTACTCTTGCCATGGCCTTTAAACCTATCTCTCCTAAACTTCAATTCCTGGACAAAACTTCTGATATTATTCTCTGGCAACTTTTTAATGGCTCTACCCTTGCTACCCCTATCTAACTCATTTCTTTCCTTTGATTCTCCCTCTTGGGTTGAGACGGGTTGATTCTGTTCCCCCAGTCTCCTACTCCTTCCCAGAGCTCCCTTGTCTTGGCCAGGTACCACTTCCTTCTGGTGGCACAGAAGAAGTAGCCACGGTCCGGGTGAGAGGAACTGGAAATAAAATCAACTTTGAGGAGAAGAAAAGTGTTCTAATTCAGAGGCAGCAGAATGGCATCTTTATACAAACTGACAAACCTGTGTATAACCCAGGGCAGCAAGGTAAGAGGCACACAGATGGGATGAGACAAAAGCCTGGGAACAGCTGCACCCATCGGTAGAGGGGCTTTGCGGGTTGGTGGCAGGCCGGTGGACCAAGGAAGAGAGGGAGGTCTGGAGGGATGAAGGGTTATGGGTGTTGAATACATGCAGTACTACAAACACAAAAGACTAGTTGGTGGAGTTGCTACTGTGTGTGTGTATCTAAAACAAAATACAGGGAAGTCCCCCGGTGGTCCAGTGATTAGGACCCGGTGCTTTCACTGCTGTGGGCCTGGGTTTGATCCCTGGTCGGGGAACTAAGATTCCACAAGCCGAGTGGTGCGGCCAAAACCACAAATAAGTCAATAAATAAAATAAAACAAAATACACATTTCTCTTGGAATGGAATTTGGCAGGTGTAACTGGGTGCTTGGTTCTCACAGCAAGCTGCTTGTGTACAAATCAGAAAGCATCATCAAGGGCATTTGGCTGGAGCCCTGTGATTCGTATTTGTTCCTTCTGCCTTAGAAGGGGATTCCATTCTGAGGTTTCAAAGTCAGGAGCCAGGAAGAAAAACCGTTTGGGGTGTGAGCTCTCTGTCAGACTAGGTTTTATTACAAAAGTAAAACCTGATGGGATTTTGCTGACTAAGAAGTATGTGTGAGGAAGCAGAAAGGGTGGAAGAAAGAAAGATTCTGAGAGGGGAAAAAAATCCCCGTTGCTAATGATGCCTGTTTCCTTCTAGTGCATTTTCGCATCGTCACCCTCACCAGCAACTTTGTTCCAGTAAATGACCAGGTGAGAATTTAGTTGGGAAGAGGGACAGGGAAAGGGAAAGGGGTAGGGCTGACTGAGAGAGAAGAGGGAAGAGAAGAGATTCTTTCCGGGGTGGGGAGGCCCTCTAGGTGCAGAACGCTTGTGGGAACTGGAGTTCTAGACTCCGGGCACACATCCAAATCGTCCCCGCCCTTGTCTGCCTGAAAACATGCAGAGGCATCTAGCTGCCATGTTTGATAGCTGAGAACATCAATTAGGTTAACATTCCTGAGAGATGGTTTCATTTGCTGCTGTTTTTAAAACAGTTTCTTGCAAACTTCAAGACTTTCCCTCCAGGAGTGACACCTAGTGGCTTTGCAGTTCAAATACTAAGAAATAATTCAGGAGTGTATTTAACAGAAGGAAGAAATAAGAATATCCACCCCCACCATCTTTTTTTTTTTTTGCTATGAGGCAAGGTAATTTATAGAGCAGACAATTCTTTTAAGGTAAAGTTCCGTTGCCAAAGGTAAAAATGTGGTAACATTTGGTGAATACTTAAATTTTCCTTGAACTACCTGATCGCTAGAATCATTAGCCTTATGATAGGTTTGCTCTCAATTTTTTTTTTCTTGTGTCATTTCTAAGTGCTTTTGAAAGACCTCTCAGACACTCCTGGCTGTCTTCTTTTTCCTTCAGTTACAGCCCATGTATTCAAATGAAAATTTAAAAGATAATTTTGGAGAAAGCATTACTTATATTTCCATCTCCATGTTTTCAGAACTGCTGTTTCCTTTCCCAGTGCACAGGGAAGCTATAAGCTTATTATTAATTGGTAGCCTCCTCCAACCACTACTTTCTTTCCCGATTTAGAATTCTTTTCAGTTTCTTCTTCGTATCAGCTGTATTCTTTATCAGTTGGGTGTAATATTAAGTACTTACTTCTTAAACAGAGTGTTGATTCCAGAGCTGAAAAGAGGGTATGCAAGGGTTAAAGTGTAGCCACAGCCAGTTATTTTAGACTCTACTGCCCCCTGGAGGTTGATCTCATTAGCTACCCCTCTTACATTATCTTTCCTATGCTCAAATTGAGCCGAATTGCTGAGGGGTGCTCTGATTTCCATAGCTATGCTCTATTTCTGTTGTCAAATTACTCCTTCCTCCTCACACCATTTCTTTAGTCAGCCCCTGCTCCAAGTTCCAACTTGAAATACTGAAAATTTGAAACACTGAATTTGAAACTCCAAATGAAACACTGAAATTAACTAAACGTTTTTTTACTCGGTAACAGAGTGACAAAAATTGTGAGTTTACAAAGCTCGGGATTTTATCCTCAAGCAACTGAAGCATACATGATACTAACTGATTCTATCTAACTTGGTTACTACACCCATTTATTCAGAAACCTCAGGCAGCTTCCACTGCAAATGCTATCTTCCTAGTTGAACACTTGTTTCCTTCCAGAGACTGCTTCTGCCTGACTGGTGTCCAAATCTGCTTCTTGACTCCCTGTGTGAGAAAAGTACTTTGCTCTCTGAGGAACTGGTTTCTTTTGTTTGTTGTGTTTTTTTGTAGAATTTATAGCAATCCACAGTAATCTCAGTGATACTTGCCTCCTTATTGTGTAAAGAGCCCGGTTTGTACATGTCCTATTCTTCCCTTAAGGAAGGAGGGCAGAATATTCTCCCCACCCCTTAACTGCCACCCTAAATGTGCCACTTTGGCATGTGGATTATTTTGAGCTGAAGGCAATCAAGGTCCCAGAGAGTCAGGAGAAACTTTTACTTCTTTCTTAAATGCCTAAAAGAATGTAGATGGGGGTGGGGGGTGTGTATGGGTGGGATTGGGCCAGAAAGAGAGCTATTACCTGAGATAACTGTTTTTTACTTTCCAGTTTTATTGAGATATAATTGGCATACAGTACTGTATGATACAGTACATACAGTACTGTATCACAATAAGGTTAGTGAACATCTATCATCTCATATAGATACAAAATTAAGGAAGTAGAAAAAAATTTTCCTTGCGATGAGAACTCTTAGGATTTAATCTCTTAGCAACTTCTATATATAACATGCAGCAGTGTGAATTATATTTATCAGGTTATATCCCTAGTACTTACGTTTCCTGTAACTGGAAGTTTGTACCTTTTTTTTTTTTTTTTTTTTGTGGTACGCGGGCCTCTCACTGTTGTGGCCTCTCCCGTTGCGGAGCACAGGCTCCGGACGCGCAGGCTCAGCGGCCATGGCTCACAGGCCCAGCCGCTCCGCGGCATGTGGGATAGTCCTGGACCGGGACACGAACCCGTGTCCCCTGCATCGGCAGGCGGACTCTCAACCACTGCGCCACCAGGGAAGCCCGGGAGTTTGTACCTTTTGACCATCTTCATCCAATTCCCCATCCCCCCATCCCCTGACTTGGTAGCAAAAAATCTGATCTTTTTCTTTGTCAGGCCGCAAGGCTTGCAGGATCTTAGTTCCCTGACCAAGGATTGAACCTCGGACTTCGGCAGTGAAAGCACCGAGTCCTAATCATGTACCGCAGGGAATTCCCAAATCTGATCTTTTTCTATGAGTTTGTTTGTTTTTCAAGTATAATTGACCTACAACACTATGTTAGTACCTGTTACATCACATAATGATTTGATATTGCTAAACATTTCAAACTGATCTCCATAAGTCCAGTTGTCATCTGTCACCCTACAAAAATATTACATAGATTTGGACTATACTCCCCACACTGTACATTTCATACCCATGACTCATTTATTTTGCAGCTGGAAATTTGCACCTCTTAATCACCCTCAACTATTTCTTTCCTTTCTGCACCCCACACCCCTCTGACAACCACCAGTTTGTTCTCTGTATCTATGACTCTGTTTCTGTTTTGTTATGCTTGTTCATTTGTTTTTTTTTTTAGATTTCACATATATGTGAAATCATACAGTATTTGTCTTTCTCTGTCTGGCTTATTTCACTTAGCATAATGCCCTCTAGGTCCATCCATGTTGTTGCAAATGGCAAGATTTCATTTTTTTTATGGCTGAGTAATATTCCATTATATATATATATATATATATATATATATATATTACATCTTCTTTTTAAAATTTTTTTGTTGCATTGGGTCTTCATTGCTGCGTGGGCTTTCTCTAGTTGTGGCGAATGGGCTACTCTTCATTGCACTGCATGGGCTTCTCATTGCGGTGGCTTCTCTTGTTGTGGAGCACGGGCTGTAGGCATGCAGGCTTCAGTAGTTGCAGTGCGTGGACTCAGTAGTTGTGGCTCGTGGGCTCTAGAGCACAGGCTCAGTAGTTGTGGCACATGGGCTTAGTTGCTCTGTGGCATGTTGGATCTTCCTGGACCAGGGCTTGAATCCGTGTCCCCTGCATTGGCAGGTGGATTCTTAACCACTGCGCCACCAGGGAAGTCCTGCCCTTTTTTTTTTTATTGGGTTGCTTTTTTTGATGTTGAGTTGTATGAAATCTTTGTATATTTTGGATATTATCCCTTTATCAGATATATCATTTGTAAATATCTTCTCCCATTCAGTAGGCAGCCTTTTCATTTTGTTGATAGTTTCTTTCACTGTGAAAAAGCTTTTTAGTTTGATGTAGTGCCATTAAACATTTTTTGCTTTTTCTTCCCTTACCTGAGGAGACATATCCAAAAAATAATTACTAAGACCAATGTCAAAGAGTTTACTGCCTACGTTTTCTTCTAAAATTTTTATGGTTTCAGGTTTAACATTGAAGTCTTTAATCCATTTTGAATTTATTTTTGTGTATGATGTGAGAGAGTAGACCACTTTGATTCTTTTGCATGTAGCTGTCCAGCTTTCCCAGCGCCATTTATTGAAGAGGATGTCTTTTCCCCATTATATATTCTTACCTCCTTTGTTGTAGATTAATTGCCCATATATGTGTGGGCTCATTTCTGGGCTCTCTATTCTATTCCATTGATCTATGTATCTGGTTTTGTGCCAGTACCATACCATTTTGATTACTATAGGTTTGTAGTATAGTTTGAAATCAGGGAGCATGATGACTGCAGCTTTGTTCTTCTTTCTCAAGATTGTTTTGGCTATTTGGCATCTATTGTGTTTCCATACAAAGTTTAGAATTATTTATTCTAGTTCTGTGAAAAATGCCATTGGTATTTTGATAGGGATTGCATTGAGTCTGTAGATTGCCTTGGGTAGTATGGTCATTTTAACAATATTAATTCTTCCAATCCATGAACATGTTATATCTTTCCATTGTTTGTATCATCTTCAATTTCTTTCATCAGTGTCTTATAGTTTTCTGAGTACTGGTCTTTTACTTCCTCAGATTTACTCCTAGGTATTTTATTCTTTTTGATGTGATTGTAATTGGGATCATTTTCTTAATTTCTCTTTCTGATAGTGTGTAGAAATGAAACAGATTTCTGTATATTAATTTTGTATCTGTAACCTCACCAAATTTATTGGTGAGTTTTAGTTATTTTTTTGGTGGCATCTTTAGGATTTTCTATGTATAGTATCAGGCTGTCTATAAACAATGACAGTTTTACTTCTTTGGGAATCAATGTCTTGCTCCTGATCTTAGAGGAAGTGCTTTCAGCTTTTCACTGTTGAGTATGATGTTAGCTGTGGGCTTGTCATATATGGCCTTTACTATGTTGAGGTATGTTCCCTCTATACCCACTTTGTTGAGAGTTTTTTTTTTTAATTATAAATGGATGTTTAATCTTGTCAAAAGCTTTTTATGTATCTGTTGAGATGGTCACATGATTTTTATTCTTCAATTTGTTTGGTGTTTCACATTGATTGATTTGTGGGTATTGAACCACCCTTGCATCCTTAGGATAAATTCCACTTGATCATGTTGTATGATCCTTTTAATGTACTGTTGGATCTGGTTTGCTAACATTTTATTGAAGATTTTTGCATCCATGTTCATCAGTGATATTGGCCTTTAATTTTCTTTTTTTGTGATATCTTTTTCTGGTTTTGCTATCAGGGTGATGCTGACCTCATAGAATAAGTTGTAAAGCATTCCTTCCTCTGCAATTTTTTGGAATAGTTTGAGAACTCTTCTCTAAATGTTTGATAGAAGTCATCTATGAAGCCATCTGGTCCTGGACTTCTGTGTGTTGGGAGTTTTTAAAAAATTACTGATTCAATTTTATTAATGATAATTGGTCTGTTCATATTTTCTATTTCTTCCAGTTTAGTCTTGGGAGATTGTACATTTCTAGAAATTTGTCCATTTCTTCTAGGTTGTCCATTTTATTGAGGGGTGATTATTCATGGTAATCTCTTACAAACCTTTGTATTTCTGAGGTGTTGATTGTCACTTCTCCTTTTTCATTTTTGGTTTTATTAATTTGGGCCCTCTCTTTTTTTTCTTGATGAGTCTGGCTAAAGGCTTATCAATTTGTTTATCTTTTTTGAGGAATCAGCTCTTAGTTTCATTGATCTTTTCTTTTTTTTTTTTGCCTCTATTTCATTTATTTCTGCTCTGATCTTTATAATTTCCTTCCACTAACTTTGGGTTCTGTTTGTTCTTCTTTTCTAGTTCCTTTAGATATAAGGTTAGGTTGTGGGGTTTTTTTGAGATTTTTCTTATTTCCTGAGGTAGGCTTGTATTACTATAAACTTCCCTCTTAGAATTGCTTTTGCTGCATCCCATAGATTTTGTATCATTGTGTTTTTGTTGTCTCCAAGTATTTTATTTTTTGCTTTTTTTCAGTGATCCATTGGTTGTCTAATAACATGTTGGTTAGCCTCCATGGGTTTATGTTTTTTGCTGTTTTTATCTTGTAGTTGATTTTTAGTCTCATAGTGTCATGGTTGAAAAAGATACTTGATATGATTTCAGTTTTCTTAAATATATTGAGATTCTTTCTGTGGCCTATCATGTGTCTATCATGCTATAATGTTCAATGTACACTTGAAAAGAATGTGCATTTGGCTGCTTTTGGATAGAGTGTTCTATATTATATTATATATATAAATATATCTCTCTATATGTTCATATATATATGAACATATGTTCATTTGGTCTAATAAGTCATTTAAAGCCACTGTTTCCCTACTGAGTTTCTTTCCAGATGACCTGTCCATTGATGTACATGGGGTGTTAAAGTCCCCTACTATTATTGTGTTACTGTCAATTCCTCCCTTTATGTCTGTTAATATTTGCTTTATTTATTTAGATGCCTGCATCTTTTAAAAGTGTATCTTAAATAATCATCATATTATTATAACACCTTAGAAAATTAACAGTAATTATTTAATATCATTTAATGTTCAGTTCTAATTTTTCCAAATAACTGAGTTTTTTTTTCCAAACTATGATCTGATCAAATTCATGCATTACATTTGATTGTTACATTTCAAAAATTTCTCTTAATCTAAACAAATCCCCCTTATTTTCTTATTAGATTGATTTTTTTTTTTTTTTGAGAGAGAGGGTGAGAGAGAGATCAGGCTAGATGACTTATAGAATGTCCGCATTCTGGAATATGATATTGACTTTTGAGGAAGCCTAGTTGTCTTATGGAATATTTGATATTCTTGATTTGCCTGATTATTTCCTTACTGTGTAATATAACTTGTTCCTTTATCTTCTGGAAGTAGCTCTGAAGTCTTAATTAGGTTTAAGCTAAACTTTCGGTAAAAAATATTTGGTGAAAGAAAAATAGGTAATGCTGTGAACCTCAAATACATCTCTGGAGGCACATAATGTCAGGTTGTCCCATTATTAGTGATGGTGAGTTTGATTACTTAGTTAAGGTGATGACAGCCTAATTTCTCCAATGATAAGGTGTGTCCTTTTTTGAAATTAGCGAGTAATTTTGGGGTGACACTTTGACAACTAGCACAAAGACTCATTCTCCAATTGAACTTAGTGGTTTTAATATCCATTTGCTTGAGGAAATGGTACATGATCCTTTGATGGAGCTCTTTTAAACTTTTTTTTTCTTTTAAGAAATTATTTTGCAATGCTTGAAAGGTTCCTGCCCACTGGCATTCAGAAAGTGGAGGAGGAGGCCAGGAGAACGTCAGCTACCAAGAAGAGGTTTAAACATGGTGGAGTCTCCAGATACTAATATTTTCTCTTAGGGCATGTTGTGGAAGAGCTCAGTCACAGAGCACTGACGGGTGCTGAGGGTCTGAAGTTCCATTTCTTCAAATTTTTTGGAGACTGGCAATCCCTTTAGGAAAGCTCTTCTCTCTTCTCCGCCAGCCAATAAGCCTTTGCCCCACTGTTACTCTTACCAGGGCACAAAAGAGACATTTAGAAAGGAAGGAGTGGGCAACAGAGAAAAAGAGAGGCCTTCGTGAACTTTTTGCTTTCAGCAAGCCTATCCTTATTGATGGCTCTTCTTTAACCCATATTATCTGGTTTTCCTTTTCAGTACTCCGTTGTGGAACTGCAAGTAAGTAGAAGTTTCTTTTTCTTTTCTGTCAGTTGTGGAGAAGGTGGTTGGTGCTAAAGCTTGAAGTCAGCAACGACTCTGGGATCTTGGCCCAGAGCCTGAGACTCTGCACCAGCACAAAGTATCTGCAATCCCGCCTAAGCTGTGCCTGTTCTCTTGCCTCTGCCCACCCTGCCCCTCTCAGTGTTAAACCTCTGTAAATAAGGACACCAACCTCTATAGTGGTGAACCTTCCTACTCTGATGCCTGTACCTTCTCTGCACTGTATCAATCCAACGAGGGTTCGTTCTGTACTCTTAGTCTTTGGGTTGGCTATTATCACAGACACTCAACCATTGAACATGACAAGAATACCTGTGAGAAGTATTAAGAAGGCGAAATTCCTTACAGCTTCCCCTCCATTCTTCTGTCAAATTACCTATCATTCAGGTATCTTACAATCAGTCCCCTCAGCATTGCCCCACTTAAGGGACCAAGAATAATCACTCTTTGTAAAGGGCATCCTAAAGCCCACTTTCTGAAACATGATAACATTTTAAAGGACTCAGTCTGATTGTTTGAATCCTCAAGGGCCCTTTTCTTCCTGGACACAGACCATGGGGGTCACGAGCAATGGGTGGGATTCTTTAGGTTCTTTTTGCTTCTTTACCTGCTTTCTGCAGTGCAGGGTGGGAATCAAAGAGGCAGGCACGTCATGGGATTTCTTTTTAATGGACACAGGATCCAAACGACAATAGGATTGCACAGTGGCTGAACGTGGTACCCAAGGAAGGCATTGTAGACCTGTCCTTCCAACTGGCACCAGAGGCGACGCTGGGCACCTACAGTGTGGCTGTGGCAGAGGGCAAGACCTTTGGCACCTTCAGTGTGGAAGAATATGGTAGGTGGGAGAATTAGTAGGTCAAAGTGTTGGACATAATCTTGTGTCAAAATCAGCAAAGGTCAAGTAAAATCTATTAGGAACTAGGTCCAAGATGGTGGAAGATTTGACTTCCAGTGGACCTTGAGCCTCATTATATGCTCATTGTAACACATTAGCATAAGCTAAGTGGCACACCCACCAGAGCCATGACAGTTCCCAGGCTGACCATCAAAGATCAAAAAGTGGACAGTGGCCCAATTACTGGAAATCTCTGCCCCATCCCCAAAATAGTTGGAATAATCCTCCCACTTATTAGCCCTTGAAATTACCCAGCCCATAAAAACTAACTGCCCCATATTCTTGGGCCTCTCGCCTTCTGAAATGGCCCACACTGTGTCTGTGGAGTGTGTTTCTCTCTAAATAAATCCACTTCTTACCTAAAAACAACAAAAAAAAGACCCAGAGGGATTATTTATTCCTTTTAGTGCTAAACCGGCTGATAACTTCAGGAGCATTTTACCTTAATAATGCCCTGTTAATTTAATTAGCTAATTAATTATCACTGCTTTATACCCCTCTACTTTAAACTACCTCTTTTTGACCACTATCTGTATGGTAAAACCTTCTTCCTCTTCGTTTTCCATCTCTCTCCAGTGCTGCCTAAGTTTAAGTTGGAAGTGGTGGAACCCAAACAGTTATCAATGGTAGACGATTCTTTCTTGGTGAAAATTTGCTGTAGGTAAGAATAAAGCTCTGGATCCAGTGAGGATTAAAGCTATATTGAGAGACGTTGTGAGGGAGTGTTATGGAAAGAGGGATTGTGGAGGTAGCAGCTAAACCTTGGGCTGCTTTATGTAGTCCAGAGTCAAGAGTTCTGCAAGAACACATGTTCTAATTGTGCTTCTGTCCTTACTTTCCACTGCTCTCTCAGCCAGCATTATTGATTTAGTGTCTCCTTTGTACAGAGCACAATATTGAATCCCATGGGGAAATAGGAGTAAGGAAAAAGAAAGACACTGTTGTTGTCCTTTGGATGGTATTTATTGTGAAATGGCAATACTCTAAGGCTTTGAGCAAAGCAGGGATGTGAATGAGAGCTGGAGAAGGCTAGGACTGTCAGAGTATTTCCAGAGGTGGGAATGTGAGAGAGAAGGATAAGTGGTGTTTGGAGGAGGAGGGTTGGATCGTAAGTAGAATTGCCCAACTCTGACTCTCATGCTTTTCTGGGTTAGGTACACCTATGGAAAGCCCGTGCCTGGGATAGTGCATGTATCAGTGTGTCAAAAGGCATATACCTACTGGCCTCCAGGGCCAGAAGGGGAATTCCCATCTGACAGATGCAAGAATATCTCTGGAAAGGTGAGTAAATGGGATGTAGAAAAGGAACCTTAGTTCCTATGTCCTAAAGAGTAAGTAAGCACCAATATAGAAAAGTGGTTAAAAACAAACAGACAAACAAAAACCCAAAGTAGAAAGCATTTCACATGGTTATTATCCCAGTTCCAAAGAACAAGGCAGTCTTTTTTATCCCCACAAAAGATAAAGCCTTTTAGAATCTGCCTTGGAATCAAGAAATTAACCTAAACCCTTGGGAGATAAAACTTTCCTGTTCTGAAGTGGGTTCTTTTCTCCTCATATCTTGGAACTTCCAAGTTGCTTTATAATTATATATGTGTGGGTATATACTTCATGTTATGGGTTGGGGTTTCTATCTTAAAATTGGAGAAATGAAAGTATAGAGAAGAGAACTTATTTTCTTCTACAGGACATCATGGAATGGAAGTAAAGGTTAGGTTATTCATCCTCTCTCTCCCTCTCTCTCTCTCTGATTGTGTCATTAGACCGACAAAGCAGGATGCCTCTCAGCTTCTGTGGCCATGTCTACCTTCAACTTCACTAGCCATTCTTACAGACAGGACATCAGTATCGTGGCTACTGTGGTGGAAGAAGGGACAGGTAAGTGAGATGCTCCTTGGTTCATTAAGAAAAGAGAAAGGAAAAGAGCTGTCCCAGAGCCAGACCTACTCAGAGGAGTCAAGACCCACCCTCATCGCTGTTCGGAAGGGACTCTGTTCCTAGTTCACAGTCAAAGGGAAATGCCAGATTCCCTCTGCCATCCACTCCCTGTTTCTCCAAAAGTTTGGGGAGGAGGAGTTGGTTTGGATCTTTGGCCAGAAATATATTCAGCTTCCTACTTCCAGTGGCACCATCCTTTCAGGGATTTTATGTTAAACATGAAGGTGAGGATATCAGGTTTTTAGATCATCATACATCTGGTTTGCCTCTGCAGGTGTGGAGGCCAATACCACTCAGAATATCTACGTTTCTTCACAAAGGGGCTCAATGACCTTTGAAGACACCAATTATTATTATTACCCTAATTTCCCCTTCAGGGGAAAGGTATGTTAAAACTTGTCTCTGCACAGACAAAAAAATGCTTAACCATCCACTGTCACCTCCTTCCTGTACACATATGATAATAGCTAACTTAGCATTGTTCGAAGTACTTTATGTGTATTCACTTGTTTAATCTTTACAACAATCCTGAGTTAGGCACTGTTATTGGCCCCACTTTACAAATAAGGAAGCTGAGGCACAGAGAGGTTAAATGATTTTCCCAAGGTCATAAGCTCGTAAGTGTTAACTATGATCAAAGCCAGGCAGCCTGCCTCAGAGTATGTGCTTAACTCCTTGCACTGTGTGTCCTTAATCTCATATGACACGTGCCTTGAATATTAATGTGACTTCAGTGCCCTTCCTCATGCCAGGGCTTCACATTCTCATGTTTAAATCTTTGAATTTTAGAGCTGCAGGTTATCTGGAGAGATCATCTAGTCTGAGCTTCTGCATCTAGGCAAGGTTAATATCAAGCTTCCTGTGACAGAGAGCCATTTATAGCTCCTGAAGCATTGTTTTTAGAGATTTAAACATTGGTAGTGTTTTCTTGCTGATTCCTAGCAATCTACCCCTCTCTCCAGCTCAGCTTTCTTCACTTCCCAAACAACTGCTGAACACAAGAATGTTGTACATATTTAGACCCATTTATTCCTTAGTCATCTTTTCTCTAGACCAAGAGTAGATCCAGACTTTCTTAAAGCCTAAGGATTCTACAATTTAGGAGTGGAAGGGGTCTCTCTGTAGGAAAATGAAAGCAAAAAAAATGTACAGAGGCTTGGCAGGGTTGTATGCAAATGAAGGGCCCTGACGCTTCATAACCCATGTGGCAAATCTACTTCTGCTCCAGGCCAAGCTACTTCTGTGTGTTTTTCAATTCCTCACAGATCCTACTTTCCAACCCCTGAATCACATTTACCTTTCTCTGGACTCTTTCCTGAAATGTATTCTTACAGTTTCAAACTTACACTAAACCTGACTCTAATGCCCTGATGACCTTCACCCCTCAGATAAGAGTTAGGGGCCATGATGACTCCCCCCTCAAGCGTCATACAGTGTTTCTGATGATTCGTGGCGAAAAAGGAACCATGAAGCAGACCCTAACGACTGACGACGAAGGTCTTGCTGCCTTCGAGCTGGACACGGCTAGTTGGGACGGGAAAGTCATTTCTCTGGAGGTAAGCACTGGGAGGTCCAGCTTTCCAGGAAGGAAGGCCTCCCCGAAGGAAAACGTCAAAATTTTCCTTTTCCCCCCACTACACCACCACCCACCACCCCTGGGGAATTCCATCTCCCCCATTCACCGGTCCTGCCCTTCAGCTGACAAAAAGTTTTTCTTAGATCCCATTTTTAATACCAATCAAATAAATGACCTTCAGATAAAAATTGCTATTTCTGCTAATTCATTTTATAACTTAACTCCATCTCTATCTGATCCTTTATTTGAAATCAGATTAGGGAGGAAAAAGTGGTTCAGAGTCATCTTCTTCCTCCTATTCCCCTTTTCCCTCTTTCTGTTACTCATTAAAATAACAAAGAAGAGAATTCTAGGTTTTGCATAACTTATAGGGAAGGTTACTTGTATCAGTTATCAGTTGCCACGCACTACTGCCTAGCAGACAGCTACAGAGCTTTAGTGTACACAGCAAGAAGTGTTTATTGCTCCTGTAGCTGGGTAGACAGAAGGGCAGCTCTACCGATCTTGGTGGACTTCCTTGTCTGTGGGTCAGCTGACTGTGGGCTGGCGCTCCACACGTCTCACAATCCACTGAGCTAGCCCAGGTATATTCCCATGGCAGTGAAGCGATGCAAGAGCGAAAGCAGACATGCAAGAGCAAAAGCAGACGTTCAAGGGCTTTTCTAAGCCTCTACTTATCTTGCGTATGCTAACACCCATTCCCAAGAACAAGTCACATGGTAGGTCCACAGTTAGACTAAAAGGGCACACTTGGTAAAGTGGACTTCCCTGGTGGTGCAGCGGTTCAGACTCTGCGCTCCCAATGCAGGGAACCTGGGTTCGATCCCTGGTCGTGGAACTAGATCCCACATGCTTGCTTCAACTAAGAGTTCGAACGCCACAACTAAGGAGCCCGCCGGCCGCAACTAAGGAGAACGTGTGCTTCAACTAAAGGATCCGGCAAGCCGCAACTAAGGAGCCTGCTTGCCCCAGCTAAGGCCTGGTGCAACCAAATAAAATAAATAAAATTAAGAAAAAAAAAACTATAAAAAAGGATGTTGCTATGGGGAGGGATGAAGAATTGAAGCCTTTAATGCAATCATCCAGCTACACTGCTCAAGCAAATACATATTATTTCTGCTGTGGCTAATTTATGTATTTCTGTACTCTAGGCATCATTCAATCACTCTACTTAGAAATGATTATTATCCTCTGTACCTAGTTTTCTTACTTCTGAGATATATCCTTTAATTTCTTAGTCACAGTTATCTCTTCCCTGCTTCAGTCTGTGAAGGTATATCATCCACAATTTCCTACTTCCTGACAACTATAATTCAGCCCTTATTTTACTCCCCTTTGTACCAACATGCTGCTGCATATAACCACTATTATGGACTCCTCAAATATCCTTGGTTGAACCTCTAGTGAAATATCTACATGCCACTCTTAGGCAGTACAGATTTGAGAATCATAACAAGTCCATGGGGTCAATACAGTTGGGGTACATGAATTGTAAGGCCTTTTTTTTCTCTCTCTCTCTTTCTCAGGGCATGTTCCAATTGGAAGAAACGGCATATGATTCAGAAGAAATGCCTCCTTACTACCACAATGCCTACCTGTACCTGGACCCCTTCTACAGCACAGCTCGCAGCTTCCTTGCCCTCCACCGGCCAAATGGCATCTTGGAATGTGGCCGGCCCCAGGAAGTGCTGGTGGAGTATTACATCGATCCAGCTGATGCAGAACCTGACCAGGAAGTCATCTTCTCCTACTATGTGAGACTGGGAAATGGGGATGGGTGCGAGTGTGTTGGGAAGGAAAGGGAATAAAGACAGTGAGCTAGACGGGGTGAACAGACAGTCTGGATAGAGATATAATGCAAGCCACGTAGATAATTTCTAAATTTTTAGAAGCCACATCAAAAAAATTAAAAGAACAGAGGAAACTAACTTTTAAAATATATTTTGTCTAACCTAGTATATCCAACATATGATCATTTCCACATGAAGTCAACATAAAAAATTATTAATAGATATTTTACATTCTGTGTTTCAGCTGCATTGCAAATCTTTGAAACTCAAAGTATGTATTTTATACTTAAAGGAGTTTGGACTAGTTACATTTCATGGGCTCCAGTAGTCACATGTGGCCAGTGGCCACTGTGTTTATACAGGTATAAAAGATGGGGGGAAATGGGGAATAAAGAGATTTTGAACAGGAGTCCAGGGAAATTGTGTGGGGAAATAAAACTAGGAATAAATGAGACAATGTTGCTGACCAGGGCTGAAAGGGAGCCCGGTGGATGGGTAAGAGGGAGGTTGAGGAGGGGATGGCAACTCAGAATAAATTTCGTTCTGTGTTTCATTGGTCAGTATTTTTAAGTAGATGACATAGGGTTAAAAATTAACATTGAGGGCTTCCCTGGTGGCGCAGTGGTTGAGAGTCCGCCTGCCGATGCAGGGGACGCGGGTTCGTGCCCCGGTCCAGGAAGATCCCACATGTCGCGGAGCGGCTGGGCCCGTGAGCCGTGGCCGCTGAGCCTGTGCGTCCAGAGCCTGTGCTCCGTAACGGGAGAGGCCACAACAATGTTAGGCCCGCGTACTGCAAAAAAAAAAAAAAAATTAACATTGATAGCAGCTCTGCTGGGGAAATAAAGTCACAACTTGTAGACTGAAAGAAATATAAAGGCAAGCAGTTTTACTGGTCATCTTGATGATCGTGAGGAACTTAGACTCATGTGAACCTTGGGTTTGATGGTCCAGAGTCTCTTTATTCCCTTATCATCTCCTCAAAGTCTCTGAGAGAATTTCTCCCCCTGAATCATTCCAGTGTCTTCATCAAGTTAAAACAATCATCCTAAATAACAGAATGAGGAGAGGTAGGTGGGAAATAATAAGGCAGAGTGATAATACATGTACTGTCTTCGGGACAGAAGTGTGGCGAGGCCTACAGGAGAAAAGTGGAGTTGGGGCTGCTCAGTGTGGAAGATAGTCTGAGAAACTGGCCAGAGAGCCCTTGACTGGAGCCTGAGATGCCTGCCTGCTTAGAAAGCATCTCAGTGAATTCAGTTTCAAGGGAGAGTGAAGAGGAAGGGAGAGTTAAAAAGAGATTTCTCCTCCAGAGAGTCAAATGTCAGAAGGACTCAAGACAATTTCAAGGTATACTCATTTCCACTGAATTTTTAAAAAAAATTTTTTATTGATGTATAGTTGATTTACAGTGTTGTGTTAGTTTCAGGTGTACAGCAACATGATTCAGTTATTTATATATATATATATAATTTGTATATATATAAATTCTTTTTCAGATTCTTTTCCCTTATAGGTTATTACAAAATATTTATAGTTCTCTGTGCTATGCAATATGTCCTTGTTGGTTATTTATTTTATATACAGTAGTGTGTATATGTTAGTCCCAAACTCCTAATTTATCCCCAACCCCTTTACCCTCTACCGAATTTTCAATTGAGTGATAAGTTTTAAAAGGTTGTAAGAAACAGAAACAGACTCACAGACATAGAGATCAGACTTGTGGTTGCCAAGGGGAGGGGGGAGGGAGAGGGATGGACTGGGAGTTTGGGGTTGGTAGATGCAAACTATTACATTTAGAATGGATAAACAACAAGGTCCTACTGTAGAGCACAGGGAACTATGCGATGAACCATAATGGAACAGAATATAAAAAAAGAATGTCTGTATGTGTACAACTGAGTCACTTTGCTGCACAGCAGAGATTGGCACGACATAGTAAATCGACTACACTTCAATAAAAAAAATTTGTTTTAAATAAAAGGTTGTAAGGATGGATTTTAGTAGACTTTATGTTACAAGGATTATAAAAGAATAAAGCTTAGAGATCTTCTTCTATGTTGTTGATGACTTCTTTTTCTTTTCCTTAGTTAATAGGGAAAGGGAATTTGGAGATGGAGGGGCAGAAACGCTTGAAGTCTGAGAGGAAAGGTGAGTGTTCATGCATCTCTTGGAATACTTAAACTTTAAATTTCCAAGAAATAGTTCTTATACTAGAAGCAAGAGTAAGAGCAATGAGAACAGTCCATAACAGTAACCACAGAAGAATAGGACAGTGTGAAGCAACCTGCACCATGAGGCCTGCAGCTGGCTCAGGAAGAAATGCAAACACAGGGTTGGATGTCATTGGTAGGTGAGTGTGTACTCCCATTCCTGAATATCCCCTCTTCCCTTTCAGGACTGAAAAGCTCCTTCTCTCTCTCACTGACCTTCAACTCCAGACTAGCCCCTGATCCTTCCCTGGTGATGTATGCCATTTTTCCCGGTGGAGGTGTTATAGCAGACAAAATTCACTTCTCAGTGGAGATGTGCTTTGACAATCAGGTAAAATGGCATTGAAGAGGGTGAAGGAAATATCTGGACATAGAGAGACAGCCTGTGTATGCTGGGGTTGGAGATAAGGCAGGGGTGGGGAAAGAAGGAGTTAATATTGAAGCTGGATATCATGTTCTCTATCTTTCGCATGGCCTGTTGAACTCTCCCGCTCTCCCGCTTCTTTTAAAAGGTCATGCTGGGAAGTCACGTGTTCTGTATAGCTATTCCACAAATTCTCTTTCTTTCTACTTTCTGTCTTTGAAACTTTCTACATTATTCTACCGTGCTGCTTAGTTTTTCCAATTGTATTACAAGACACTGTTTCTAAAGGGCAATACTTGACAAAGAAAAATCAGTATAAAAATGAGGGAGTGAGCTGGGGACCATACTTAGGGCATATGGGTGATGACTGTTTCTCCTCCTCTCCAGGCTGACCTGATCCCCACATTACCCTTTTCTCTTCCCCAGGTTTCCCTTGGCTTCTCACCTTCCCAGCAGCTTCCAGGAGCAGATGTGGACCTGCAGCTGAAGGCAGCTCCCCAGTCCCTGTGTGCGGTCCGGGCCGTGGATGAGAGTGTCTTGCTGCTTAGGCCAGAGAGTGAGCTGAGCAACAGCTCTGTGAGTGGTCTGCTGACGTGGTGGCAAGAGGGAGTCAACAGAGAAGGCAGACTGACAGCATCAGAATTAAGAGATGGATCCCAGGCAGTGGGAAAGAGAGTCTCAGGGAAACATTGCATCTCCACAAGGTGGTAGCAAAGCTGGTGTGGAAATGAATGTAGAAATGATGATAGGGGGACTTCCCTGGCAGTCCAGTGGTTAGGACTCTGTGCTTTCACTGCCGTGGGCCCAGGTTCAATCCCTGGTCAGGGAACTAAGATCCCGCAAGCCATGCGGCACGGCCAAAGGAAAAAAAAAAAGAGAAAGAAAGG
This sequence comes from Monodon monoceros, assembly GCF_005190385.1. Classification (NCBI taxonomy): domain Eukaryota; kingdom Metazoa; phylum Chordata; class Mammalia; order Artiodactyla; family Monodontidae; genus Monodon; species Monodon monoceros. The sequence goes on from NW_021703783.1 coordinate 7,198,450, forward strand.
ATGATACGAGAAGGACACAATTAATACGGTCACAGTGATCAGTATCAGGAAAGATGAAATAGGAGATAAGGGTGACAGATTATGAAAAAAGATGAACTAGTGGAAGGGGTTATGATGGAAGAAATTCTGGAATAATGAAGAGAAATAATACAAGAGCAGTAAACTGTGCCACCAGAATGAGAATCTGAGAGAAGTTTCTCAACTGATTTCACTATGTCAATATTTTATTTTCTTAAGAAAAAAAAATTTATTTCCTTTTCTGTCTTTTCTCAGCTCTATCGTATGTTCCCATTATGGTATGATCGCTACCCCTATCAGGTGGCTGAATATGACTGTCCAGGGTTTGACCCATGGGAGTTTTCCCAGCCCCGCGTTGATGCAGTGCCCGAGGAGCGTTGGGGCAGGCGTACTTATCTATGGAGGCCTTGGTTCCCTCAAAGCATAGCTCTTTTCAATTTTTTCCAGGTAAATATTCTTACCCATTTTGTTCTCATAGAAACAACTGTGGCGGGAGGGGGAAAGGAAAGCCCACATTTAATAAAGCAGGCAGAGTCATATGGGCACTGGCAGGGGCAAAATCTTGAAAGAAACTCCTGATGGGTAAGGCAGCCTCACTTGGTCCTCATGCTTGTAGAAGTCACCTACTGTCTGAGACTATACACTAGTCCTCTCTCTGGGGTCTCCAAACATTGACTTCCATGGGATCAGCCAAGAAGGAAAATGAAGAGAGGTAGACCAGAAGTCTCTCTTATGAAAGATACTGCACCTATTTTATCCACAGAAGTTTGGGATGCTTTAGCCCACATCTGACCAGGAGGTCTCCGAGGTCAGGAAGTGGGTCTTGTTCATCTTTGTATTCTCTATAATGCTTCTTCCTTCATAATGCTCAATATATTTTTGTTGAATTGATTGAGCTGATATGGTCTCTGCCCTTAGAAAATTCAGTCCAAATCAAATAATAAGGATACATTTACTAACGTTTGGAAGAAGTATTAAACATATTGAACGATGAAATAAGTGGAATACTACAATTCAGCCAAAAACAGAATGAAATCTTGCCATTTGCAACAACCTGGATGGACCTTGAGGGCATTATGCTAAGTGAAATAAGTCAGACAGAGAAAGACAAATATCGTATGATCTCACTTATATGTGGAATCTAACAACAACAACAACAACAGCAACGAAACAAGCTCATAGATACAGAGAATAGATTGGTAGTTGCTAGAGGTGGGAGGTGGAGGGGGGTAAAATGGGTGAAGGTAGTCAAAAGGTACAAACTTCCAGTTATAAAATGCATAAGTCTTGGGAATGTAATGTACAGCATAGTGACTATAGTTAGTGATACTGTATAGCATATTTGAAAGTTGCTAGAGAATAGATCTTAAAAGTCCTCATCACAAGAAAAAAATTTTTTGTAATTATATATGGTAATGGATGTTAACTAGACTTGTGGTGATCATTTTGCAAAAACGTATGTATATGTGTGTATATACATATGCATAATACATCTATCTCTCTCTCTATATATATAAACACAATGAAATAAGTTTAATTGAAAAGCTTTCACACTAGCTGGAATAGAAGTGAACCAATCTTGGTGGCTGAGTATTGGTCTCACAATTAATAGGCAAAGAAGTTGTTAGTTTAACCCTTTGAGGGTGAAATTTCAAGGCAGTAGCCCTTGTAGTAAGGGAGAGGACCCCCATAACTCTTCATTCTCTGGTCCCTTTGGTGCCTATCAGGACGTGGGCCTGAAAATACTGTCCAATGCCGAAATCAAGAATCCAGATTGCAGTTACCGAACTTCAGAATACAGCACTTCAGGGAGAGGTAAGCTGCCTCTGTGGCTTGCAGATTCACTGAGATATTTAGCATCATGGAACTCTGAAAACTCCCTCTTTGCCTCCTATTCTTGTACTGAGCCAGTAGCCAGAATGATAATGGATTGTGGGTTATAGATGGAGGCAGTTTCCCTAGGATCTCACTCTCTCTCTGTCTCTGGGGAGGACTTTTGAAGCCTGAAGCCCTTATCTACTCATTCCCTGGCCAGACGTCCATGTCTGTCATTTCCCGATAGCCTCACGACCAGTCAGTTCCTCAGTGGTCCTTCCTCCTCATCTCTCTCTCTTTTTTTTTTAAACTAATTAATTTATTTATCTTTTTATTTTTGGCTGTGTTGGGTCTTCATTGCTGCTCATGGGCTTTCTCTGTTTGCGGCGAGCGGGGGCTACTCTTCGTTGAGGTGGCTTCTCTTGTTGCGGAGCATGGGCTCTAGGCGTGCGGGCTCCATTAGTTGTGGCACAAAGGCTCAGTAGTCGTGGCTCTCGGGCTCTAGAGCGCAGGCTCACTAGCTGTCCTCATCTCAGACTGGAGGTTCTCTGCTTCCCTCTGAATTTCTTGCTGGTTTTCTCTCCACCTCAGTTTATCACATGACATAAGTCCTCTGCTTTTTCCCTTGTTCTTGGTCTCCTTAGGACTCCCTTCATCTCCCAGATCACCAATTCAGCCAGAGGATTCTCAGGTTCGCCAGTACTTCCCGGAGACTTGGCTCTGGGATCTGTTTCCTGTTGGGTAAGTGGTGCCTAGAAGTGATGCCTGTATGTATAACAAAATTATACATACAGTGTAGATTCAGCAGAGAAGTGACTCAGATAATTTCTAATGAACCTAAGTCTCAAGCCAAGAAGGTTTAATGGGGATATGAGAACGTGTTTCTTTCCCTGGATTCTTAAACAGTTATATACGATCACTCAAAACAAATTCACACGTCTTCACATTTGCACAGTGCAGACAGTGCATTCTCACTGCAGGCCCACACAAACGGAAAGGCACATCTTCATATTAGTTTGGTTCTTGCCCACTGCTTACCACCTCATTTTGACAAACCCTAAGAAGGCATATTCTCACCGATTCAGAGGGCACTGGGCTCTCTTACAGGTATGTTTGCACACAGATGCCCACCCACACATGCTCCCCTCCTCACATCCTCAGACACCCCCCCTTCTCCCATACTTGTACATCCTCACTCGAAGATTCACACTCTGAGATTCACGTGGGCCGCCACTGCGGTTGCCTTTTTGCTTTTTCCCCCACGCACAACAGCAACGAAATACTCACTTCTGCAGACAAATTTGTAGCTTAATTCCCAAATGCCTTTCTCCTGCTGTCTGCTTCACCTGGGTTCTTGTATTCTCACAGTAACTCAGGGAAGGAGTCTATCCGCGTCACAGTTCCTGATACCATCACCACATGGAAGGCCATGACTTTTTGCACTTCCCAGTCCAGAGGCTTTGGTCTTTCACCCACTGTTGGACTGACTGCCTTCAAGCCATTCTTTGTTGATCTGACTCTCCCTTACTCGGTCGTTCGTGGAGAATCCTTTCGTCTGACTGCCACCATCTTCAATTATCTGAAGGAGTGCATCTGGGTAAGAGCTAGGGATGCAAGAAGCAGGTGTCAGTCCCTAAACTGGAAGTGTACCAATTTTCCCTGAGAAAGAAATGAGATGTCGGTGTCTCTGTGCCCATATTTTCCTAAACCTCTGTGTATTGTCTCCTTTACTCTGACCCTTTATCACTTTATCACTCAAATATCCCCTTCAGGTTCAGACTAACCTGGCTAAATCAGAGGAGTACCAGGTGGAACCAGAGACAGACTCTCAGGCCTCCAGCTGTCTCTGTACTGATGAATCAAAATCCTATCACTGGAATATCACAGCTGTCAAACTGGGTAAGAGAAGCAAGTGGCAGATGGGCAAGGAAAGCACAGAGACTGAGAACTCTACCCTTTCCTCTACAGTATTTGCTTTGTTTTCTCTTTCCTCTTCTTTGTATTTGCCTCTATTTTTCTCCCTCCTAAGTCTATGTTATAAAAAAATAAGCAAATATTCTTTGGTAGATGACCAAAACACTATCCACACTGGACTATTTTGAGAGTGAAAGAGGGAGATTTTAATATTTACGCCAGGACAAGAGATATGTTACTAGTCAAATACTTACTATGGGCCAGGCACTGTCCTAAGTGTTTTACATGAATTAACTCATTTAATCATCACAGTAATCCTATGAGATGTCATTTGCTCTTGGATTAAGTCCTTGCCACTCAAAGTACAGTCTTTGGGTGTATTAGTTATCTACTGCTGCTTAACAAATTACCCCAAAATTTAGCAGCGTAAAAGAACAAACATTTATTATCACACAGTTTCTGTGGGTCAGTAATTTGTGCAGTTTAGCTGGTGCCTCTTGCCCAAGGTCCCTCATGAAGTTCAGCCAGGGCTGTGTTCTCATCCAGAGACTTGCCCAGGAGAGAACCCACGTCCAAGCTCATTCCAAAGCCTTTGATCCTCAAGGACTGTTAGACTGAAGGCTGCAGTTCTTGGCCTCAGGTGTTGGCTAGTGGCCTCCTTCAGTTTCCCATCACATGAATCTCCCCACTGGGCTGCCTCATGACATGACAGCTGGCTTCCTCCAGAGTTCGTGGCTTGAGAGGAAGAGTGCACCTGAGACAGAAGCTGCAGTCTTTTTTATAACCTAAGCTCAGCCGTGACATCTCATTGCTTCTGCCTTATCCTCTCCATTAGAAGCGAATCACTAAATCCAGCCCACAGGCAAGGAGAGGGGATTACACAACAGTGTAAATATCAGGAGGCAGGGATCACTGGGGTCCCTTAGAGGCCACCTACCACAAAATGTGGGCCCCACCCCAGATGTACCGAAATAGAGTTTGTATTGTAACAGACAAGAGCCGCAGGTGATTTGTATGCCGTTGTTAAGTTTAAGAAGCGCTAGTCTGGAGGGGAAGAGACCTCATTGGTACCTCTGCCGATAGAGCTGATGTCTTCCTTTTGCCCTCTTTCTTCTCAGGTCATGTAAACTTCACCATCAGCACTAATATTCTGGACTTAAATGAACTCTGTGGGGACCAGAAGGGGTTTGTTCCAGAAAAGGGCCAGAGTGACACACTCATCAAACCAGTTCTGGTCAAGGTGAGTTTTCTGCAGGCCTAGCTTCAGAGGTAGAGGCAGCAACCAAGCCAGGGATGTTCAGTGTGTGTCTAACCATGTCAGTTAGTCTCTTGCAGCAGTCTTACTCCAACTCCAATCAGGCAGCTCATCTTTATCCTTCCCTGACCCCCTTCTGCCCTTAACTACTTGCTTAACCCATACTAATGGTCTATGGAAGTACCTAATACAGTACCTGTTACTTTGTAGACACTCAATGAATGTTAGTTTCTCCTAAGAAAATCCCTAATGTCATCATTCACTGCTTCCTGTCATCATGAACCCCATTGTCAATCCTGTCTCTTAGAAGTTTCCTAAACTTATCCTTAGCTCTAGCCCAGAAAGAATTTTACTGAGAAACCCCTCCCTGGGTTGAAATGGAGTCCTTCTGAATGTCAAAGAGAAGCTCTGTTCTTTCTAGTTCTGAGTGAAGCCCTGGAGCGCAGGCAGGACCTCTTCTCCCCGTTTCCCTTCCCCTTCCTATTCCTTCAGTGCCACCTGCCCTGATACTCATCTGTGTTTTTTCACCCATCCTTGTCTCTCTCCGTGTCAGCCGGAAGGAGTCCTTGTGGAGAAGACACACAGCTCACTGTTGTGCCCCAAAGGTGGGTGAACACAGAGAGGGGTTGGTGTGAGAATTCCCTTAGCAACAGGAGATCTTCTTAGGCAAAAGGAGAAATATACAGGACAAGAAGAAATAGGAGAGTCTAGGGGTGCCATTCCCAATGGGGCCAAGTAGCTGAAGGGCAGGATGAAGAAGAGAAAATGTACAGCACAGTTACGTCTCTCGCTGGAATTTATTTTCAGCAAAGACCACTGTGAATAGGGTAAAAAAAATCTACCTCCAGCCCACGGAAAGCACTGGGTATAGAAAACCCTGGTTTACGGCAATTTTTTCTGTGGTTTGGGCGTGAGAACCCCCACTATTTCCACCTTTTATTGTTTTACCTTTTCTCTGCCCCTCATAGGAAAAGTGGCTTCAGAATCCATCTCCCTGGAGGTCCCTGTGGATGTTGTTCCTGATTCAGCCAAGGCTTATGTTTCTGTTCACGGTAAGCAACCAGAGATTCTCGGCTCAAAAAGGAAAAACGGGGCCAGAGGCTGCCAAGGTGCGGCATGGGTTGAGGCCTATGGCCCTACCTGGAGGAAGGTATGGTAGATTAGAAGTGATGAAGGAAGAAGAGCTTATTTTACAAAGTGGGCAAATACAGCCTGTGCAGTGCAGATGGGATTAGATAGACGTATACTCTGGTTAAAAACAGCAAAGAGTCTGGGCAGGAGGAAGTTAAAGCTCGTTGAAGCTTGATATGTATTTAGGTTTAGGTCTATAAATTGGGTGGAGGGGAGACGAAATGTTTGCAGGAACCATTTAAAAATGAGGACTTCATATATTTGAATACAGTTTTGGGAAGATTCAACCATATTTACATAGGACATGCCACTTCTTTAGGCAAGGAGGGGGAGCAAATAGAAAAACATGAGCCTGAAAGTTGTATCAAACTGGCTTAGGATCCCAGTTCTGCCGTTTAATAGCCAGGTGAACTTGGATAAGTTAATGAACAATTTCGGGGCTTCCCTGGTGGCGCAGTGGTTGAGAGTCCGCCTGCCGACGCAGGGGACACGGGTTCGTGCCCCGGTCCGGGAAGATCCCACATGCCACGGAGCGGCTGGGCCTGTGAGCCATGGCCGCTGAGCCTGCGCGTCCGGAGCCTGTGCTCTGCAACGGGAGAGGCCACGACAGTGAGAGGCCCGCGTACCGCAAAAAAAAAAAAACCCCAAAAAAACCCCCCCAAAATTTCGATCCTTCTTTTCCCTTCTGTAAGACAGTGATAATAACCTACCTTTCAGGATTGGTGTAAAGATTAGATATAATAAATTTCCCAGCACAATATCTTGCACATAGTAGAAGGCCTATACATGTTAGGTGCTTTCTGTACTCTAACCCCCTACCCACATCCCTTCCAGGTTAAAATGTCTCCGTTTTGGCTGTATTTGATTCATACCTCTGGTACAGCACTCACCTCACTGTATTATAGCTCACTGTCTGTCTTTCTTCCACACTGCACTGAGGGATCCTTGAGGACAAGGGCCATGTCTTTTTCATGTTTGTTTTTAGTACAGTTCCTGCAGTTGACTTTTAGTACATATTTGCACATTTGAATTGAACTCGATGACTAAAATGCAGATGTTCATGAGTCACTTATGTCAGGCTTACTGGCTTGTGAAGTAAATGGAGGGGTCCAGAGACATAACGTGGAAAAGCGTGTCAGGAGTGTGTGTGTGTTTGGGAGAGACTTGGTGATTTGGAGGGTGATGTATTTATATGCAGTGGAGGCACTTAGAGATTGAGACTAAGCGTTACAGGTTTTGTTACAAACCTCATCAGCTTCTTAAAAGCCACGAACACCCTCAGGTGGCCTACATACCTCTCTGTGAACTCCAGCACCTTGTACATACCCGATATTATATATGTTATACTTGCTTATAATAAATTAGCATTGCAATGTATTGTAATTGTTTGCCCCCCCGACTATGGGCTCTTCGAGGTGGAGACTGTTGCCCCCAAGGTCACAGAGTAGGGACTCACTAAATGATAGTGAATATGTGTTTGTTAAATGCATGATAATAACTCTTAAGGGTTCCTTCTTCTACCACCACCTTCCTTCCCTCTCCTTTTGGATCCCAGGGGACATCATGGGCACAGCCCTGAAGAACCTAGACAGTCTGGTGCAGATGCCAAAGGGCTGTGGGGAGCAGAACATGCTCTTGTTCGCTCCCATCATTTACGTCTTGCAGTACCTGCAGAAGACAGGGATGCTGACTGAGGACATCAAGTCTCGAGCAGTGGATTTCCTGAGGCTAGGTGAGTTGGTTCACTCTTTCTTCTTGGACACCTTGTCTAGCGCCTATGATCGGTGATAAGACTCAGGGAAGTTCAGCCCCTGAAGTGTCCCTCATCCTTGAAAGCCATGGGGGTGTTTTTTGAAGTTATCACTGTCATCTAAAACCACATCTGGCTTCCCAGGGTACCAGAGGGAGCTGATGTACAAACACAGGAACGGATCCTACAGTGCCTTTGGGGAGCAGGATGAAAATGGAAACACATGGTAATGTTGCCCAGTTCCCCATGAGTTCTGTACCCCAGAGCATAATTCCTGAACCCTCTGGAATTATTCCTCTACCTCTCCCCTTAACCCCATTCCTTCTTGCTTTCTATCCTCTACAACTTTAATACTGTTTATTTCAGCTTCATGTATGGTCAAGCCCCTTACTCTTCTCTCTGACCTTGTACCTCCCAGTTCTTGTCCCCATGAATGCCAATTAATGCCTCCCTTTTCCAAGCTTCCTATGGCATTATGTTTCCTCAACTCCCCTTCTGGAACCATTCAACAGAATAAACTGTAGAACTATTGCACCGTCCCCTGGAAATCCACCCTCATGCCACATTTCCCTCTTCACCCATACAGGCTGACAGCCTTTGTCACCAAATGCTTTGACCAGGCTCAGAGATTCATCTTCATTGATGACAGGAACGTCCAGGATGCTCTCAGGTGGATGGCGGGAAACCAACTCTCCAATGGCTGCTATGCCAACGTGGGAGAGCTCATTCACACAACTATGAAGGTGCGGACCTGCCCAGGGGCCCACAGCCCACTACTGTGTCTGGGAGGAACTTGTACCTCTGAGTGAGAAGAATCAAGAGAGCACCGGCCTGAGAGTCAGTTCTTCAGGTCTCAGGCCTGGCTCTGGGTGACCTTGGTCATTATTCTTAACCAGTCTGAGCATTCAGCTTCCACATCTGTAAAATGAGAATATGTACTAGAATATGGTTCTCAAAGTATGGTCCCCAGATCGGCAGCATCGACACCACCTGAGAACTTGTTTGAAATGCAAATTCCAGGAACTTCCCTGGTGGTCCAAGTGTTTAAGACTTCGCCTTCCAATGCAGCGGGTATGGGTTCTATCCCTGGTCCGGGACCTAAGATCCCACATGCCTTGCGGCTAAAAAAGCAAAACATAAAACAGAAGCAATATTGTAACAAATTCAATAAAGACTTTAAAAATCTTTTAAAAAAAAATCAAAAAAATCTTAAAAAAAAAGAAAAGAAAAGAAAAGAAATACAAATTCCAGCTCTCACCCCAGACCTACTCTGAGGAACTCTGGGAGACCCTGATACTTGCTAAAGTTTGAGAACCATTGGACTAGAAGATCTCTGAGCCTTTTACTACTTCCCTAAGTCTGAAGCAAAGCCATTTCCTCTGGTGGGGACTCCTAGACAGCCCAGTGTCTTTTGTAAGGGGTTTACTCTCTGGCAGGCACTAAGTACTCTATCGGAGATTCATATTTAATGTTTACAACAAATCAACGTGCTAAGCACTGGCATATCATTATAAATTCCATTTTACAGATGAAGAAACTAGGTGCAGGGGTTAAGTAAACTGCCTGAGGTGAATGCTAGTGGGCGGCAGGACTGTAATTTGAACCACAGCACTTGGATTCCAGGGGCACTGTTCCCGCCCATTCACTGCACTGCCTGACCTTTCCCAACACAGCAAGGTGTCGGGGTGCGGGCAGCTTGTTCAATTCAGAGCAGACCGAGTGAGAGAAAGACTGTACCAACTTTCCTAGAGGAATCATTATTGCTATTCCAGGACCTGGATTAAAAATCTTGAGCACTGGGACTTCCCTGGAGGTCCAGTGGTTAGGACTCTGCACTTCCACTGCAGGGACATGGGTTCAATCGCTGGTCTAGGAACTAAGATCCTGCATGTTGTGCGTTGCAGCCGAAAAAAAAAAAATTCAATTAAAAGAAAATCTTGAGCATTGAAAACAAAATCTCTATGTGATTCATTAGTGTTCTTTATGCAAGATCTTCCCAGTGTCCCCCATATGGGGGAGTAGTACAAGCTAGGACGTGACTAGAACAAGATCCTAGAGGTTTTTCTTCCTCCTGTCTTACCAGAGCCAGCCAGTCTCTCAAGAAACCCATCATTTATGTTGTCAAGCTTGGTGGTTCGGTCCTTATCGGGAGCTCCAGAGTTAAACCCACTGGGTTCAAATCCCAGTCCTTCAGCTTATTAGTTGTGTATTTTTTTAATATAAATTTATTTATTTTATTATTTTATTTCGTTGGCTGCGTTGGGTCTTCTTTGCTGTGCGCAGACTTTTCTCTAGTTGTGGCGAGCGGGGGCTACTCTTCGTTGTGGTGCACGGGCTTCTCACTGTGGTGGCTTCTCTTGTTGCGGAGCATGGGCTCTAGGCGCGCGGGCTTCAGTAGCTGTGGCTTGCGGGCTCTAGAGTGCAGGCTCAGTAGTTGTGGTACACGGGCTTAGTTGCTCTGCGACATGTGGGATCTTCCCGGACCAGGGCTCGAACCCTTGTCCCCTGCATTGGCAGGCGGATTCTTAACCACTGTGCCACCAGGGAAGCCCACAGTGTGTATTCTTGAACAAACTATTTAACCATTTTAAGTGTTGGTACTCTTATCTATAGAACAAAGATAGTAATTTAGATTACATATATTTTTTTAAAAATTGCTAATATCCTTCTGTGAAAGGCATTAATCAAGGAAGGGGTTACCTATTCTCCCCTGGAGAAGAAGCTGGGCTTTATGCCACTCGAGGGGAATGTCCATTTGGGGGAATCTCAGATTCAGTAAAAAATCTGAGAATAAGAGATTTTCTCCTTATCCCACCTCCTCACCCTCCCTTTTTTTAAACCTGTTATCCTTCCTAACACCTTATCTTGGGTTTCCTAAATACCCACTCAGAGCTGAAGACCTCATGTTACTTCTTGCAGGTTACCGTATAAGGCTGTGCAGTTATTGAAGTCCAGCCAGTTCTCCCCTCCACTGTGTGTCCTGGAGGCTTGGGGCTGCGGTCAGCCTGTGGAAAGGAGCGCTTTAAAAAAAAAAAAAAAAAAATTTATTTATTTGCCTGTGCCAGGTCTTAGTTACAGCACTCAGGATCTTTGTTGCCGCGTGCGGCATCTTTAGTTGAGGCATGAGGGATCCAGTTCCCTGATCAGGGATGGAACCCGGGTCCCCTGTGTTGGGAGCTCGGAGTCTTAACCACTGGACCACCAGGGAAGTCCCAGGAGTGCTTTTAAAAAAAAAAAAAAAAAATTCATCTGTTCAGAGGGGACACCTTTTTGCAATGTGCATGCAATTCTTCATGTGCTGGCTGCTGTCCTGACTTCTTATCTCCGTTTCCATCCAGGGTGGAGTTGATGACAAGGTCTCCTTGACTGCCTACATCACAGCTGCGTTGCTGGAGATGGGAAAGACCACAGATGTGAGTTCCTCTAGCTCCTCCCCTTGACACTCTCCTGATCATGCCTGTTTCTAGAGAAAGTCACCTATTTTTGTCCCTAGCCAGCCTTTTAAACTCAAAAGAGGATATGATTTCCTTATCATTGCCCCTTTTAAAAGGAATGCCTTATAAATTCAGTTCTTCATCTTCACTTTTTAGGACATGATGGTGAGTCAGGGTCTGCAGTGTCTCAAGGGTTCCGTCTTCACCACCCCCTACACACAGGCCCTACTAGCTTATACTTTCACTCTGGCTGGGGATATGAGGAGAAGAAACATTCTTCTTGAAAAGCTAGATCAACAGGCTATCATCTCAGGTATGTTGGCCATGTTAGGAATTTTTTGCTTTCTTGTTTTTATTTTATTTTATTTTATTTATTTATTTTTGGCCATGCTGTGTGGCTTGCGGGATTGAACCTGGGCCCACCGCAGTGAAAACGCTGAGCGCTAACCACTGGACCGCCAGGGAAATCCCAGGAGTGTTTTGAAATTGTGAAAATATGTGAAAAATTTCCCTAGTCTCCGTAGTCCCACATCTATTCAATTCTAGGATTCATTTTAGTAAAAGTTAAGTCGTAAAATCATTGTTAACAGTTTTGTGGGAAAGCCCCTGAAAGTCCTCAAAGGCATGTTATATTTTTAACGTGAAGAGAAAATAGATGGTAGAAGTTAGTCAGAAAACGTATTGGCATTGGAGAGCCGCCCTTTTGCAGGTATTTAACAATTCTTTGGTGTAAAATCATGGACTTTGGGCTTCCCTGGTGGCACAGTGGTTGAGAGTCCGCCTGCCGATGCAGGGGACACGGGTTCGTGCCCCGGTCCGGGAAGATCCCACATGCCGCGGAGCGGCTGGGTCCGTGAGCCATGGCCACTGAGCCTGCGCGTCCGGAGCCTGTGCTCCGCAACGGGAGAGGCCACAACAGCGAAAGGCCCGCGTACCGCAAAAAAAAAAAAAAAAAAAAAATCATGGAGTTTGATGGGGTACGACTTGAACTTGAAGATTTCTCAAGGTCCTTTTCAAACTTTTGGATGTATTTAGAATAATATTTGATATTCTGGGAATTCTCTGGCGGTCCAGGGGTTAGGACTCGGCGCTTTCATTGCTGAGGGCAGAGGTTCAATCTCCAGCCGGAGAACTAAGATCCCGCAAGTGACGTGGTGTGGCCAAAAAAAAAAAGTATTCAATATTCTAACAGATCTAGTAAATACATTATTAATGAATTTTATTTACCTAGCTGTTTATTTAAAATTATACTTCCAGGCAGAAATTTAATCTCAGCTTTCATTTATACGAATGTCATTGCCGAGTTGTCCTCTCATATGGGCTCTGGGTAGTTTTTTGGCCTGTGTATAAGCAACTCTAGTCGTGGAATGGGGATCTCAGACAGTGGGTGGAGTTATATCTGCTCAGGTGTATATTAGTTTAATGTGATTAACTCTTCTCCATTACCTTGCATTGCAGGCTCACGTTTTCTTTTGTTCTTCCACTTAGATGGCCTCCTGTGGGCTATGTATTTATTATCTCTAACCTTATATTTAGTTAGACTTCTAGCCTTCCACTCTTCTCATTTCTACTTGCTGTGCTTTGTCTTCAAGTTACCTGCCATTGTGGCTGTCATAGAGTCGGGATTTGGTCTCTTATTTGCTCGCCCTCATTAGCATTTCTTCTATGGTTTCTCAGAGTTCTTATGCATATTCTGCCATTTTTATTCTTCTTAAAATGTTAGACCTTGGATTAAGGAAAATAAATGCTGAAAATTAATAAAATTTTGTAAGCCAAAAAAAAAAGACCCCAAACACATAAAATTCTTAAAAGAAGTTTCTACTTACCTATCTCCATTAACATAAGAATTTATAAATTAACAAGGGAGGTTTTGATATTATTGCTGGAGGCATTCATTGATGCTCCCAGCTTTACCCTGGGGAATTATGTGTGGGTGTACACACACACACACACACACACACACACACACATCCTTGCATATACATTGTGGCCAATAAATCAGAAGATTTGAGAAATATTTTTTTCTAACTCACGATTAATTTTTGGTTGGTACTTTCTCTGATTTAAGGTGTAGCATTTACAAAGTGAATATAGGAAAGTCATTTCCTTCTAAGACTTTCCTAATTATGTGTTTTCCTCCGTAGGAAAGTCCTTACACTGGAGCCACAAACCTCCTCCATCATCAGATGCCGGCCCTTGGTCTGAGCCTGAGGCTGTAGATGTGGAACTTACGGCATATGTATTGTTGGCCTGGCTTAGCAAAGCTGACTTGACTCAAGATGAGATAAACAAGGCCGCTAGCATAGTGGCTTGGTTGATCAAGCAGCAAAATGCGTATGGAGGGTTCTCTTCCACTCAGGTAAGTAGCCTGCTCTCCTGCCACTTATCAGGTAGGATTAGATCCCCTGTGGAGAGAGAGGAAAAACTATCGCCCTTGCCCTGTAGGTCCAGAGACTAATCATTCTATAGAAAGGGAGAAAATCATGTGAAAAATATACAGAAGGGTTCATAAAATTAGGTCATTTGAGCACATAAATAGTACTATATGCATTTAAGTCTCTTTCTTTGTAGAATATGAAACATCATGAGATCTATGTTCTACATGAAGAGAGGACATGTATTACATAGTCACAAATTAGAAAGCCAATTATGGGGTCTGTAAGCATAAGAGCAAGATTTTACGGGTATACCTCCTATTTCAGGTATTGGAAATCTGGTAAGATATAGTCTTTAAAAAGTTTACAATCTAGAAAGAAAGCTAGGAAAAGTTGTATATATTACATAGCAGGATCTGGTTACAGAACAAAGATACAAAAGGTACAAAATATTGAATTTCAAGAGGGAGAGAGACCTCATATCAGCTTGAGGGATAAGAAAAGTCTTCACAGGGGAATGGCATTTGAGGGAGATCTAAAGGGACATGTAAAAATTTTAGGCAACTATTGAAAGGAAGGGGGAAGAGTCTGAGTAGAGACACCCATTTGCAAAACCGTAGAATGGCTGTTGGGAAAACTGGTTTAGCTGAAGCATAAAGGGACTTAGTTGAAAAGGTAGGGTAGCTTCATATTATGAAGGGCCTTGCATGTCAGACTCAGATTCTGCCTAATTCTGAGGAGCCATTAATTTTTTTAAACTTTGTTTCAGAAAGATTAATTTGTCCCTTGGATATGGGATGATTTAGAGGAGAGAGACACTGGATTTGAAGAGATCGCGAGACTATTTCATTTGTCTAGTTTAGGGGTAAAGAGAAATTGAATTGGTGGGGTGGCAGTAGGGAAAAAAAGAGGTGGAATTGTATGATAAATTCAAATAATGTCATAAAAATCATCTTTGATGATCACAAAGAGAATAGCCATTAATTCATTTGTTCTGTAAATAGTATTAAATCCCTACTCTTTCCACGTCACTGATGATACAGAGGTAAACAAGAAAACACATTTTTTGTTCTCATAGCGATTATAGTATGACTTGTTGAAATTAGGGCCAGTTTCACTGAGGATGTAACGTGTAAAGTAGACCTGGAAGAATGAACAGATTTTAATAGATGGAGTGTCTGGTGTAGATGTTAATAGATGATGTTAAGACCTTGCATATGGTAATGACTTAATTGGAATTTTAAAAAGTTATATGGTACTATGTTTCCTTATTTCAGGGAAATTCTTGGCCAAAGATCAGGAAGGATTTCCTTCTTCTTGCTGAGCCCTAAATAATTATATAATTTTAGAAAGCAGAGGATGGAATGTTTAGAATTCTCAGTGACAGATATATGCCAGAGTTGCTTTTCAATAAAATCCTTGGCTATTACAAGAAGTCACATATCACCCACTTTGGTTTTTAGGTGATGGCGAGGTCCCATTCCTTGAATTGTCTCCACATGTCCAAGGAATAAAGCCCTCCTGGGCTCCAGGTCACAGAGCATAGACAAAAAGTTGTTTGTAGAGGGCCAAGCTGCACAGATATAACTTGTTCACAGCTTCCCCTGGGTTGATACCTGTCTTCCTATCTTTATATGACAGTGTGATGTCTAAATATGACGGTTCTTTTTTGTTTGGGATAGGGAGAAGTGGGGTTCCTTTATTCTGCAGTAGGTATTTGACAAAGTTTCGAGCATACAGAAATTCTCATAACACAGAGTGAGATATGACAGTTTTGCAGAATATCTCATTCTTTTTTTCTTTCCTCCAGTTGTAATTTATATAAATCATGTTTTCAGAAAGGAAAGGCTCACACTTTTTACGTGATGCCATGCTCTCTTAGAAACAGTTTATCTGTCTTATTCCCAGATGAAGAAAAGATTGTCACATGTCATAATGGCTAAGAAGCTTTGTCCTTCAAGGATGGGTTTTCCAAGGATCCCCTGGTACCCTGTGCCACAGAAGATCATTATGCAATTAAATAACTTTGAAGAGCATGCAATTTTTAGGGTTATCAAGTTACTGCTGTTTCTTCCCCAAATAAAGAAATTGCAAAATATATATTGAACAGTGATCCACTCACTTCTGTTTTTCTTTAGTTTTTTTTTTACCAATTAAAAAAAAATTGGAGTATAGTTGCTTTACAGTGTTGCATTAGTTTCTGCTGTACAGCAAAGTGAATCAGTTATACGTATAGATATGTATACTCTTTTTTGGATTTCCTTCGATCCACTTACTTCTAACAGTAGCCAGTTCTGAAGCTAGGTTTCATTGCTGAATATAAATATATGAAATTAGCCTAACGACCCATGAATGTTCAAGAATGACTTGATGGTGATTTTCTATGCAGGTAAGATATTATGATTTCTATGTCAGCTTCCCCAGCATTGGTGAATGTGGTTCTTAGATACTTAGAGGAGGTATCATCCAAGCTAGCGAACAACAATCAGGTGTGTAGGTTACAGGGCTGTTGGAGGTTAGTTCCAATGGCCCACAAAACAGTAAGCATATGCCTGATGCCTGATTGTTTTCCTCAGGATACTGTAGTTGCTCTCCAAGCTCTTGCCAAGTATGCCACTACTGTCTATGCGCCATCTGAGGAAGTCAACCTGGCTGTAAAATCCGCTCAGAATTTCCAGCACACTTTCAACGTTCAAGCTGCCAACCGGTTGGTGTTTCAGCAGGAGACTCTGCCCGATATCCCCGGGGTGTACACCTTGGAGGCCTCAGGCCGGGGCTGTGTCTTTGTGCAGGTAAGCAGGGCTCCAGGAGGACTAGTGTGCGTTGGGAAGGAGAGTCTGAGGGCATCTCTGCCTCTAGTAGAACCTTCTCTCATCTACCTTACTTGCAAGGAAAGTCGTTCGAACCGTACCCTCTTTTTATTTTTTATTTCTTTTTTATTGGAGTAAAGTTGCTTTACAATGTTGTGTTACTTTCTGCTGTACGGGAAAGTGAATCAGCCACATGTATACATCTATCCCCTCTTCTTTGGATTTCCATCCCATTTAGGTCATCACAGAGCACTGAGTAGTGTTTTCTGTGCTGTACAGTCGGTTCTCATTAGTTATCTATCAAACAGAACAAGCTTTAAAATCCTTCCCAACTCTGATCTGGTTATCTGTTTCCTCCAACTAGACGGTGCTGAGATATAATATTCTCCCTCCTAAAAGTGTGGAGACCTTTAATCTTAGTGTGGAAATAGGGAAAGCTCGGTGTGAGCAACATACTTCACCTCGATCCTTGGCTCTGAACATCCATACCAGGTGAGGACAGCGGAGGTGAGGTGGGGGGCACCTAGACCATGGAAGCTGAGCTGGAGAGAGAGAGAGAGAGAGAGAGAGAGAGAGAGAGAGAGAGAGAGAGTGTGTGTGTGTGTGTGTGTGTGGCAGATGCACAGTGTGCCGAGAGGGAAGATAATGGACTCACACAGATTTGCTTCTTTCTGCCCTCAGTTATGTGGGGAGTCGCAGCTCTTCCAATATGGTTATTGTGGAAGTAAAGATGCTTTCCGGGTTCAGTCCAATGGAAGGCACCCATCAGTTAGTAAGTTGCTTCTGTTTTCTATCTCTGAGGGGGGGCTTATTATTATAGCTTTTAATTATCATTGAAAAGCTGGTGAAATGGGCATCATGGTTTATACATACAACTCATGATTTTATTATCTAAATGGGCTACAAAGGTGCACCGGATATATGATATGGAACCTGTTACAGTCTTGGTTCCTTTTTCTTACCTTTTCCACAGTATATGTTGTTTCTGCAACCATGGCAGAGCTTTGGAAGATTACTCTAGGGGATAGGGAAGGCTCTGGCTCTCAGTCTCCTTTTTTTTTCTCCTTTCTTATTCAGCTTCTCCAGCAACAACTGGTGAAGAAGGTTGAATCTGGAGCTGACACACTCAACATCTACTTGGAACAGGTAGGGATTAGGAACTGAACCAAAGAACTTGATCGCTTACGTGTCTTTTCAACTTCCCTTCTAATGTACATGTACTAGTGTCACATACACGAAGACGAGGAACCTGGGAGAGGGAGTTCACAACCACAAGATGAACTCTACTGGTGTACCGTAGAATACCCCTTTGCATCTCCAGGACAGCACTATCTAACAGATACAAAATGGGAGCCATCTGTGTTATTTAAAAATTTCTAGTAGCCACATTAAAAAAATTAAAGAGAAACAGATAAAATTAATTTAACTATATATTTTATTCAATTTTATATACCCAAAATGTTTTTTTATTTCACCATGTAATTAATATACAAAAGTGTGAATGAGGTATCTACATTTTTTCTTTTTTCTTGCTACATCTTTGAAATCCAGTACGTGTTTTACACTGACAGCGCATCTCACTTCTGACTGGCCACATTTCAACGGCTTAATATCCACATCCAACATGACAGCTCTGGAGAATAACAGAGTGGTTAATAGCTGAGGCTCTGATGCCAGAGTGCTTGGGTTAAAATCCTGCTTCTAACATTGGCTGCAATTGTTGAATGATTGTTTCCTCATCTGTAGAATGAGGGTGGGTAGTGGTAAAAATAGTTACCTATCTCACAGAGTGGTTGAAAGAATTAAGTGATTTAAGACATGAAAAAATATTTGGAATTGTACCTGGTATGGAGTAAACCCTCAGTAAACATTAGCAATTATTATTATTATTTTATAATGTAATGTTAATGTTAATTAATTTTCATTAGACATTGTATGTAACTTTTCATTTCAACCAAATAAGGAGTTCTCAAGGACTAGTAGTATTCTAAAAACTGTTACGATGCTTATTTCATCATACTCTATTTAGCACAAGGAAGAAAGGTAGCATTATTATATAACTGACAGACAAGACTATCTCCAATTAAAATTTACTGTTGTTAGTAATGTTTTCTGCTCCCACACCAACTAATTCATCTAACTGTGGTTTTCTTATCTGCCAGGGGGTGGTTCTTTAGGATAAGTCCTGTATAGTTTCTTTTGAGACAACTCTGGTTAGTGTATCAGGAAAACCCCTGAAATCATGATATTGTAGTTGTTTAAACATTTTGCAAAGTTTATGATGCTTTCATACACACCTTCTTTGAGTCTCACACGGCACCCCTCGTTCTATGTAAGGAGGCTGAGGCTGAATTTATAGAGTGAGTGTGCTTGTCAAGTCATCCTGTTTGTCAGTGTCCAGAGTAGCATCTGGGGATTCTAATTTCCATGGCACCATTCCTGAGACTGCAATGGCAGGCCGGTCAGTGTATCCAGCCAGCTTTGTCAGCTTCTAATCTGAGACGTCAAGTCTAATGGTCTAAAAGCCAATCGTCATGATTATATCTGTGATTATTTCCTTTTTCTATGTATCTTCTCCCCTTTTCTCTTGACCAGCATCACCAGAGGACAATCTGATTCACATTTAACAAGTTATTCTTGGTTTTATTCCTCTTCTCTGTTGTTTTTTTGTTATTTGCTTGCTTGGTTTGGGGGGTCTGTTTCCTTAATTTCTTCATTATTTCTTTTCTTTATTTTGGGCTGAAGGGAAGGGGAAAGGACATTTTTTGCTATTCTTTGTCTAACTTCTTAAGTTGAATGCCGATTTGTTTATTTTTAGTCTTTCTTATTTTCTGATGAATATGAACTATAAATTTCCCTCTAAGTATACTCTGTCTTTGTCCCACAATTTTTGACAAGCATTGTTTTTATTACCATTTAATTCTATATCTTAATTTTTGGGGAAATTCATGGGATATTTAAAGCCATCTTTTTGTTACTAATTTCTAATTGTATTGCATTATGGTCTGAGATCATGATAGTGAGCCTCTGAAATGCATGGAAGTTTCTTTTGTGACCTAATATATGGTCTTTATTGGAAATGTTCATTGTGTGCTCCAAAAGAAGGTCCAACCCCTTTCTCTTGATCTAGATAGAGATCTGAAAGTCCAAGACGATTACTTCTGTTGTTCATGTCTTTTTTTATCTCTGCTTATTTTCCTGCTCAATCTATCAGTTTTGGAAAAGGGCTTGTTAAAATTTCTAATTACCATTATTGATTTGTCCTTTACCCATTTATCTATGCAATTCTGTCAGTTGTTTCTTGATATATTTTTCAACTATATAATTAGGTATGTATATATTATGAACATATCTTTTTCAGTTTTCCTTTTATTAGTATACACTGTGCTTCTTTTACACTAATTATATATGTGTGTGTGTGTGTGTATATATATATATAGATTTAGATTTAGATTTCTACGTACACAGGCACTTTTTTTTTTTTTTTTTGCCTTAGATTCTATCTGGTCAGATATTAAGGCTGCTGTCCCAGCTTTCTTTTGGTTTATATTAGTCATTTACTTTAAATCTTTATGGTAACTAAATGACCAACGAGAACAGTGGTTCCAAAGATTTTATTCCAGGACCCCTCTCTACTCTTAAATGACCTCAAAGAGCTTGTGGTGATGTGGGTTACATCTATTGACATTTAACTTATTAGAAATTAAAACTGAGAAAAATATTAAAATATTTATTGTCACTTAAAAACAACAAAAATAAACTCACTGCATTTTAATATAACATTTTGTGAAAAATGTATTTCTCAAAACAAACAAAATGAGAATAGCAGATTGTTTTATGTTTTTGCTTTAATATTTAGCTTAATCAAAGAGAGTAAAATTTTCCCATCTGCTTCTGCATTCAATCTGTTGCAATATCACACATCAGGTAGCCCCCTTACACTAGTACAGTGAAAGAGAATGAGAATGAAAAAGGCAAATAATGTCTTAGTATTATTCCAAAAAGAACTCTGATCTCACAGTCTGCCACATACAGTCTTAAGGATCCCTGAGAGTTCCTGGACCATGCTTTTAGAAGCACTATACCTAAAGAAATCTCTTTGGAAATATCTTCCAATTAGGTGTTTCTAACTTCCTATCTAAATTTACAACGTAGGGGCTTCCCTGGCGGTCCAGTGGTTAGGACTCCACTGCTCCACTGCAGGGGTCACAGGTTTGATCCCTGGTTGGGAAACTAAGATCCTGCAAGCCACACTGTGCAGCAAAAATAAAATAAAAGTAAATAAATACATAAATTTACAGCATAAATCTTATTTTCTTTTTATATTAGATTAATCTATGCAGTTGTTTTGAACTCTCCATTTATTCACTTACTCAACAAATATTTATTGAGCCACCAATGTATGCCAGATACTCTTCGATGTGATAGAGATGCAGCAGTAAAAACAGTAGACATGACCCCTGCCCTCATGGATTTGATATTCTAATGGAGAGACAAGCAATATGCAAATTTTAAAAGTACATATATATGTGCACACACACACACATATTCAGGAATAATTTTAGTAGTAATCAGTACTACGCAGGAGTGTGGTGGAGGTAGGCCAGGATGTGATTGTTTTAAAGTAACAATCAGGGGACTTCCCTGGCGGCCCAGTGGTTAAGACTCCGCCTTCCAGTGCAGGGGGTGCGGGTTCCATCCCTGGTCGGGGGAGCTAAGATCCAACATGCCGCGGCCAAAAAACCAAAACAGAAATAAACCCAGAAGCAATATTGTAACAAATTCAATAAAGACTTTAAAACTGGTCCACGTCAAAAAAATCTTAAAAACATAAATAGATAAAGTAAGGTGGTCAGGAAAGGCCTCTCTGAGGAGACGTCATTTGATCAGAGACCTGAATGAAGAGAGAAAGGCGATCGGGAGCATACAGGTGTTGGAGTGAAGTGGAAGCCTCCGTTCCTTTGGCCACTTCACTTAATTCAGTGGAGGAGCCATGGGTTAGGGTAGACCAAGAACAGACCCATTTTGCAGAAGGACCAGGAAGCGGTAAGATGCTAAGAAGAAAAAGCCAGGAAGCCAGCAGGAGGCAATATTAGGAGTGGCATAGAGCAGAGGTAGAAGGGCTTCAGAAAATCTGTGTGATGACAGCAAGAGCCTTTTAACCTCCACCTGACAGAGATGTTATTTTCACTTTTGTTTTAATGTGATGTTTGTCTGTCTTCCCCACAGCTTAGTAAGGAGTCTCAGACCTATACCTTCACCATCAGCCAAAGCCTGTTGGTCACCAACCTCAAACCAGCAACCATCAAAGTCTATGACTACTACCTACCAGGTGATGGCCAAGATTTATCTGCATCTTGCAACATACTTCTACTTCATTCTTCATGATATCTTCCTTAATTTTACAGATACTCCTTTCCAAGCCAAGTGCACATAATTACATTATCTGATCTCCTAAAGCATTTTAATTCAATTATATGCCACTTAAAAATGTCTTCTGCACTAGACATATTTTGTACAACGTGGTCCATAGACTGAAAGAACGATGTTCTCTAAAGACTAACTATTTTTAATATTTTTGCTGCAATGACTAATTTACTACAAGTGTGCAAATATTAGTCATTGGAAACTTGCTGTAATTCTGAATGTGCTCATAACCTGTAGAAATCTTTTGAAGAGGGTTAAAGCAGTAACTTTTATGTAGTATTTTCTCTCTGAAGGTATTAGGCCTGCAATATAATATATGTCATTTAATTTTACAGATGAACAGGCAACAATTCAATATTCTGATCCCTGTGAATGAGGTAAGCCCAGAAGAAAGAAGGCTGGGCTTTTGGGGTAGGGTGGCAGTAGTCAGAAGTTAAGGAGACGTTCTTCTGAGTTAAGGGTATTATCTTTTGGAAGCGTATTTTTGATAAAGTGGACTTTCCTTTTTTGTCCTGAACTCTTTTATTAAAAAAAAACTGAGGTATAGTTGTTGTACAATATGTCCTAAACTCTTGAAGAGAGAGAATAATCATCTCCATAGTTCACATCAGAAAAAGTTAATAGTGGCATTTGTGTGAGGGGTTCTATGTGATTTTTAAAAACAGTATTTTCTTTTTTTGGCTGAAAATTTTCCTAATTATTACATTATATATCTTTTTATATAAAAATACTAAGACAAACGTAAAGATTACCTGATTCTACTTCCCTTAGATAACACTCTAATAATCCCATCGTGTGTTTTGTGAGATTTTTTTTTTTTCTAGTCAGGAAAAAACTCCTCTATGATTGTGAAGACTTTCTGTGTATCATGATGTCTTCTGTCTTTGTTTTTTCCCTCCAGGGTAGAAGATGGAAAGAGACTAAACGAATTCTCCACGACATTACTGGACAGCATTCTTCCATCTCTTGAAGCAGAACCCGTTCAATCAAACAATTTGGTTTCTCTTGTTAAAAAACAAAATGCAGGGCTTCCCTGGTGGCGCAGTGGTTGAGAGTCCGCCTGCCGATGCAGGGGACGCGGGTTCGTGCCCCGGTCCAGGAAGATCCCATATGCCGCGGAGCGGCTGGGCCCATGAGCCATGGCCGCTGAGCCTGCGCGTCCGGAGCCTGTGCTCCGCAACGGGAGAGGCCACAACAGTGAGAGGCCCACGTATTGAAAAAAAAAAAACAACAAAAAAAAAAACAAAATGCAGGACTTCCCCGGCAGTCCAGTGGGTAAGACTCCGCGCTTCCACTGCAGGGTGTGTGTGTTCAATCCCTGGTCAGGGGACTAAGATCCCACATGCTACGTGGTATGGCCAAAAAATTAAAAAAAAAAAAAAAAAAGCAACCAAATAAAATTGAAGATTGAATGGGCTCTATTAGGTGATTTATGAATTGAGCAGCATTTCTTCTAGCAACCAGAAGGATGCTCCAAGGGGTTGTACAAAATTGAAGGTTTTTATATAAAGAAGGGTAGGGCAAAGGAGCTATTAGCCAAAGAAAAGAAAGAATTTTTTTTAGGCCACGACATCTTTTTGGGGGAATGAGCGGGAGGGAATGGCAAGGATTTTACGGCGTAGATTGCCTCTTCTTCCTCTGGGGGATGGAGAAGGCCCACGTGGCAGATGACCTTGTTGGTGCTGACTGGAAAACTCCAGACTAGTTGATTAAGATTACATTCCTGGGGAAGGTGGAAATGGCAGTCAGGTCAGGTATTAAATCTAGGTTTGGTATCAGGGGCTTCAGCACAAGTGACACCATTTTGGGCCTGTGGTTTTTCTCTTTAACACTCTGACTGACTAGTGAGCGGGTAACAGATGGGTAGGCCTGAACCTCAGCTACTTTCTACGACTTCACAGATGCACAGGTGCCGGAATACAGGGCTGAGGAGGATGGGCTAGGAATCATCACACAAAGGAGGAATTATATGGGAAAGCTCCTTGGGGTAGGGGTCATTGATTTAACCATTCTGTTGGGCCATTTAGGAGACTCTCCAGAGAGGAGATGGTGGTAGAGGGTGCTCCAGGGAAGATAAAAATGTCTTCCTGGAGGTTAAATCTAAGGGAAGATGTAATTTAGGGCTTTGGGAATAGACTAAAAAGATTTTTTTCTTTTCTTTGAAAAGAAAATCTGTGTGCTCGACTCTGTGCATATTCCTGTGGTTACCAAAGGTTCTGTTTAAAGATATGGTTATTCTTTAACAAAAGCTCACAATTTGGCTTCTTCCTTAAACCTTTTGACCCAGACTTCGCAAAGAATCGAGTCAAGTATTCAGAGAGAGGTCCAAAGAGAATCCTAATTAAGGGACTGTGTTCAGCCAGTCTGTCACTTTGGGGCAAGCAGTGATTGATAACAAGAAAAGTGGCTGGCCACAATTCCCTATCATCTCTGCTTTTCTCCAGCCTGATTCCCCCCAGCCTTTGCCCACTTGGGATACCTATCATGGTGTAAACTCTTCCTTGGGGCAATGTTTTCGTTTTGGAAACAAGTTTGGAGGCAATGGGAGGGGGGTTGGGGAGCGAATAGTGATATTTAAACAGAGACGATTCTCTAGGTAATTACACCCTTTTACCTTGGAAGTCCACACACTGATCAGAAACTCTGACCAAAAGAGTCAGGGAAAAGTAAGTCCATGATGTAGGTATTTCCCTACACCCAAGGCCACGCTTGCATAAACTATTTGTTCCTTACCTCCTCCACCCTAGACTTTGCCCTGCTCCTCTTAGGAGTTCCCAGAGTGAGAGAAGATGGGGAGCATACCCAAAGGAGGTCATCCCTAAGCCTGCCTTACCCTTCGGTATGATGGGAAGAGAACAGAGAACTCTAGAGAAAAGAGAGCAGTCATGAATGCTCCTCCCACACAGTGAAAGCCCCACCCCTCTGTTCTTTTGGGTCTGTAGCTCCTGCCAAAACTTCCCATTTTTTTTGCAATGGAAGGAGGTGGTGGTCCTCAAGATTTAAGAAGTTATATCTGGCCAAAAAAACATATCAGATGATTACAAAAACTATTCTTGTGTCTCTGGGGTTGAAGGAATATCTTATGATTTAATATTATCAACTACACTGTAAAAATGAATGTTCATGAGAAAATTTACATTCTTCAACTTACTGAAATATAAACGTTTGTGCATATTTGAGAAGCAAGGTGATTTTAAGGTTTAAGTAGTGTTTAGCATTAAAGCGCCTAAAGCCCGTGCTCCGCAGCAAGAGAAGCCACCGCAATGAGAAGCCTGCGCACCACAACGAAGAGTAGCCCCCGCTCGCCGCAACTAGAGAAAGCCCACGCGCAGCAACGAAGACCCAATGCAGCCAAAAATAAATAAATAAATTTATTTAAAATAAATAAATTTATTTAAAATAAATTTATTTAAAAAAAAGAGTAAGGTTTCTATCTTCAAGGAGCTCACAGACTATTGGAGTGAGAAAAAGAAAACAAATCAACAGTCGTGATATAGTGAGACAAAAAATAATGATAGAAAAAAGTACATAAAGCTATGGGAGTACATAGGAGAGGCACCTTCCCAGACTGAGGCGACGGGGTGATCAGGAAAGGCTTCTCCATGTTGGTCCCTGAGCTGGATGAGCGGCAACCAGAAAACAAGGGAGCAAGTTTGGGCAGAGTGAGCTACCAGCTTGGAAGAAGGCTGGTATTTCCCCAGAGTAGTTCAATGTACTCCTGGATGATGTGTGTGTGTGTGTGTGTGTGTGTGTGTGTGTGTGTGTGTGTGTCTGTGAGTAAGTAGAGAGAAGTTAGGTCACGAATTGCTTTTTAGAAAGATTATTCTAGGGACTTCCCTGGTGGTCCCATGGTTAAGACTCTGCACTCCCAATGCGGGGGGCCCAGGCTCGATCCCTGGTCACGGAACTAGATTCCGCATGCTGCAATTAAATGATCCCGTGTGCCGCAACTAAGACCCTGCACAGCCAGATAAATAAATAAATAAATATATTTTTAAAAAAAAGAAAAAGAAAGAAAGATCATTCTAGCAACAGAGTGAAGAATGGAGTAGAGAAGAGTAAAGCTGAAGTCCTGAAGTGCAGGAGGCACTGCAACAGTCTAAGTAAGAGCTGGTGGACCGGCAGTGGGGGCGAAGAGGAGGGGGCATGTTCAGAATTACTCACTGAGGAGATAGCCTCAGGAAGACACAGTGATAGCAAAGACAAAATGCACCAGGTAATTAAGCAGATGGTTTTATTCAGGCTGTTGCAATAGAGAACATGTTCATTAATGAAGAGCATCTCATGGAAAGGAAAAGAGATCTGAGGTTTTACAGAGGTCGGAAAACTTAAGGAGTCATGACTGGATCTTACTGGAGTCATGAGCAAGGGCGGACGTGAGTCTTTTCATGGAATATACAAGAGCAGTGCGATCCTTTACAGTTAGCTGTTTTCCCTGCCACAAAAGGTATGGGGTTTGGAAAACAAAAGGATGGAGGGACTTCCTAACCAGCCTATTTTCCAGGAGCACAGGGCTCAGATAAAGCTCACTCCTGTCAATGACTGATTGGATGTAAAACAAGAGAGTCAGGGAAGTGTCTGGGAAACTGTCAGGGTTCTAGACTGTGGGCTGTAGACTGTAAGAGAGGAAAATCTTTTCCTCTACCTACTTAGATTCAGTGACTGGGGCCTGAGAGTTAAGTTGGCAAAAGAAATTAACAGGAGAAAAGGCTTCTTTCCTGTGCACATCACTGCTTCACAGGAAAAAAGGGAAAACCCAAAGAAGCAGTCAAGCCTAATTTGAGAGAAGTGGCAAAACAAAGGAGGAGGGGTTTGGGCTTCTAGGGGTTGTCAATTGTGGGAAGGTAAATATATGGGCAAAAGGAATAGGAGATGAGGGTTATTTTAAGATTTGTTTAGGTAGATACAAGTCATTGCCACTTTCTGTCTCCTGTGATACGCTGTTCTCCTCCTGGTGTGGGAGAGGGGAGGAGAGGCAGCTCTGAAAGGGAAATTTATGCCCTGCTTTTAGGCAGAATGAGGGAGGGCAGAGAGTTCCTCCTGAATCTGCAGCTTCTTAATTGCCTTCAGCTCAAAATAATCCTTATGCCAAAGTGGCATATTTTGGGGTGGCATGTTCTGCATCTCGTCAACTATGTGGGTGGTTCCATCCATTCAGGCAGAGATATAGAAGGACGGAAAATTGTGTGTTCAGTGTCATACATTGAGTTCGAGGATTTGTGAGGCCCGTGGGATATAAAGGCTCAAGTCAGTAGCTGAAGAAAAAGACTGGATTAGCCAGGGAACTGAAAAGAGAAGGGGAGAGAAGGAAAGGGAGTGTCAACGTTTAACTGACAGAGGAAGAGAAAAGAATTCAGAACCCAGGATTCGCCAACATTTCTTCTCTTAACAATAATTGAGGGGACTTCCCTGGTGGCACAGTCGTTAAGAATCTGCCTGCCAATGCAGGGGACATGGGTTCGAGCCCTGGTCCCAGGAAGATCCCACATGCCGCAGAGCAACTAAGCCCGTGTGCCACAACTACTGAGCCTGAGCTCTAGACCCTGTGAGCCACAACTACTGAAGCCCACGTGCCTAGAGCCTGTGTTGCTCAACAAGAGAATCCACTGCAACGAGAAATGAGAAGCCCACACACCGCAAGGAAGAGTAGCCCCGGCTCGCTGCAACTAGAGAAAGCCCGCGTGCAGCAACGAAGACCGAACACAGCCAAAAATAAATATAAATTTTAAAAATTAAAAAAAAAAAGTTAATTGAGACGGCTTTCCCTTCTCCCTTAAGTCCCATTCTTCATCATGGATTTAGTGGGAAACAGGACTGAGGAAGGGAAGCAGTATCAGGAAAGAGCCCTACCTAATAAACAAAATATACAAGAGGCGAATTTAGAGTCCATAGAACTTTTCATTCCTCCTCCTGAAGCCCTGACTCAAATTTGTATCACATCATCCAGACTGTTGGAAAAATCCTGCTCCCCCATCTCGAAACGTTCCTCCACCACTAAGTGTATTATTACATATTGTATATTCTCTATACACATGGCTGTCCCTGTTCATTCAACTAACACGTCTGAGTGTCTAATTGTTTCAGGTGATGTGCTTCCAGAAATATCTATTTAAAATCCTAATCTATGTCTCTTCCTCACTTAAAATCCTTTAGGGACTTCTAGGGATAAAGTTCTACTTCATTTTTGTGGCACGGGGGACTTTCCCTTTCTGCCCCTCCAGCTCCAATTTTGGCCGTCCAACTTAATACTTCCTGCTTCAGGAATACCAGACAACTTTTAGTTCCCTAACTATGCTCTCTGATAATTTTGATATGTGCTTTTTTTTTTTGCGGTACGCGGGCCTCTCACTGCTGTGGCCTCTCCCGTTGCGGAGCACAGGCTCCGGACGCGCAGGCTCAGCGGCCATGGCTCACGGGCCCAGCTGCTCCGCGGCATGTGGGATCCTCCCGGACCTGGGCACGAACCCGCGTCCCCTGCATCGGCAGGCGGACTCTCAACCACTGCGCCACCAGGGAAGCCCTGATATGTGCTTTTTATCATGCTGTTGGAAAGCCTTCCTATCTCTTCTGCCTGGAGAACTTCCACTAGTCCTACAGGTTGTGGCCCTCAAGTTGTGTTTTCTATTCTAATCAGTAAATCGCCCCCAAGGAATCTCTGTTCCTATAGCGCTTGTACCTTCCCCATCTTCTTTATTCATTCATCTATCGAGGGACACTTAGGTTGCTTCCATATCTTGGTTATTTTAAATAATGCTGCAGTGAACATAGGGGGTGCGTATATCTTTTCTAGTTAACCATTATTCTACTTTCTGTCTCCATAGATTTTCTTATTCTGAACTTTCATATGAATGTAATCACATGATATGTGGACTTTTGTGTCTGGCTTTTTTCACTTAGCATAATGTTTTCAAGGTTCATCCAAGTCACAACATCTGTACTGTACCAGGCATCAAGAAGTGGAGATAGTATTTACAAGTGCAGTGGAATTGGATGGCTTTTGATAAGGAGCAAAGATGTTTTGGAGAGAGATAATTACATGTTAAGAGTGATTAATAAGCAATTAAATGCCAAGTATGAAGTCAGAAGGCCTCTTGGCAAGATATATACATTTCAGCCCAAGGGCAGGAAAATCTGAATATTAACTTTGTCGTAAGAGGAAGGTTGAATAGCTCCACAGATGGTTGAACTCTCGGCCATCGCAGGTCTGGTATGCCGGGGTCAAAGCACTGTTTGGGAAGGACTGGGACCCTGAGACATTGGGATGGGCATATCACAATTGGTGCCCTCAAAAATTTTCAATTTCTAGATGCCCCTGAATTCTCAGGGCCTCCTCTCTGTTAAATGCTATCATTTCTCCCTTGCTTAAAGAGGAGACAGAGGCTTCTACCTTATGAGACAGCACGTGGTCCTTTCAGCCTATGTCCCTTATTTCTCTCCTGCCCAATACCTAGGGTTAAGTCACATAACAGTCTGACTGGGGAAGTGCTGGGCCTGCTAATGGAAGAAAAAGATTATACCCAGGAGAAGCTGTAGGATCTTAAACCAGCAGAAGCCAGGAGAGTGCACATGAGATAGATTCTGAGGTGCTGAATCAAGGGATCTAGAACATAGGTCAAATAAGGGAGAGTCTATCAATATGGGGGGACTTTCTGAGGAAACAGCATTTTATACCCAGGTAAGGATATCAGGAGATGGTACAAAAAATACCACCAGGATGGCTTTTAGGAAGCTTGAGGGAAGTGATGCCCACACTAAGAGAAGCAGAAATGACAGAACTGCCATGGTAGATAGTTGAAGAAGGGATCAACTAGTTCAGAGAAGTGGTCCATGGGAAGATACAGAGCACTTTTTGTTTACCAAAGTAATAGGAATGCTTTGTTGAGTGAGGCACCAGAATCATGGAGAAGCTAAGTGGTGGCTGCAGTTGCAGGCATGGGCTGAAGGTTGGAGGTGCTAAAAAAACTGGATCCCCTGACAGTACTGAGAAAGGTAGGTTCCCGAAATGATAGAAGCCAGGTGTCGGCACGTCACACTCAGAAGCAAGGTGAGTACATTTGTCATAAAGAACAGCCAGTCAGGGACTTTCCTGGTGGTCCAGTGGGTAAGACTCCGCTCTCCCAATGCAGGGGGGCCTGGGTTCGATCCCTGGTCAGGGCACTTGATCCTGCATACATGCAACTACATGCCACAACTAAGGAGTCCGAATGCTGCAACTAAAATCCTGCATGCTGCAGCTAAGACCTGGCACAGCCTAAATAAATAAATATTAAAAAAACAAAAAAAGAACAACCAGTCAGCGTGGATTCTACTGGAGACTAACCTACAGAGAGATACGGAAAGGATTAATAGATATAATATCCCTAGGACCCGATAGATGGTGTGATGGTTTAAAATATGTCCAAACATTCTTGAGCTCTCCTTTTAAAAAGTGCTCCTTAATTTCCTTCCTCATGAATATCAGCTGTCTTAGTGACTCACTTCTAATGAATAGATGAAGGCAGAAGTGATGATGTATGACCTCTGAGATCAGGAAATAATTGATAGTACGGTTTCTTGCCATGTTATGAAGACACTCAAACCACCAAATGGAGAGGCCCTCATAGTGAAAAACTGAGGCCTCCATCCCGTAAGGAACTCTTACCAACAGTCATCTAGTAAACTCTAAGAGGATAACCCAACTCCAGTCAAGCCTTCAAATGACTGTACCAGCTGACGTGGTTTTTTTTTTTTTTGGCTGTGCCGTGTGGCTTGTGGAATCTTAGTTCCCTATCCAGGGATTGAATCGGTCATGGCAGTGAAAGCTCCAAATCCTAACCACTGGACCACCAGGGAATTCCCCCCGCTGACACCTTGATGGTAACTTCATGAGAGAGCTTGAGCTAGAGTCAACATCGAAGCTGCTCCTCAATTCCTGATCCACAGAAAACTTGCGAAAAAACAAACATATATTGTTTTAGTCACTAAGTTTTGCAGGTTATTTGTTATGCAGCAATAGATAATTAATACGAGGAAGTTTTTCCCAATTTCCCTTCAAGATTACATGTGCTATGGGTCCCATAAAATGCTATACTCACCTGTGTCAGAGGGCCAATTATAGTGTGTTGTAAATGTCTCTGTACTTATCTGATCTCATCTTGTGGTAGGTATAATGGCCCCCAAAGATGTTCATGCCCTAATCCCTACTGAATACGGTACCTTAATGGCAAAATGGTATGATTAAGCTTGCACACCTTAAAAAAAGTAGATTATCCTGGATTACCTGGGTGGCCTCAATCTAATCACATGAACCCTAAAAACAGAACTTTCTGTAGCTGGAGGCAGCAATGATGCAGCAGAAGAGAGACAGAGAGATCCACTGTGAGAACAGGACGTGATCAGCTGTTGCTGGCTTTGAAGAGGGAGGGGGCAAAATGATAAGGATGAAGCAGCAAGGAACCAGGGACCTCCATCTATGGCTACAAGGCACGTAATCCGCCAACAAGCTGAATGAGTTTAGAAGCAGATTGTCCTCCAGAGCTGGCGCATACCTTGATTTTAGTCCTGTGTGATCTGGAACAGTGTCACTAGATGAGCCCAGCTCAGACTTCTGATTTTACAACTGTGAGAAAATAAATGGGTACTTTTTTAAGCTGCCAAATTGGTGATAATCTGTTACAGCAGCAATAGAAAACCAATGTGCATCTATATTGTAAACAGATTGAAATGATGTTGTGTAAACATCATTTCATTCCCAGCCTTTTCCACATTGTCAGACTTGAAATAAACGTCTTCTAAATATTTGTTGAGGGACTTCCCTGGTGGCACAGTGGTTAAGACTCCGTGCTCCCCATGCAGGGGGCTGGGGTTTCATCCCTGGTCAGGGAACTAGATCCTGCATGCTGCACCTAACAGTTCACATGCCGCAACTAAGGAGCCCACCTGCCACAACTAAGACCTGGCACAACCAAATAAATAAATATTTTAAAAAAATAGATAAATATTTGTTGAATAAACTCAACTGAGACAATCAAGGTCATTCAGCGGTGGAGGTCACCCAACTTTCCTCCACTGCATCTTAAAATTTTGTCTATTGCCTTCTTTTTCCCAAAACCCAACTGAGGAGCCACCTCCTCCGGGGTATCCTTGAGCTTTAGCACTACAAGTATTCCCTTGGGCTACCCTAGCACTTCAGCCACACCTTTGGCATTGCTCATGTCTCTCGTACTTTTGTGTTTGTCTTCATGATGCTTCCTACTAGACTATAAACCCTTCAGGACAGGAACCATGCCAGATTTATTTATCTTTGACCCCTCAGTGCCTGACAAGTTTCCACCACATAGTACGTGCTCAAGAATATTTACTTAATAAATGAAACATGTACCACATATTAACCAAGGTTAAATATGAACAACCAGCACTGGGAACTGTTGTGTTTTTTAGATGAGAGGTACCAAAATATATGTTCTACAGTAACTATGATATAAATAATAGGAAATGGCCATTAAACACCAACCTAATCTCTCTGGATTTTATCCACTTTTCTGCTCTACCCCTTCACACTTAAATCTGAAGTGGTTATTTGAGGTGTCCATTCAGATAGTCATGATTTAAGAAGACTTTCCGTTAAGGAGAAAGTGAATAGAAGGGAAAATAAGTTGAGGTGGGAGGGAAATGAGAAAATAGGGAAGGAAAATGAAGCCCCCCCGCCAGCCACCCCCCAAGAAGCTATGGGACTACTCTAATGTGTATTCAAGATAGAAGCATGTGACTTAGACTATAAGAGCCTTAGGCAGCTAGTGCAATAAATCATGGATAAGAATAACGTCAGTCTATGTGTGTAGCAGTACTGCCTTCTATCAAAAAACAGCCATGGTTGGTCTATCTTCATATATTCTGCTACTTTGATACTTCTTTGTCTTCTCTTAAGTTCCCTGATGGAATAGGTGAGAAAGGAAAAGTAGGTGGGATAAAGGAAATACAAGAAAAAAGAGAAGTACAAAAAAAAAAAAAAAAGAGGGATGAAAAGCATAAAGGATAAATAAGGAAATACATTAAAGAGTGGAAAAAAAGACATTAGGGAGAGGAGAATTTTCATCAAGATGCTCTCTTTCCTTCTCTACCCCAGACCCCTTTCTTGGTAATGTTGAAGGATTCCTCGATTTCATGAACTTCCTCTCCTCGATAATACTGAAGAGCTCCTTCTCAGTTCCACTGAACTACCACCGTGTAAGCCCATACTTTTCTTTTCTTTTCTTTTCTTTTTTTTGCGGTACGCGGGCCTCTCACTGTTGTGGCCTCTCCCATTGCGGAGCACAGGCTCTGGACGCGCAGGCTCAGCGGCCATGGCTCACGGGCCCAGCCGCTCCGTGGCATGTGGGATCTTCCCGGACCGGGGCACGAACACGTGTCCCCTGCATCGGCAGGCGGACTCTCCACCACTGCGCCACCAGGGAAGCCCAAGCCAATACTTTTCTAAGCTGATCCTCAAACTGAGTTTTGAGGCATAAAATTCATGATAATTATGAAAGGAATTTGGGTTTTGCAAATAGTGTTAGGAAAAAGTTAACATGAAGTTATATGCAAATTTATCTCTGTGTATCTGTTTATTAGTTTTGGGGCAAGAACCGTGTCACATTTTGTAAATGGAAAAAAAATGCATTCTCATTTTCCTTTAACAGAGAGGTTAAAGCTGTGGGTAGAGAACGAATTGTGGTGATTCTGCTGTCCCTTTGAAATAGAGTTGATGACGCTCAAATCATGAGATTAAAATCATGAGGTTAAAATGTGACTTTGACAGAGATGTTTGCTAATTCAGAACTCTATCCTGTAGTTTGATATTAAAAATAGCTTCTGTGGTCATAAATAATGGGGCTGTCTCTCAGGGCTGTGGTCTCTACTATATACTCTATACTTGAAGCATCCTATATTAGTTTGCTAGGACTGCCATAACAAAATACTACAGAGTGGGTGGACTAAACAACAGAAATTTATTTCTCGTGGTTCTGGAGGGTAGACATCCAGGATCAAGGTCTTGCAGGTTTGGTTTCTTCTGAGGAGTCTCCTCTTGTTTTGCAGTGGGCTGTCTCACTGTGTCCTCACACGGTCTTGCCTTGACTGGGTGCCTCCCTGGCGTCTCTTCCTCCTCTTATAAGGACAACAGTCATAATGAATTAGGGCCCCACCATTATGACCCTATTTAACCTTAATTACCTCTGCAAAGGCCACAACTCCAGATACAATCACACTGGGGGTTAGAGCTTCAACAGATGAATTTTGGAGGAACAGAATACAGTCCATAACACATCGCCAGAGAGATTTTGGATCAACCAATCAGGACCACTAATTTTGTTTTCCATGAAGAAAATTTGGAAGGAAACATAAACTTCAAATATTTCTCATTGCATATGTCCTAAAAGAAATTTTTAAAAGCACATACTCCTTTGAATATATTCAGTCAACATCTGGAATTTTCATCTTAAATTTAAATACTTGAAAAGGTATGATTTCTGGATATTATAATATTGGCCAGGATAAAACTGTTGAGGGGGAGGGATAAATTAGGAGTTTGGGATTAACACATACACACTACTATATATATAATAGATAACCAACAAGGACCTACTGTACAGCACAGGGAACTATACTCAATATTTTGTAATAACCTGTAAGGGAAAACAATCTGAAAAAGAATATATATATTCGTATATGTATATAACTGATTCACTGTGCTGTACACCTGGAACTAATATAACATTGTAAATCAACTATATTTCAATAAATTTTTTTAAAAGAATAAAACTGTTGCATCACTTAAGAAATGTGTGATGTAATCTATACTTCATACCAACTATCCATTAAAAAGTTACACAAATAAGTTCAACAGTCAGAATTTTTACATTGTTCCTTTTCCCTCTTTAATTAATACTTCCATCCATCTTCCTCATAAACTTTTTCCTAATATATTTTTATGCTTAAAAGTTTTATTGATTGTGTTATCAAATTTTCTACCCCCCAAATACATATATAACTTGAAATATCAAAGGGTTTTTATTTTATAAAGTGCAAAGATATTCAAGAATTCTTGTGGATTGAGTTAACATTACAACTATGAATAGATGCAACAGATCAGCATAACTTTAAAAAATAAAAAGTTAACCGTATATTACATATTTTGGGAAATAAATATTAAACATAAAATGTAAAATAATGTTGGAAAAGCAATTCCTAGTGGAATAGATATAGTTTGGGATTTTTTTCAATTAATGTATATATCTGTAGATGATTATTACTTATTTCTAGAATGAGATAGAAATTAGGATTAATTTTACTTCTGTTTTAAATTTCTATAGATGCATTCTTTGAGAAATCTCACTTATATAAACAAGTAACTAGGAATGGAAGGCATTTAACTTTTGCAATGTCACTGAATTTTCTGAACTCTTTCAAGTTATATGCCAAAAACCGTATAACACTCTTTCATCAAAAATGATTCTTAATGATCTATCCGAGCTCAGCTTGATTAGGTACTCCTTAAATTTGGTTGAGTTATAAATCTTGACTTGAAAAATAATTTTGCAGTAATGTAATTTACCTACACAAAGTGACGATATTTCAAAGTGTTTTTGGTGGCCAGGAGTTGCTTTTTTTTGTTTTGTTTTTTAACCCCCAGAACAATGCACCACGGAATGAATGAGTCTTATACCTCTTGTAAAGTGAAAAGGAGAGAAGACAGAGGAGTGATCCCGAAGCTTCCACTAACATCGCCCATTCTCAGTGAAGCGTTCAGATGGAGAACCCATGTGGAAGTTGAAGATCTGGTAATTTCAGCCCTCGTACCTTTTGGAAAGTTTCCATACACTCCCAAAGATACAAGTACTACAGCTTGAAAATTACTGGTTTAATGTATATTTGGTGTCAAATCTGCCTGTGTTTATTTTTTGTGTCTCTTTTTTTTTTTTCACTTTTTCCCTGTGTTTTTTTTTAATTTTATTTTTCATACAGCAGGTTCTTATTTAGTTATCTATTTTATACAAATTAGTATATACATGTCAATCCCAATCTCATAGTTTATCTCTCCCCCCACTGCGTTGCTTTCCCTGCTTGGTGTTCATGTTTGTTCTCTACATCTGTGTCTCTATTTCTGTCTTGCAAACTGGTTCATCTTCACCATTTTTCTAGATTCCACATATATGTGTTAATATACGATATTTGTTTTTCTCTTTCTGACTTACTTCACTCTGTGTGACAGTCTCTAGGTCCATCCACGTCTCTACAAATGACTCCGTTTTGTTCCTTTTTATGGCTGAGTAATATTCCATTGTATATATATGTACCACATCTTCTTTATCCATTCGTCTGTCGATGGGCATTTAGGTTGCTTCCATGATCTGGCTATTGTAAATAGTGCTGCAGTGAACATTGGGGTGAATGTGTCTTTTTGAATTATGGTTTTCTCTGGGTATATGCCCAGTAGTGGGACTGCTGGGGCAGATGGTAATTCTATTTTTAGTTTTTTAAGGAGCCTCTATACTGTTCTCCATAGTGCCTGTATCAATATACACTCCCAACAACAGTGCAAGAGGGTCCCCTTTTCTCCATACCTTCTCCAGCATTTGTTTTTTGTAGATTTTCTGATGATGCCCATTCTAACCAGTGTGAGGTGATACCTCATTGTAGTTTTGATTTGCATTTCTCTAATAATTAGTGATGTTGAGCAGCTTTTCATGTGCCTCTTGGCCATTTGTATGTCTTTTTTGGAGAAATGTCTATATAGGTCTTCTACCCATTTTTGGATTGGGACGTTTGTTTTCTTAAAATTGAGCTGCATGAGCTGTTTATATATTTTTGAGATTAATCCTTTGTCATTGATTTGTTTGCAAATATTTCCTCCTATTCTGAGGGTTGTCTTTTCATTTTGTTTATAGTTTCCTTTGCTGTGCAAAAGCTTTTAAGTTTCATTAGGTCCCATTTGTTTATTTTTGTTTTTATTTCCATTACTCTAGGAGGTGGGTCAAAAAAGATCTTGCTGTGACTTATGTCAAGGAGTATTCTTCCTATGTTTTCCTCTAAGAGTTTTATACTGTCCAGTCTTACATTTAGGTCTTTAATCCATTTTGAGTTTATTTTTGTGTATAGTGTTAGGGAGTGTTCTAATTTCATTCTTTTACATGTAGCTGTCCAGTCTTCCCAGCACCACTTATTGAAGGGACTGTCTTTTCTCCACTGAATATCCTCGCCTTCTTTGTCATAGATTAGTTGACCATAGGTACATAGGTTTATCTCTGGGCTTTCTATCCTGTTCCATTGATCTAGATTTCTGTTTTTGTGCCAGTACCATATTGTCTTGATTACTGTAGCTTTGTAGTATAGTCTGAAGTCAGGGAGCCTGATTCCTCCAGCTCTGTTTTTTTCCCTCAAGGTTGTTTTGGCTATTCGGAGTCTTTTGTGTCTCCATACAAATTTTTAAGATTTTTTGGTCTACTTCTGTAAAAAATGCCATTGGTAATTTGATAGGGATTGCATTGAATCTGAAGATTGCTTTAGGTAGTATAATCATTTTCACAATATTGATTCTTCCAATCCAAGAACATGGTATATTTCTCTATCTCTTTGTGTCATCTTTGATTTCTTTCATCAGTGTCTTATAGTTTTCTGAGTACAGGTCATTTACCTCCTTAGGTAGGTTTATTCCTAGGTATTTTATTCTTTTTGTTGCAATGGTGAATGAGATTGTTTCCTTAATTTCTCTTTCTGATCTTTCTTTGTTAGTGTATAGGAATGTAAGAGATTTCTGTGCATGTATTTTGTATGCTGCAAATTTACCAAATTCATTGATTAGCTCTAGTAGTTTTCTGGTGGTATGTTTAGGATTCTCTATGTATAGTATCATGTCATCTGGAAACAGTGACAGTTTTACTTCTTTTTTTCCAATTTGTATTCCTTTTATTTCTTTTTTCTCTGATTGCCATGGCTAGGACTTCCAAAACTATGTTGAATAATAGTGGTGAGAGTGCCCCCAATGTTCATTGCAGCACTATTTACAATAGCCAGGTCATGGAAGCAACCTAAATGCCCATCAACAGATGAATGGATAAAGAAGATGTGGTACATATATACAATAGAATATTACTCAGCCATAAAAAGGAACGAAATTGGGTCATTTGTTGAGACGTGGATGGATCTAGAGACTGTCATACAGAGTGAAGTAAGTCAGAAAGAGAAAAACAAATATCGTATATTAACGCATATATGTGGAACCTAGAAAAATGGTACAGATGAAGTGGTTTGCAGGGCAGAAATTGAGACGCAGATGTAGAGAACAAATGTATGGACACCAAGGGGGGAAAGCAGTGGGTGTGTGTGTGTGTGATGAATTGGGCGATTGGGATTGACATGTATACACTGATGTGTATGAAATTGATGACTAATAAGAACCTGCTGTATAAAAAAATAAATAAAATAAACTTCAAAAAAAAATAATGGTGAGAGTGGACATCCTTGTCTTGTTCCTGATCTTAGAGGAAACACTTTCAGTTCTTCACCATTGAGAATGATGCTTGCTGTGAGTTTGTCGTATATGGCTTTTATTATGTTGAGGTAGGTTCCCTCTGTGCCCACTTTCTGGAGAGTTTTTTATCATAAATGGGTGTTGAATTTTGTCAGAAGCTTTTTCTGCATCTATTGAAATGATCATATGGTTTTTATTCTTCATTTTGTTAATATGGTGTATCACATTGATTGATTTGCATATATTGAAGAATCCTTACATTCCTGGGATAAATCCCACTTGATCATGGTGTATGATCCTTTTAATGTGCTGTTGGATGCTGTTTGCTAGTATTTTGTTGAGGATTTTTGCATCTATATTCATCAATGATATTGGTCTGTAATTTTCCTTTTTTGTTGTATCTTTGTCTGGTTTTGGTATCAGGATGATGGTGGCCTCGTAGAATGAGTTTGGGAGTATTCCTTCCTCTGCAATTTTTTGGAAGAGTTTGAGAAAGAAGGGTGGGCGTTACCTCTTCTCTAAATGTTTGACAGAATTCACCTGTGAAGCCATCTGGTCCTGGGCTTTTGTTTGTTGGAAGATTTTTAATCACAGTTTCAAGTTCATTACTTGTGATTGGTCTGCTCATATTTTCTGTTTCTTCCTGGTTTAGTCTTGGAAGGTTACACCATTCTAAGATTTTGTCCATTTCTTCCAGGTTGTCCATTTTATTGGCATAGGGTTGCTTGTAGTAGTCTCTTCTGATGTTTTGTATTTTTTTTTACATCTTTATTGGAGTATAATTGCTTTACAATGGTGTGTTAGTTTCTGCTTTATAACAAAGTGAATCAGTTATACATATACATATGTTCCCATATCTCCTCCCTCTTGCGTCTCCCTCCCTCCCGCCCTCCCTGATGCTTTGTATTTCTGTGGTGTCCATTGTAACTTCTCCTTTTTCATTTCTAATTTTACTGATTTGAGTCCTCTCCCTCATTTTCTTGATGAGTCTGGCTAAAGGTTTATCTATTTTGTTTATCTTCTCAAAGAACCAGCTTTTAGTGTTATTGATCTTTGCTATTGTTTTCTTTGTTTCTATTTCATTTATTTCTGCTCTGATCTTTATGATTTCTTTCCTTCTGCTAACTTTGGGTTTTGTTTGTCCTTCTTTCTCTAGTTCCTTTAGGTGTAAGGTTAGATTGTTTATTTGAGATTTTTCTTGTTTCTTGAGGTAGGATTGTATTGCTATAAACTTCTTGGAACTGCTTTTGCTGCATCCCATAGGTTTTGTATTGTCGTGTTTTCATTGTCATTTGTCTCTAGGTATTTTTTGATTTCCTCTTTGATTTCTTCAGTGATCTCTTGGTTATTTAGTAACGTATTGTTTAGCCTCCATGTGTATGTGTTTTTTACTTTTTTTCCCTGTATTTGATTTCTAATCTCACAGTGTTGTGGTCAGAAAAGGTGCTTGATATGATTTCAGTTTTCTTAAATTTACTGAGGCTTGATTTGTGACCCAAGATGTGATTTATCCTGGAGAATGTTCCATGGGCACTTGAGAAAAAAGTGTAATCTGCTGTTTTCGGATGGAATGTCCTATAAATATCAATTAAATCTATCTGGTCTACCGTGCCATTTAAAGCTTGTGTTTTCTTATTAATTTTCTGTCTGGATGATCTGTCCATTGGTGTAAGTGAGGTGTTAAAGTCCCCCACTATTATTGTGTTACTGTCGATTTTCTCTTTTAGCATTTGCCTTATGTATTGAGGTGCTCCTGTGTTGGGTGCATATATATTTATAATTGTTATATCTTCTTCTTGGATTGATCCCTTTATCATCCTGTAGTGTCCTTCCTTGTCTCTTGTAACATTCTTTACTTTAAAGTCTATTTTATCTGATATGAGTATTGCTACTCCAGCTTTCTTTGGATTTACACTTGCATGGAAAACCTTTTTCCATCCCCTCACTTTCAGTCTGTATGTGTCCCTAGGTCTGAAGTGGGTCTCTTGTAGACAGCATATATATGGGTGTTGTTTTCATATCCATTCAGTGAGCCTGTGTCTTTTGGTTGGAGCATTTAATCCATTCACATTTAAGGTAATTATTGATATGTATGTTCCTTTTACCATTTTCTTAATTGTTTTCGGCTTGTTTTTGTCGGTCCCTTTCTTCTCTTGTGTTTCCTACTTAGAGAAGTTCCTTTAGCATTTGTTGTAGAGCTGGTTTGGTGGTGCTGAATTCTCTTAGCTTTTGCTTGTCTGTAAAGCTTTTGATTTCTCCATTGAATCTGAATGAGATCCCTGCTAGGTAGAGTAATCTTGGTTGTAGGTTCTTCCCTTTCATCACTTTAAATATATCATGCCACTCCCTTCTGGCTTGTAGAGTTTCTGCTGAGAAATCAGCTTAACCTTATGGGAGTTCCCTCGTATGTTATTTGTTGTTTTTCCCTTGTTGCTTTTAATAATTTTTCTTTGCCTTTAATTTTTGTCAATTTGATTACTATGTGTCTTAGCGTGTTTCTCCTTGGGCTTATCCTGCCTGGGACTGTCTGCACTTCCTGGAGTTGGGTGGCTATTTCCTTTCCCATGTTAGGGAAGTTTTTGACTATAATCTCTTCAAATATTTTCTCGGGTCCTTTCTGTCTCTCTTCTCCTTCTGGGACTCCTATAATGCGAATGTTGGTGCATTTAATGTTGTCCCAGAGGTCTCTTAGGCTGTCTTCATTTCTTTTCATTCTTTTTCTTTATTCTGTTCTGTGGCAATGAATTCCCCCATTCTGGCTTCCAGGTCACTTATCAGTTCTTCTGCCTCAATTATTCTGCTGTTGATTCCTTCTAATGTATTTTTCATTTCAGTTATTGTATTGTTCATCTCTGTTTGTTTGTTCTTTAATTCTTCCAGGTGTTTGTTCTTTAATTCTTCTAGGTCTTTGTTAAACATTTCTTGCATCTTGTTGATCTTTACCTCCATTCTTTTTCCAAGGTCCTGGACCATCTTTACTACCATTACTCTGAATTCTTTTTCTGGAAGCTTGCCCATCTCCACTTCATTTAGTTGTTTTTCTGGGGTTTTATCTTGTTCCTTCATCTGGTACATAGTCCTCTTCCTTTTCATTTTGTCTGTCTTTCTGTGAATGTGGTTTTTGTTCCACAGGCTGCAGGACTGTAGTTCTTCTTGTTTCTGCTGTCTGCCCTCTGGTGGATAAGGCTATCTAAGAGGCTTGTGCAAGCTTCCTGATGGTAGGGACTGGTGGTGAGTAGAGCTCTTTCTTGTGTTTAAATAACAGCTTGTTAGCTGAATGACACCTGGCAAGTAATTTATCTACAGCTCAATTTCCTCCTCTGTAAAATGGGAGTAATAGTACATACCTCAGAGTACTTAAAAACTTATCTAGAGGAATGAATTACAAATTAGCTTGAGGAAAAGCTTTGGGGGTGATGAATATGTTCAAGATCTTGATTGTGCTGATAGTTCATGGTTGCATAAATCTGTCAAAATTCATCAGATTGCACACTTGAAACATGTGCAGTTAATTATACACAAGTTTTACCTTAAGAAAACTGTTTTTAAAATACTATTTGGCATTTAGAAAATATTCAATAAATATTAGCTATTACTGTGAGTAGATATCCTGGACCCTTCTTTCCAGGTTTCTAAAATTCCAGTCCCATTTGGGGCCTCTGCCATGTACCTGGGCTCTTCTGTCATCCCTTGGCCCACCCCTCAGTAAGGGTGTAGCCTGCACCGACCTAGGCAAGGAAGTGTCACCTTCTGGTCAGAGAGGAGCATATACAATGGTGTCTTCTGCATTTTCTAAGTGTTTAAATTTTCAGTTTTGTTTCTTTCTTTTTTAAAGAAATCATTTACTTTGGAATAGATAAGACATTCTGATGTAGAAACTTGAGGGCACAAAAAGACACCTTCCACATCTCTTCTCTCAGTTCCCTCCTCAGGAGTAACTGCTATTAGTTTTGTCTCACATCTCTTCTCTCAGTTCCCTCCTCAGGAGTAACTGCTATTAGTTTTGTCTCACATCTCTTCTCTCAGTTCCCTCCTCAGGAGTAACTGCTATTAGTTTTGTCTAACGCCAGCTCCCTGAAAATATCGCCCAAACACCAACTGATAAGGCAAAGCTGGGTTAATTCAAACTGTGGTAATAGAGCATGTTGCCTTGAAGGCATCTTAGTAGCGTCTGGGAGGGGAGGGCTAAGTCAGGAGATTGATGAGGCTCTGGGGTCTGGGCGGGGGGGGGGGGGGGGGGGGGGGGGGGGGGGGGGGGGTTGGGGGGGGGGGGGGGGGGGGGGGGGGGGGGGGGGGGGGGGGGGGGGGGGCGGACTATCAGTGTAGTGTTTGATTAAGATTGGGTAAGGATCTTGTTTTAGGATTGTGGACACAGCAAGGTGAGGGTTTCAAAAAGTCTTCAAGAATAAACAATCATTTGATAATTGACTATGGAAAAGCTGATCAGTTTAAAATGGTTTTTCTGGATGTTTCTGAAATGAACAATATGATTATTTGCAACTTTTATTTTCTGGGCAAGAGGTTCCTGGAATACTGAAGTCATGTTAATGAAGATAGTGGAATGGTAAAGTCAAGTTTTATGGAAGCAAATTTTGTGGGTGTAAATGGTTCTCAGTTTCTTTCTTTTGGTTTGTTTATTTTTGTTTTGTTTTTTGTTTGTTTTGGCCACAGAGCATGGCATGCGGGATCTTAGTTCCCTGACCAGGGATCGAACCTGTGCCCCCTGCAGTGGAAGTGTGGCGTCTTAACCACCGGACCGCCAGGGAAGTCTGGTTCTCAGTTTCTTGGATATCTTTTCAGAAATATTCTGTGCATATTCAAACCATACATGTACAAATTTAATAAATGTCATCTTTTACCCTCTAACAGGTGTTTCAGAAATCCAGAGACTGGGTATGAGATATTCCTTACATAATAGCTATCCAATATCATTTACTTTGTAGTTATACGTGATGTACTTTCTTCAGAGTGTGAATTTTTTTTTTTTTTTTTTTGCGGTTCGCGGGCCTCTCACTGTTGTGGCCTCTCCCGTTGCGG
This sequence comes from Monodon monoceros, assembly GCF_005190385.1. NCBI lineage: Eukaryota > Metazoa > Chordata > Mammalia > Artiodactyla > Monodontidae > Monodon > Monodon monoceros. The sequence goes on from NW_021703783.1 coordinate 7,241,902, forward strand.
AGCACGGGCTCCGGACGCGCAGGCTCAGCGGCCATGGCTCACGGGCCTAGCCGCTCTGCGGCATGTGGGATCTTCCCGGACCGGGGCACGAACCCGTGTCCCCTGCATTGGCAGGCGGACTCTCAACCACTGCGCCACCAGGGAAGCCCCAGAGTGTGAATATTTTAATCAAGATATGACTGAATGGAATTACCGTTTGAAGTATGTATTCCAGTAGTTTTTTCCCCTTCAGCAATTTATCTAACAGACAATGGTTTTGGCAAAACCAGTGGGGCACATTTTCTCTCATTCTTGGTTTCCTCTTTTCCATCACAAAGCACATTAGAGGACTGTGTGGCAGGGGAGAGAAATACTTGCTCCACAGCACTGAAATATGAATGCGATTGGAGAGGCCTTCACCTAGAGCCTAGTGAGGGAAGTAAACACTGAACATATAGTTATGAGTGGAATAAATATAACAAAAGATGGGAATTATGGGAGCTCAACCTAATCTTGGGGCCGAAGTAAGATTCCCAGAAGTGATTCTTGTGCTACAAACTGAAGGATAAGCAGGAAAGATATAGCTAAAGGGGTGACGAGTGGGAAGGATGTTCCAGACAGAGGAAGTAGCTTATGCCTTCTCTGGAAACGGAGGTTATTTTTCTCCGTTTTCTTGTTTTCTGTGTCCAGCCGTTTGTTCTATGCATCTTGTGATCTCCTTTCTAAACACTTTGAATAGGAATGTACACAAAGAATTTTCCAGTTCAAAGTCATCATCCTGAGTACATAAGACTCTATCCTGTGATGAGGTCCGTCATCAGCACAGGCCTCTCATGTTAGTGGTCCTAGGGAGAGACAGCTCTGTACTAGTTTTTAGTTTTTAGGAGATACAATGAAGATTATTTTCTGAATCTTGGATAAAGTTCAAAAACTGCCCACAATTGGCAGAAGATAGACATAACTTTTTAGAATGGAAAGTGTCTTTAGAAATCACCTAGTATGATCTCTTCAACTGAAAAATGAGGAAACAGACTCAAAGTACAGAATTCTTTGTGATACCCGAGACGAGCAGCACGGGAGACCTGAGGGCTGTGGAAACCAAACAGGTTGTAATCTCACAGAAAATCTGATGTGTCTCCCCAACAATTAGACTTCTGCAGTGTGTGGGAGGTGGAGATGATTTCAAATAAAGGATAAGATAACTAGGATCCTTTTTTTTTTTTTAAACCAGAAAAATTGTTTTTCTGGAGAAATTCCAGACAAATGTTCAGAGGGTCTCTTACCCTAGGGATAAGGAATTTCCTTAATTAGGTCTCAATTCTGTTCCCCGGGAAGGACTCAGCAGTTCATGTTCTCTGTGGCTATGGTTCCACCCTCTGGGAGCTCTTTCTTTGCTAATTTCCTCCTTGCCCTCATCTGAAGAGGGCATGGGACCACTGAGCAGGTTTTACATCACCTGAAGAAGTCTGAGTCCAGGAGTAATTATTCAGCCTCAAATATTCACAGATTTTTCTTTTTTTTAATTTAATTTTAATTTTTTATTGGAGTATAGTAGATTTACTCACAGATTTCTTAATACAGGGTCATGGTTTCAAAATTTAGTCAGTCTCTTATCTTTTTATTCTTGTCAGCAGCCACATCTGTATTTCTTTCTTTCAAGACTTACCTCTTGAGACTTCTCTGTATGCCACGCAGTGTGGCCAAAAAAAAAAAAAAAAAAAAAAAGACTTACCTCTTAATTTAATTGTGGGTACTGTAGGCCTGAGGTTTTGGCAACTAATGGGACTACCATAAGGTCTAATTGGCCTTCATTATTCAAAAGCTTTTCCACACAGCTGTCTCTCCCAATCCCCTAAGACTCCATTTTTCTGCACTCTTCCCCCTTTCACTCCTGATTGAAAAATGGCCAGTTCTTTGCTATGGCCATTTCTTGCAGTATCTATTCAAATGCTGTCAAATGCAATAACCAATACACACTACTGATATTCTATTTTCCAACTTCTTCTGGAGCTATAATATCATCAAACTCATTATCTGACTTTATGTTATTATAGACAAAATAATATCATATTTTCCCAGACTTTCAGTCTCCAGCAAGTTTCCTCATCGCCTGCTGACTTGTCCTTAAGCCACAGGTACATATTTTAGGAATTTAATGAGAAAGCACCTTACTCCTAGAACTAATGAGCCAGCATTGGTTAGGTTAAGTTGTAAAGTAACCTCAAAGATGAGTGATTAAAGTAAAAGCTTCATTCCTCATTCTACATGTCCATGGAAGGGTGGACAGGGCTTCCGCTCCATACTGTCTTTATTCTAGGACCCAAGGTGACTGAACAGCTGCTGTATTGAATTATTGCTATATGCTGTAGCAGAGGAAAGAAGAGAATAAGGTTAGTTGTGTGCACTGGCTCTTGAGGCTTCTGCCCAGAAAGGATGCATATCATATCCACCCACATTTCACTGACCAGAGCAAGTCACACGGCCATACCTAACTTCCGGGGGTGGGGAAGTACAGTCCTATCATTTGCCTAAAAGGAGAATGATCTGGAACATTTGTGACAAATTTTAAGGCTGCCTCAATATGGTAAAAACATAAGAGATTTAGAATTTGACATGAGAGCCTTAGTCCCTGTTCTCGCTAATGTTTATGTTACCACGAACAAGTCATTTAGCATATCAGTTTTGGTAACCTCGTCTATAAAAATGGAGAAAACAGTCATTAATTCAATGAATGCTTGAGAGGAGCCACTAAGACATCACATGTGAAATCACTTAGCCCAATATTAGTTTCCTTCTTTTCCTCCATTCACTGCCCAGCGATAATGTATCATACGGTTTCAGTTACATTCAGTAAAGAAAAATTTGTATGTGTTGGTTGGCTGCTGCAATGTACATGAGTAATTTTCTTCTACCCTACCATACTACAAGCTTTTTGAGAATAGGGACAATGTTTTATAGTTCTTCTGTATCTCTTACATTGCCCAGTACAGTGTTGAAAACATGATTTGGGTCACATACATATTGATTATTTTCTCCTGAAAAGTGTCCTACTTCTAGGGAACTGGGTTAACTTTCAAATGAAGCTTCCAATAAATTTCAGTTTCCTCTCCTAGCACTTGTAGCTTTTGTTTTACAGCCTTTTCCAACTGATTATTTTATTTTATACTTAAAATATCATGGGGACACAAAGGAGATATTATACTCATTTACAGTTAAAGAGTAGAAATTAGGGGAGATTTCATGAGTTCACCCTACAGTTCACCTTTTGACACAAGCAACCTTAGAGGTTTATAATCCAAGAAACCACTGACATGATTTGGGCCGTGGTTGCTGAGGGAGAAGGAGACCAGAAAAATGGATAATGTGTTACTTATTTGCAGTGGTTTTTCTGGATCTGGCTCTTTCTAAGGACTTCCAGGAAGCCAGACCAGGGACAGAGTTTGAGTGCAGGCTCATTAATAACCCCCAGATCTAGACAAGACACTGTTGACCTGAAACAAATAGACTCTCAGATATTTCTCCACCAAAGATGGATATATTCTGGATCAGCCCAGAACTGCAATTCGGGGTCTGCAACCATGGCGAGTCAAGTGCAAGTCCCTGCACAGCAAAGGAAGGAGAACACCTTTATAGAGAGGAAAAGGAAGTTGGGAGGGCTATAGTAAACAGAGTCCATGGGTTTTCATCCGCCAAGTCCTTGCCAGGAACAAAGAGGAGTCTTTCTTCTTCCTATTGGGCTCTGCTATGGCTGTGGGGTGTGAGGTCGCCCCCTTCTGGTCTCCCAGCTCTATTCGTTTGTGGTCTCTGATGATTAACTTTTTTTATAACCCTGTAATGATGACCTCTCAGGATCAATGTGAAGATTAAAGGGATAAAAAGTAAAAATCATCTGGCATAGTTGGTTAATATAAATGACTGTTGAGGTTGTCATTTGGCCAGTTTGATCAAGAGAGAAGATTCTTAAAGATGTTCCCTCTGATTCCTTCATATTCTGACCAAACACTACTCCAAATATTATTTTTCTCTTTTTTGTAGGAAGGGCAACTCCTTTGGAGACCAGATGCGACCTTTGTATCTTTGAGTATGTATAATCTTTTTACACAGTCCTAGTCACAATCTGCCTTACACTCCAGTTGATAATTAATAATAAAAATAATAACGATCAATATTTTTTAATACTTACCAAGGACAATCAATGGGCTAAATGGATTCTATGTATTACTCACTTAATTTTCACAACACTCCTGACAGGTAGGTAGATCCCTCATTTTACAGATAAGGAAAATGAGACTTACAGAGGTTGTATTACAGGCCCAGGACCATGTAAATGGCAGAATTAGTAAGCAGCAGAGTCAGGATCCAAACCCAGGTCTCAAAGTTCATGCTCTTTTTTTTTTTTTTTTAAGTTTTTATTGGAATATAGTTGCTTTACAATGTTGTGTTGGTTTCTACTGTACAGCAAAGTGAATCAGCTATACGTATACATATATCCCCTCTTATTTGGATTTCTTCTCATTTAGGTCACCACAGAGCACTGAGTAGAGTTCCCTGTGCTCTACAGTAGGTTCTCATTAGTTATCTATTTTATACATAGTAGTGTATACATGTCAATCCCAATCTCCCAATTCATGCCCTTAACCACAGACTTAATATATATACCTGACTTTGTTTCCTAATTATTAAGTTGCTTGAAATGAATGAATATTCTTGTTCATCTTAGTACATCCATAATGCCTAGCAAAATACCTTGAACAGAGTAAAATAATTAAATCACAGGAAATATTTATTAATTCTCTAAAGGGTGTTATATTTGTGCAAAGAATTATAGATTCAGGTATATGGATTCAGGTTTTATAAGGGATGCATCTGAAAGTTATTAACATACGCCACTACAGGGAATTCCCTGGTGGTTCAGTGGTTAGGACTCAGTGTTTTCACCGTTGTGGTCCAGGTTCAATCCCTGGTCAGGGAACTAAGATCCCGCAAGCCGCATGGCACGGCCAAAAAAAAAAAAAAAGAATATGTCACTACAAAATATGCCACTTTGATATAAGGATTGTTTTCAGCTGAAGGCAACTGAGAAATCACAGATGTAAGAAAAGCTCTCCACATTCTCCTTATGTCTAAAATCAGGGCATAAATGTCCCTTTGTGAAGGCATCCTACTTCCTCTCCCATACCAGGAAGAACAGAACAACTCTCAATCACTAGAGAAAATAAGAGAAAGATGGCATCAAGATGGGTCTACACAAACAAATCTTACTAAAGTAACCCTTATTGGGAATTCCCTGGTGGTCCAGTAGTTAGGACTCTGCACTTTCACTGCAGAGGGACCAGGTTCAATCCCTGGTTGGAGAACTAAGATCTTGCAAATTTATTGGTGGCAGGGCCAAACCAATAAATAAATAAAGTAACCCTTATTTTCCATTGGTTTCCTCAATATTTATACGTTCTTACAATTTACCGCCCCTAGAAACCCAAATCTTTTTTTCTTTGTCTTATTTCTCTACAAATCTATTGTCCTTTGTTAAAATGGTATATAAGCTACCAGACCTAACTGCTTTTTGGAATTTTTCAGTTCTTTTCTGTGAGCCCTTCCTGTCATGTGCATATGAAATAAACATTTTCTCCTGTTAATCTGTCTTTGTCAGCCTAATTTACAGGTTCCAGTTACAGAACTTAAGAGGGTAGAGAGAAGTTTTTTCTCCCCTACATATTCAAAATTAAGAAATCAGACTACCTATATGACACTCAGACAGTAAAATAATCACCTTTAGCAGGACCACCAAGCCATTAGGCTACAGAAGCCATACCCTGCCTAGGATCAATGTTGTTGCTTTCTCTACTTGGGTCATCGTTACATACTGTTCTCAGTACAAAGATGAGACATACTGACCATTCATGTGCTATTACAGTTAGTGGCTTCAAAAATCTAAACTTATCTTCATCTATATGTCAACTTTGAACTTATTGGGCAAATGGTTGAATCTGCTGTAAAGTATTTATTTTTATGTAGTATTTAGAATTACTAAAGCTGAGCATACCTAGATAGCTCCTGGAAGCAATACTCTCAAATTTCCCGCTAATACTGTTGATGCCAGAATCCATGTGGGCTTGCCTTTTCATTTAGCAGTTTTGATTTATGTGCAGGTTTATGGGCAGAAAACTCATTCATGGTCAAATAATATACTTCTAACCCTAACCAGCATCTTGTAAATGTATCATGTTGGTTCAAGATAAACAAAAGGCTCAGCATAAATTTAGTACTATAAACAAAACTATCAAGGAGGGACTTCTCTGGCGGTCCAGTGGCTAAGACTCCACGCTCCTAATGCAGGGGGCCCAGCTTCGATCCCTGGTCAGGGAACTAGATGCCACATGCCACAACGGAGATCGGGAGCAGCCAAATAAACAAATAAATATTGGGGGAAAAAAAAACTATCAAGGAATTCCCCAGCAGTCCAGTGGTTAGGATTCCGTGCTTCCATGGCCAGGGGCCCAGGTTTGATCCCTGGTTGGGGAGCTAAGATCTCACAAGCCGTGTGATGTGGCCAAAAAAGGAAAAAAAAAAAAAAAAAACTACCAAAAGTGTGTACTCTAAAAAAAAAAAAAAGTGTGTATTCTATTGATAACACATCATCCTTTTGTGGGAGGTATAGCTTAACTTTAGTTAACAAGTGTCTACAGGAGACATGTTTTCTGTGTGTGTGTGGAGGTAAGTGGATTGGTGGGAGTGTGCATGGAGGGTTAGAAAGGCAGAGAGAAAGAGAAAAAAGTTAAAAAGATAGAAAAAGACAACTATAAAATTACAAGGCTTAGATAAGAAGTCATCTAAAACTGAGGTTTTTAAATCGTTTTTCTACTATACCATGAATGAGATGACATTTCCACATGCCATCCTTGCCCTGACTCATCTCTATAAGGAGACCCAGGATTATCTCTAATTCTGGCTTCCAGCATTAATTTACCCACTTAACAAAATATAAGAGTACAACCTCTATGGACAGCAATTTTGCAATAGTTACTGAAATATAAAACATGCACATATTTTGACCTAACAATTACACTTTAAGGAATTCATTTTACAGCTACGCTTGCATCTATGTGTATTGATACATGTTTAAGAATATTGTGGCTGTAAAATATTACAAATAACAAAAATGTTTACCAATGTATCTATATTATATAACAAAGATGCCCATTCAACATAGTTACACAAGGGAATACTATGCAATTGTTAAAGAAGAATATGGCAGCTCTACGCAGCCTCTTACAGAATAACCTCTAAGGTCTATTCTTAGGCCCCAATCCTTGGAGGTACCTTTGTTTTCTTTCTTTTTCTCACCTCCCACATCCATTACGTCAGTACATCCTATTGGCCCTAGCTTCAAAATATATCCAGTACCTGACCACTTCTCACCTCTTTCACTGTTATCACTCCACTCTACTGCTGATGCTTCCTGACTGGTCGCCATCCCTGTCTCTCATGCCTGTTCTTATCACGGCAGCCAGAGCGATCCTGTTAAAAAATGTAAATCAGATCATCTTACTCCTCTACTCAAATCCTCCCAACATTTCTCAGCCGGAGTAAAAGCTGATGTCAGGTTTTACAATCATGATTTGCTTCCTCCCTCCCTCCTCCAGTCCTCCCCTGGCACTCCCACACTTTACACCTCTGACCTCATCTCCCTCTCCTCTCTTCCTGTCTCACTCTGGTCCAGACACACTGCGCTTGCTCTTCCTGTAGGGGAGGGAAAAGTTTCCTTGATCCTTTTGAGGTTCCTGGCTGGGTCTGAAATTTAAACTGACAGATTAACAGAAGAAAAGCATACACGTTTATTTAATATAATTTTGATGTGACTAGGGAGCCTTCATACGGAAATGAAAACCTGTAGAAATGGTTAGCCCCACATTTTTTTTTTTTTCTTTTTGCGGTACGCGGGCCTCTCACTGTTGTGGCCTCTCCCGTTGCGGAGCACAGGCTCTGGACGCGCAGGCTCAGCGGCCACGGCTCACGGGCCCAGCCGCTCCGCGGCATGTGGGATCTTCCCGGACCGGGGCTCGAACCCGTGTCCCCTGCATCGGCAGGCGGACTCTCAACCACTGAGCCACCAGGGAAGCCCAAACCCACATATTTTTATGCTAGGTTTGATGAAGAGTGGACAGTCTAGGAGAAATCCGACAGGTCAAAGGGTATGAGGGAAATGTCGAAAACTGGGAGGAACTCAGAAAGACCTGTTTGTTCGGCCCCTTCTTGGCATCCCTGGCTTCAGAGGTAAGGATGTTCCTTTCCTCCAGGTACAGTGTAGGGAGAGCGCTTCTCAAATGAGGGTTTATAACCTGTTTCAAGGGAGAAGGGCAGGGAGAAGTTCAGTCTGACCTTCTTGTTTCTGCTGTTTCCTTCTTGTTTTCTGCTGACCTTCTCGTTTCCGCCGTCAGCTTAAAATATTCAATATGCCAAGATGTCGTATTTTGGAGTATCGTTCCCTGAACCGCATGGTTCCTCTAACGCACTGGCACATGATCCCTCTGCCTGGAGCAAATATACACATGGCTGCCTCTCTTCCCTTCACCTCTCTTCTTAAGTACCGTCTTCTCTGTGAGGTCTTCCCTGACAACCGTATTTAAATTCGAGCCCTATATCCAAATTCCCCCAACCCTTTTCCATTTAAAAATTTTCCTCTATTGCACTTGCCATCATTAACATTCCATAGATTTTAGATTTTGTTTACTGTTCTTCTCCCCCACTAGAATGCAATCTCCATGAAGGTAAGAATTCTTGCCTGTTTTGTCGACTGATGGACATGCATGAGAGAAAAAAGTGACTGTTATAGTAGGTCCTCAAACTATTTTTTGTTGAATACTTGGGTATAAACTACAGAAAAGAGATAAGGATGATTCCAACACGTCTTCGTCTTGACATCTGGGATAGCCATCTTCTAAGCTGAGGAAGTCTGAGGGAAGAACAGGTTTGCTGCAATTGCTGGTGGTCTGCCATCTATGTCTCGAGAATGCAGTCAGGAAGGAAAACTCAGGCAGGGAGCTTGGATGGGGAGATCTGTTCTCCCTGACTTTGCCAACTCTGACAGTTTCTTTACTCGGATTTATAGTTGTCAAAAAGATGATCCGAAAATTAGAAATAGAGGGAAGAGGTTCCTAGGTGTTCTTTCAGTTTAGTGCTGGGCTTGGGCCTTGCATTGATTTCCTATTGACTGAGTTATTTTACAACCCTGAAGAGGCAGAGGTTAACTCAAACCTGCAAATAGTTCCTGTCCAGTAGTGGAAAAGATATCCTTATTAAGGTTATGGTTCATGGTCGAATATGACATTAACCAATTTTCTATTCAACTCAGCAATCTTCTCTAACATACATTTATTAAATTGCCTCTAAACATCCAGCTTCTCGAACGCACTTTTAACTGATTTTAGTACCTCACCGGTTCTTTCATTAATTAACAAGTTACATGAAATCTTTGACACGTTCATTTTATTTTTGTATGAGAGTTATGATTCTACCTTTTTGAAAATTACACTTGAATGGCGTTTTCACAGAACTGAAAAGCTGCCACTCAAAATGATTCCTGAGCACTTTCTCCTTGATTAGCCCAAGCATGTGATACAATAACTTCTCCAGTTGTTAGCAAACAAAGGAGTAAAGAAGTTGGCAGCTGGCTGGACTTTCGGCAGCAGAAAAGGTGTAAGATTAGCTTCTGTTTTTTGAAATACCGGTTAGCTTCTGTGTTCACTTTCTATTGCTGCTGTAACAATGTGCCACAAGCTTAGTGGTTGAAAACAACACAAATTTATTATCTTACAGTTCTGTAGATCAGAAGTCTGACATGCATCTCACTGGGTGAAAACCAAGGTGCTATCAGGAGGCTTTTGCAGATGCACTAGTGAAGAATCCATTTCCTTGTTTGTTGGTTTGTTTCCAGCTTCTAGAGGCTTCCTGCATTGCTCAGAATATGGTCCCCTTTCACCCTCAAAGCCAGCAATGGCAGGATGCGTCCTTCTCCCATCACATCTCTCAACCTGTCTCTTCTGCCTCTCCATTAACACTTTAAAGGGCTCTTATAATTACATTGGGCTCATCCAGATAATCTTGGATAATCTTCCTATGTTAAGGTCAGGTGATTAGCAACTGTCAACCAATAAAATAATGTAGGAGGCTGCAAATAAAAGTTTATTTGGGATCTTAAGAATTGCAATTCAGGAGACACAGGTTATTCTGGTAGTCCCGAAAGGATCTTCCAAGGAGGAGAAAGAGTCAGGGGTTTTTAAAGACAAAAAGTCATGAGATTGTTAAAAGTTGCCTGGTGAGAATTGTGATTGGCTCTGATGCAAGTCAGAAAATCACTGTCCTTTAGGAATCATGAGTTGTTTTAGGGTGAGGGTCCCATAAGTATCTTGAGTTTCTAGCAGGTGTTTTGGATGACCTCATCAGGTCAAAAGGTCAAATTCCATCCAGGAGGAGATGTGCATAATTCACACATCTTTAATGACCTCCCAGTTCCATTTTAGAGAGCTCTCTTAGCAATAGCAACCCCATTTTGATTTTCCTTTCACACAGCATTATACCATCTGCAGCTTTAATTCCCCTTTGTCATACCATAACACAGTCATAGGCTTCATGGACGAGGACATCTTTTGGAGGACATTACCTGCTTATCATAGTTTATAAGCCGATAAAGGAGAAAACTGAGAATTTAGGAAAGTGATATATACGTCTCTCTTCTTTATTTTTTGCTTCGACATCTCCCCAGTATCTATGTAGACTGATCGCCAGAGTTATTTCCCTTGTTAACAAAGGCAGGTGGGCCTTCCATTAAGGGTATTTATGATGGCAAATGCCAAACATCTTTGTTCAAGTGTTTATGTGTGTGCTAAGCATTTTAAATAGATCTTTTGCACTATTCTGTTTTTCACACTGAAAGACGTGATGTAGTTGAGCTTTGGAGTCAGACAGACCTGAATTTAAATTCTGACTCAATTACTTACAACTCCCATGAACTTTGAGCAATTTACCTGAACTTCCTAGCTTCAAATTAAGGATAAACTGTAAATTAAGGATTAACAATAGCTACCAGAAAAGGTTATGGAGAGGGCAGGAGTAGTTCCATCTTGGGCCTAGAAATTTATTTCAAAAGATTTATTTAGTATAATTCTGATGTGAAATGGGAGACTTCATAAAGAGATGAAGACTCAAAGAAACAGACCGGTATATTTTTAGGCCGGGTTTGATGAAGCTGCGACAGGCATGGAGGGATAACGTAGGTTAAACAGTACGAGGTGATTGTAGCGACTGGGCGAAATTTAGCAAGGCCTGTCTGTGAGGATTCTTCTTTGTGTCCTTTTGTCTTCAGAGATAAGGATTCTCCTTCCCTCCCAGGGCACCTCTCACATGAGGGTTTTATGATCTGTTTTAAGGAAGAAGAGAGAGGAAAGAAGGAGATCAGACTGACTTTCCTGCTTCTGTCATTTTCTCAAATTCCTTCATCTTAAGATACTCAATATGCCAAGATGCTATATTTTGGGGGTAGTGTGTCCTGAACACCACTATGGGTATTAGTGATGAGAAGTGAGAGGAATTCTTTTTCTTTTCTGCTTAACAACAAACGTTTATTTCTCAAGGTTCTGAAGGCTGGAAGTCCAAGATCAAGATGCCGACATACTCAGTGTCTGGTAAGACCCATCTTCCTGGTTCCTAAGACAGTGTCTTCTCACTGTGTGAGAGGTATTCTTATATCTTTTAATTCCACATATTTTTTTTCAGTTGAGAGAAGGGCAAGCACCTAGAAAATTAATTCAGTCAATCAATATTTATTGGATATCTTCTATTTGCCAGGGATTATGAAATGCCCCTCTTCTATATTCATCTTTTAGCCTTCAATTTTTTCCACTTAAAATTGAGGGGCTTGCATAATTTTAAAGGTTTTTTTTGCTTTAAAAATATTAGCATCTATGAATTTTCTTAATCTTCATTTTCTCCCAACTAGACCTAGAAGTGGCATACAGAATTGTGGTGGGATAGGGGTGGGATGTGTATGGAGGTTCACATCCACAATTGGTTAAAGTAAAGTTTGATTTTTTCCCCTACTTCCTCCCATCCACATTTGCATAAAAATGAGATCACACATGCTTACTTGGTTATTTGTAAATACATGACAGTAACACCTCTCTTCCTTCACAATTCATTGCACATTGCTGGGCTTAGAAGAGATGCTTGAAGAATGCTTATTCAGTGTTCAGTTGATGTGCAAAATTATATTACTTTCTATTTGTTTTAGTTGCTGCCAAACAGTTGATTTCCTTCAAGTCCTGATCTTTCTTTATTCAGATAAGTTTGCAGGGGGAGGGCTTCCATTTCAACACACCAGATAGAATGCATTTCCTTTTCACCTATTTAGGCTAATGGCTTTTCAGTGTTATGCAGAGTAAAGAAATTATTTGGCTTCTATTCAGAAGACAATTTGGTTTGAAAAAGAAAAGGCTAATTCCAGCATAATCATTAAATGAAAATGAGAAAGGTTAGCACAAATTAAAAAAAAAAACAAAAACAAAGAAAGAAAGAAAGAAAAGTCAGTTGAAGATTTTCTAGGAATCACAAATTGTTCTGCTCTATTTAGGTTTAGATAAGCTTTTCAGTATTTCCCAAGCTGATAGAGTCTTTGACAAGGATTTCCTTCTGGGTGGAGGTTTTCCTAATACTTCACTTTGCTGTTAATAAATTTCTTTTTTAAGCTGAATTTGTCTTTGGAAAATTGGTTAGACTTATGACCCTGGAAGTCTGGTCTGCCTTGAAGGGAGAAATGAACTTGAAAAGAATTACTGTGAAGTGAGGGATACAAGCCTTTAACATAGAAAATTAAAATAATGGCCCATAATCAATACAGCATGCTTTGTGACAGAGTATTTGTAGACTAGATTTATATCAGAAATTCAACAAAATTACACATCATCACTACCTTATCCCCTAACATCATCTAAATGTATAACTTTTAGTAGATGTAGGGGTCCATGACCCAGGGGGGGAAAAAAAAAATCTTTAGAGATGGAATGAAATTATATGCAATAGTAGTGATTCTGTTCCACTTCTAATGGGGCTGAAATGGCCATGTACCCTCCAGGTACGAAATCTCATAGGCTATTGGAAAGATGAGTGCATACCCTCTGGCATCTGGATTCCTTCTCCTTGGGATATATTACAGGCCTTCTTTAAACACTTCACAGTGATAATTCTCCCATAGAAACATGAATAATGTTCCTTGACCTGAATGTCATATAATCTAAAAATTGTCTATAGATAGAACTTTTTCACTGGTGCCAGGAAGTCAGCTTAGGCTCACAATATCCATTCTAAGCCTCCGAAAGAGAGCTTTAAACTTCTTTGGCATGCCAAAAATCTAGGTTTGAATTAAATGACTAATGCTTTACCTAGTTTTTACCATGACTTCTCTCTGCCAGAATCTTTTCAATTCATCCTCAGCCAAAGCTGTCATCCATCCTGGCAACGTACCTTTTCACCTCCCCACACCTCATGTCTTTGCTTTTCCAGTCCTTTGGCTGCCCTCCTGTTTCTTCCTTCACATACTTGTCTGACTGGTTCCTAGAAGCTTGGCTGAGATTTTTCTCTGCCATAAATCTGGCTACCACAAATTAAGGGCCCGGTGCCCAAACACACCTCTCTCAATGAAAATCTAAATAGATCTAATATATAAACAAAGAGAATACTTCTATTTTCTTTCTAAAAATAAATCATGCCTTGGCTTTTAAAGGAGAGAATGAAGAGCAGGTTGACAGAGAAAATAACTGGTTAGAACAGAAGTTAGGAAAAGACTTGAGGTAAGAATAGTTACTCAACCACGATAATATAAGAAAAAGCAACAACCTTATTTATCCACAAGGCAGTCCCTCGCCCCATCCGTAAAGGCTAATGAGGGCAGTTATCTTTTTTCTGTGCACTGATGTAATCTAAGCCTTCAGAACCGGGGCTGCACATAGTAGGTGCTCTAGAAATATTTGCCGAATGTTCAAAGACTAAGAGAATTAAAAACTGATAAAAAATGACAAAGGCCACAGCTTCACCAAATGTTTAGCCTTCCCAAACACAGCCCCATTGTTCTATTCTCTTTATACCCCTAGCCTTCTCCCTTGTTTCTGTCGTTCTCTTTTACATACATATTTAAATCTAAGAACACACACACACACACACACACACACACACACACATACACACACCCCAAATCCCTGAAATAACAGACTGAAATGTGTTATTCAAAGCAAGTTATATTGGGCTGTTGCTTTTAAAGGAATGTCAACTCCTAACGGGTTTACTGTTTCTGTACAGCTTTCCCGCCTTCTCCGAGTGGAGGTGAGGGATGAGGAATGAAACAATCAACATTCTCTCTCCTTTTCCTCAATCTTTTTCTGTCCTTTTCTCTCCTTTCCTCGGCTTTATTTCCTTTCCCCGTCTGCCGTTTCTCTAGGGTCGTTGCTTGGTTTTCTCCCGCTCAGCCTGTTGGTCTCTTTGATCCTTTCTTTCTATCCCTTATTCCCAGAAGCTCCAGAAAAATACCTTCTTTTTTCCCCTTTTCCACGTCACTTCCCTCCCTTCTCCCTCTACCTCTCTGTGAGAGGTGAGTTCCCCGCTAGAGGCCAGCACTTTCTCCGTTTCGTCCCTCCCACCGGCGAGCAGAACTCGGAGAGAAAGAAGGGGAAAAAAGAGGAGAAAGAGCGAGAGAGGGGAAAAAAAACACAAAAAACCCCGGGGCCTAAGCGCGGAGGCCTGGCAGCAGCGTCGTCATGGCAACGGGCGCCGGCAGGAAACGAGGGACTCGCGGGAGGGAGGGGGGAGGGCGCCGAGGGGAGGGGGAGGGACGGGGGAGGGGTCCGGCTGCCCCGGAAGCACCTCCCCGCCAGCCCCCTCCTCCAGCCCGGCCCGCAGCCCCCGGCCTGCAGCCCCCACCCTCTCGGCCCGGCAGGAAGTGACAGGCCCCGAGCGAGCCCCGAAGGCCTGGCGGAGCCGCGGCCGGCCCGCACCCGGAGCGGCGGGAGGGGCGGGGAGCCGCGGCCGCGCCGGGCGCCTCCCACCCCGCTCTCGGCGCCCCCGCCCCTCCAGGAAGGGGAGGAGGCGAGGGGAGCCCGCCGCGGAGGCCGAGCGAGCCCCCCGCCCAGCCCGGCGCCGGGGGACCCCGGCACGTGAGGTGGACGCCCCCCCGAGAGCGCTCGGGTGCAGAGCCAGGCGCGGAGGTAAGCGGGCGGCCGCGGGCCGGGCAGGGGCAGGACCTCCGGGGGCTTGGCTGCGCGGGGATGTTTCTTCCGCCACCTCGGGCTGTGGAACGCCCCAGGTACCTCCCCCGGCGTCTTTCCCTGCCTACCTCTGGCGCTCGCTCTGCGGTCCTTCCCTCTGCCTGTCCAGCCTCCCGCTCTTCTGTTCATTTCGCTGTGCTCACTGCTGTCCGTCCGTCACCCTAGTTGCTTCTGACCGCTCATTCTCTCATTCATTTTCCCGTCTCTGACTTTGGCTTTCCTATCCAAGCATGCTGTCTAGTTATCTCCCTGCTTTTTCTGGTCCGCTGGGTTCCTCAGCCTCCAGTTCCTCGACTTCTGTCTCCCCGCTCTCAGTAAGCACATTTCTCCGCTCACTTGGGTCGGTTCACTGCTGGCACCGCTCAGTCGACCCCCGTCCCGCGGTGTGATTGATCCCTCTTGCGAACGTCGTTCTCATCCAGGTTCTAGGTACAACAAGGACCCCTGGGGCGTCTCCTCTCCCTCTTCTTCACATGGCTTCCATTTCTTTGGCACAGCCTTCCCCGAACCACCCCCCTCCTCCCGCCCCCCTTCCTATGCCCCATCCTTCCTACGAGACAGTTTCGTGCTTGGGGAAATTGATTTCCTCCAACTCTTGGCTCGGTAGGCCGAGTACCAGGTCCACTTCAATATCCTCTTCCAGCTCCTTGCCAAAGGTCTGCTCCAACCCAACCACACACGCCCAAATGCTGCCTTTCAGGATGACCGTGGTTTAGTTACTTTGGGGACCTCTGTGGGTCAGCTTCTCTTTCTCTTCCAGTTAAATTCTGAAAATTTAAATTCACTGTGCTTCCCAAACTTTTTGTTATCTTCACTTTCTGTATTTAATTTTACAGTCCCAACACTGATCACTAATGAATAGATTTATGTGCCTGGGATCCAGGAATCCTGGTTTTGATGACAGTTTCTCCTGATTTTATTAAGAACTTTAAGCTGGTCCCTTTCCACCTCTTTTCTGTTTCTCACTCTGAAAAATTAATAAGACTTCCATTTTGGGGGGAGATGAGGGATCGTACGTTTTATTAGCATTTTCACCCATGAAGGGAATTAATGTCCCCTCCAGGGTCTCCTCCTGTCTCTGAGTCCAGTGAACTAAGTCCGGTGATCTATACAGCTGTGCCGTGCTGCCTCTAACCCTTACCCACTTTTTTTCTTCACATGCTGATAATGAGGATTCATGGGTCTGTATCTGTTTAGTGCTTTAATATTTTGGCAAAAGATGTGGGGAGAAGATAGACTAGACTTGAAGCCAGTATGATTTCTTCTGTGTACTTCTTGGGTTATATCCATGTTTGCAGTAACATTTGCTATTCCTGTGCAACTGAATTCTTGGGGGATAGCGATGCAATCAGATGATACTGGGAATGGAATCATAAAAAATCTCCCCAACTTTATTTCCAAGCCCAAGCGTTTTGATTTTGTTTACTTTGTTTGTTTTGAATGCAGTCATTAAAATAGATCCACCCTAATAAAACTGTCGACACCCCTTAGCAGAAATTCTGGTTTGATGTTTACATTCCAAAACCAAATTGTGCTGTGCTGATCCGATATTTATAGCGGCTCCACGCCTCAAAAGTAGACAATATAGTATTTAGGTTTAACAGAAAAGGGGAAAAAAAAGAATGAACAAAAAAACCTTATTGTCATTTAGTGCTGCTTCGAAGGCATGTTTCTTCCTATTTCTCATCTGTCTCTTTGCTTGGTTCTTAGCAATGTTTTCATGTCTTTTTGCAAATTTTAGTGTAGACCCCAGAGGGTAAATTCTGACTACTTTAGTGGACTCAAAAGTTGAATCTTATTTTCTTGAAGATTTTCATTGTTGTCTTTACTATGTTTAATACCTGTAAGTCATTTGTTAAAATGATGTATTATACTTATTTGTGAAGCCTTCCTTGCAAACAGGGAAACTGAGGTTATAAGAAGGGAGAGTGACATGTCCAAGGTGTTACACAAGTAGCCTGAGTGGGAACCAGGCAGCTCTTCGGGCGATATGGGCTGTAGGCTAGTTCTTCTGTCTCCTAGTTTTGTGCCTTTCTATGATGCATTCAGTGTATTGATATCTGTATCTTAAGCCCCTCCTCCATAAAATGATGACAGTGAGTACTCAAAGTGAGTGACACTGCCTTAATCATAGATTGTTTTTGGTTTGAAGAAGCATGTCCTAGTGTAAAGATTTGATACTTAACTAGGACAACTTTAACTTCAGAAAACCTCATTTCCACAATTGTAAGGTGGGGATAATTATATTTACTGTAAAGCACTGAGAGAGAATGGAGGTGAAGAGCCTAGCCCAGTGAGAGGAGGCACCTAGTGGCTTCTCAGTAAATGGTGACCATTGTTAATAAGATGATGCTGATAATGGTGTTGCACATGCGGAGAGAGATGAGATAACAGTAAATTTTAAATGGGACGATTTTAACCTATTTAAAAGTGTTATGGGGATATAAGGTGGCCTTACTATTATGAGGAACCGCCTTACATTCTGGCCATTTTATATTTAAGGGCATGAGGGAATAGGTAAAAGTTGTTTATTTTGAGACACTGCTTAGCTTTAAAAGGTGGTGTGGGGAAGTTATGGTTATAAGAGTATATTGAAGATTTGGTAGTTATTAAACCGGAGAAATCATGGTTTATGGAAGAAGAGGAAGGTTCTTAGATAACTTAATAATGACATGAAATAGTAGTTTGAGATCAGGTGTAAATGTGAATCCTTTGCTGCTTCCATCCAGGCCTCGAGCCGGAGCGCCAGCCTCGGGCTCCCTGGACCTGCATCATGGAGACTGAGAGTGAGCAGAGCTCCAACTCCACCAATGGGAGCTCCGGCTCTGGGGGCAGCTCTCGGCCCCAGATAGCTCAGATGTCACTGTACGAACGGCAAGCAGTGCAGGTGAGGCTCAGCTCTGAGGGGCTGTGATCTGTGAGCACTGGCTTGGGGCGGGCAAGGATGCAGGAAGATAATTGCCCTTGGTTCCTTTCCAGCAAACGCGGGGAGTTGGATTAGGTGACAGCTAAGGTCCCTTCCAGCTCTGAGAATCTTAGGAGTTCACAACAGTTTGAGCAAGGAGGCAGAATGAGATTCAGTCTTTAAGGTTTTTATGCCATTCAGTTCATGTTGCTAGATTCTAACTAACCATTTCTCTTTATGGATTGTCAGGTTTTTAATTTTTGGTCTTGAAAATCATCCTGAGTAATGGAAGTTAAGAACTTTTACTTAAAATATTTTAGCTACTAGAATAACTACGCACATCCTAAGACTGGTCCTAATTATTAAAAAGAATACGGTAATATCCTGAAGTTAATGTTAAAACTGAATTACCAGTATCATCTTGATAAACACCCATTAGTATTATGCTGTAGGTGTTTGAAAATGCCAGTTACTTGAAAATTTTACCTGATACAGTCTTTCATAAGTGACCATTTACTCTATTTTTCATCGTATTCACCCCCTTAGGATTCTGTCACCTTTATTGTATCCCTAGAATATGGTCTTTTATTTTCTTCTTCTCTTTACATTGATCAACATCCCACTTATTTTCAAACCAGTTTAGTCCTAATTCTTTGTTATATCGTATATTAACAGATTCCTTTTGGGAAATAAGAGTTCATGTGAGTTACACTGCTTTACTTTTCAAGAATAGAGCACAGCAGAATTAACTGCTTGTCTACTTTTTAAGGACTTACTGGTTCTGATATAAAAATGGACAAATCAGATGTTGACAATTTAACCAGATACCCATCTTCCTTTGTTTCCCTCCTTCCCATATGTCCCTTTCAGAGGATCACAATGATTTCCATAGAATAGGAGTTAGGAGTGATTCTTCTTTTCTTCCTGGCCACGCCGTGCGGCTTGCGGGATGTTAGTTCCCCGACGAGGGATCGAACCCGTGCCCCTGCATTGGGAGCACGGAGTCTTAACCACTGGACCGCCAGGCAAGTCCCAGGAGTGATTCATTCTAAGCGGATTGATCCCCGCTCTTTCTTCCTAGGCTCTGCAGGCACTGCAGCGTCAGCCCAACGCGGCTCAGTATTTCCACCAGTTCATGCTCCAGCAGCAGCTCAGCAATGCCCAGCTGCACAGCCTGGCTGCCGTCCAGCAGGTGAGAGGTCAGCAGCTAGCTGGCCCAGGAGGGAGGGAACAGGCACTACAGGTGGGTCGGGGCACGCTACCTCCTCCGCTGGGCCAGGCTGGAAACAGTCCCCTCTGCCTCCTGTCCTCCTGCAGGAGGATGAAGGGACCTTAGTGTCTGGGCTCTCAGTAAGAACTGTGGGGAAACTACCTTTTAGAGGTAGCATGGCTTTGTGCTAGACCTGTACCGTCCAGTATGGTAGCCGTTAGCCACAGGTAGCTATTAAGTGCTTAAAATACGGCTAGTGCAAACGGAGGTGTGCGAAAAGATTTTGGATTTCAGAGACTTAGTGTGAAAAAAAATTTTCGGTAGCTTGTTTATGTTGGTTACATGTTGAAATGAGATAGATCAGCTTGAATAAAGTAAATTATTAAAGTTTACTTCTCCTGTTTCTCTTCACTTTTCGAGAAATGTTCATACTAGATTATATATGTGGCTTGTATTATATTTGTATTGATTGGGCAGCACTGGGCTGGACTTAGCAGTGACTCATGACGTCACCTGACCAAAGTTTCTTGCAGCTAAAAGAAAGTGGGAGGAAGAGAGTGGGTTGCCTGCCTGCCCCGGCTGGGTCATGTGGGAGTTATTGGGTTAGCATATGTGACAACATGAGGGTAATTGGGATTCTGAAGACACTGGTCCTTGCTCCGTAGTAGAGGCTCTCAGTTCTTACCTGAGATCTCTATTATATTTTGTGCCTGTGATCTATTACTGGCAGATTCAGAGCCTTTTCCTTCATTGTCTCTGCTCTTTCTTGTCTTCTTTCCCCTCTAACAGGCCACGATTGCTGCCAGTCGGCAGGCCAGCTCCCCAAACACCAGCCCCGCCCAGCAGCAGACCACCACCACCCAGGCCTCCGTGAGTACTGCCCCTCCCCTCCGAGGGGCTTTCCTCTCTGGGTCTTTGCCTCTGGGTTAAACTACTTTGTACTGCTGGTCTGAGAGTGTTTATTGAGCCGTCAATGGTATTTACTGCCCTTGTGTAGAGAATATTAGTAAACTGGAAAGTAACCAGCTTGGATCTGTATAGGAGTCTTAACGGGGAGATCTAAGAAAGGAGGAGGAAAATCCTGCGTAGGCGGTAGCAAAGCCTTGAATGAGAAGTAAGGTCGGTTCCGTTTCGTTCCTTTGCCTTCTCAACTGTTACGCTGGTGGTTAGGGACTGGTTTGGTGATACCCTCCAGTAGCCGGATGACAGTAATGGATAGCAAGGTATTATTCATTTCCTCCTGACTCTATGAAAGTGAGATACTCTGTTCTTGACCGCGTCACTCTGAATTTGTCAGTCGTGTATATTTCCTTTTACCTCTCCCCAGTCCTGAGTCCTGGTTCCTTTCTGTACCACACAGATCAATCTGGCCACCACGTCGGCCGCCCAGCTCATCAGCCGATCCCAGAGTGTGAGCTCTCCCAGTGCTACCACTTTGACCCAATCTGTGCTACTGGGGAACACCACCTCCCCACCCCTCAACCAGTCCCAGGCCCAGATGTATCTACGGGTAAGCCAAAGCCACGGTCGCTGTTGCCCCCGGGGCATAAATGTCCTGTATCTTATTGAGTGAAAGCTATTTTTTATTTTTTTGGCCACACCACGCAGCTTATGGGATGTTAGCTCCTCGACTAGGGATTGAACCCGGGCCCGCAGTAGTGAAAGCGCCGGGTCCTGACCACTGACCACCAGGGAATGCCCAGAGTGAAAGCTGTTTTATTTAATCATGGTTACCCAGATGTTTTAAGACAAGCTGATCTGCTTCCTCTGCCTTACTTAACCTCTAGAAGTGACGCTTAGTGTTTACAGGTAGCCTGCAGATTACTGAGATCCTAAGGTAGAAGATGTTCGCCTTAGTATTTGAGAAATTTGCGTCAGATAATAGTCTAATCTTTAAACCTATGACTCGAGTACACGAATCCTAAGTGTTATGTCTTGGCCTGTCTGCTTACTATATATAGACACTTGCTCCACAATCCTCATTGTCTCAACTTCTTTGACGTTTGATTCTTTGTTATCAGTGTATAGTTTTATACACGTTCTAGGTTTTCTTCGGATGCTTCATCGCACGTGGAAAATAAGGGTCTCCTGGGTTGGTGTGGAAAGGGGCAGGGCTTAGCTGTTTCGTATCTTCTGTTTATTTTGTCTTGTGGTCCCTCCCTTCCGTCTCTTCTGTCTCTCTTCTTTTCCTCTTGCTCTCTTCCCTCTGCTCGTCCTCTTCCTCCTCCTTGCCAGCCACAGCTGGGAAACCTGTTGCAGGTAAACCGGACCCTGGGCCGGAATGTGCCTCTAGCCTCCCAGCTCATCCTGATGCCCAACGGGGCGGTGGCCGCGGTCCAGCAGGAGGCGCCATCTGCTCAGCCTCCGGGAGTTCACGCAGATGCCGATCAGGTCAGTGGCGACCACTTGACCTGTGGACTGACGCTGGGGAGGGTGAGGGGAATGGCCTCGGACCAGGGCCCACCCTTCCACCCCATTACCACTTTTCAGGATCCTTTTTAAAAAAAATTTCTGTAGAACTTGAATACCTTACACCTTTTTAGTTCTTTGAGTTAGGAAGGGAAGTAGACTTGACTGAAAACAGCCCTGTGGATGTGGGAAGCCTTATTCTTAATACAGGACATATGTCCTTACCCTTCTTTTAGCCCTCCATGGCTCAGTTTCATTCAGGAAGTCTTAGTTCTCTCTTCTTGCAGTACTGTCTCTGTAAGATAAGGGATGGTTGAGGGAATTCTAGTTAGACACACGTGAAGCTGACCTGGCTGAGTTACTGGCAAAACACTTGATTCCTTGTCTTTATGAGTCACTGTAGCTCTCAACCTTCAGCAGTCTGTTTCCGCTCACTGTGTTCGCAGTAAAGTCTTCCTCACCAGTGCTTCCCATGCCTTATCTCCAATATATGTGTGTGTGTGTGTGTGTGTGTGTGTGTGTATACATATATAGAGAGCCTGAATGTTTTAGCTTCTTACGGGTGGGTTACAAACTGGGATCTCATAGTACTCGTTTCATTCTTTTAGTTTATCAGTCAGCAAGTAAATATTGCGCTCTCTCTTTTGATGTGCTCAGGTATATACTAGAAACTGGGGGATTGAAAAATGAGTCAAGTCTTCAAAGAGCTTAGAGAAGAAAGAAGTGCAAAAGTAAACAGTACCAACTTTGAGTGATGCAGGAGTTTAGGGAAGAGTTGCCTGCATTTCTTTTCAGTGACTTTTAGGAACATGAACAGATTCTTAAAGGACGGGTAGGATTTGATTTGGAGTAAGAAGAACACTGGAGAGAGAACAGTATGTGTAAAGGCCTATCTCACGTACGTGAAGATGATTTGGGGATGAGTGAATAAAGTGGAGATGGCAGGCCTGTGGCTGGAAAGGTCGTTGTTAGGGAGAAGTCTGAAAGCCAGGTAACTTCACAGGTAGCAGTGGCACTGCTGGCTTGAAAGGCAGATTGATAGGGTCAGGAAACTCCTTGAGAAAGAATCATTTAGGAACACGTGCCTGGAGAAGAAAGAGAAATGAGGGAACCTGCTAAGAAACTGTTGAGGTCATTTAGTTACAAGGTAAGGCCTTTGGTTTAGACTACAGTGATAGCCGTGGAATCAGAGGATGAGGTGGAGCCTGCTTCCATAGCAGTTCTTTCATTTATCCATCTAGTTATTCATCAGATATTTGTGTGTCAGTGTGTGGGGGGACAGAGCAGTGGTTGAAAGTGGGAATCTGATGTTTGGGTCAGATTCCAACTCCATGACTTAGTGTGACCCCTGCAAATGGCCTAACATTTTTAGCCACAATTTCTTCATCTATTAAATAGCTGTTATAAAATACTTACCTCAGAGTGTGTTGTGAGGACCAAGGGAGTTGATGTGTGTAAGCGTTTGAAGAGTGCCTGGACACAGCATAGTGAGTGTTTTAAGAGTTTAGCCCTCGTTATGATCAGATATCAGACGTTCCTTGGCCTTGAATGTCCAAGGTCATGATCACTGGACTGATGGAGATGACACATCATCAAAGCACATTGAACAGATAATCACCTGAATAGTTTAGTGATTGCTTCATTAGAAAGTACAGTGTGCTGGGACTTCCCTGGTGGTGCAGTGGTTAAGAATCCGCCTGCCAATGCAGGGGACACAGGTTCGAGCCCTGGTCCAGGAAGATCCCACATGCCGCGGAGCAACTAAGCCCGTGCGCCACAACTACTGAGCCCATGTGCTGCAACTACTGAAGCCCGCCTGCCTAGAGCCCGTGCTCCACAGCAAGAGAAGCCACCGCAATGAGAAGCCCTCGTACCACAACGAAGAGTAGCCCCCTCTCGCCGCAGCTAGAGAAAGCCTGCACGCAGCAACGAAGACCCAACACAGCCAAAAATAAATAAATAAATAAATTTATTAAAAAAAAAAAGTACAGAGTGCTCTGAAAACATAGAAAGGGACTTAATGTAGCTTTGGGATGGGGGTAGAAGTCAAGAAGGCGTTCCCGAGTAGATGGCAGTTAAATGGGGGCCTGTAGAAGTTAGTCAGGGGAAGACATGGAATGAGAGTGAAGGCAGGGTCCCCCCCATGTCCAGAGACCTGAGGAGGGAAGGGACTTTGTATATTTGAGGCACTAAAAGAAGACCCGTGTTCCTGGAGCCTGGCGCTGGGGGATGGAGATGGCACTGGGGAGGTGGGAGAAACTAATCTTGCAGGGCCTTGGGGACTGTGTGTAGGATTGGGGGCTCTATGTGAAGGCCAGTGGGAAATGGCAGTGACTTGGAGACTTGAGGGTTTAAAAAAATTTTTTTTTTAGTTTAAGGACAATGTTGGCTCCTCTGGAGGATAAATGGAAATGGTGTGAGTGTGAATATAGGGAGGAAAACAGTGTTGTAAGAGTTTAGGGGGAAGACGTTTGGATTAGGTGGTAGCAATGTAGATGGACAGAAATGAGTAGATTGGAGAAAAACTTCGAAGATCATTGGAAAGGGAGGCCTGACCCAGTAGATGGGGGAGTGGGGGGAGGTGCCAGAGCTGGGATCTGACACGGCCTGAGGGGCCAGGAGCGCTGTGAATGCGATGAAGAATGCCGGGGAAGTGGACGCAGGGTGAAGTTCACTTGAGGATGTGCCGACCTAGCAGTGCTTGTGAGCCGCCCACGAGGAGGTCTCGGGTCAGCAGTCTGATGTACACAGTGCTCAGCTCGGAGAAGTCTGACTGAGTTGGAGATGAACAGACAGGAGTAGTGTGCGTGGAGATGATAAGAGAAGTCAAGCACCGGAAACCGCTTGGGGAGCTGGTACGGATTGAGAAGAGAAAAGCCTTCAAGCTGGAGCCCCGAGGTTTAGAACGAGCCCTTAGAAAATAGAGCAGCTCCAGGTGGAGTAGAGGGTGGTGGGCTGGCAGAGGGGAAGAGGCAAGAGTGACAGAGACAAGATCTGGATTGTGCAGGGTCACGAAGACAAGGGAGCCGAATGTTATGAAAGTGGAGGGGGTCCTCTGTCCAGTTCAGTGGAGAGGGCGGGAGAGCTGGACTTAGGTCTGTGGGTGGAGAGCCCTTCCGGGGGAGTCGGAGGCTGAAGCCAGAGGAGCGGTGTGACTTGAGGAATGACTGGGTGGTGGGAGTCGGTGCGGTGGTTGTAAACAATTATTAAGAGATTAGCAAGAACAGGAGAGGAGGGTGAAGCTGGGCTTGGGAATGGGGTTCCGCTTGGTGATGGCAGGGAGCCAGTAGAGGAGAGGTTGAAGCAGGAGGAGGGGATGGGACCCTCAGCCTGGAGAAGGACGGCCCTTGGAGAGGAGGAAGGAGAGGGAGAGGGGGGTGGTAAGTGACGGGGGCGGGGGCGGGGGCAGGTTTGGTGGAACTGCTGAAGCATCGCGCACATCTAGTGGTTTTATTGTCTCTGCTGGAGTGAACAGTGACAGGGGAAAGAGGAAGTGGTTCTGAGGTACAAGGAGAGGAGGAAAGTTTTAAATAGCCATTATGGAAAGGAAGCCAGTTAGAAAAGGTAAGAAGTATATAAGCGCCCCAGCACCCAATCCTGATGATTCTTGTAAATCTCTCTCAAAAGCTATTGCCTCTTCTTCTTTATTACTGTTGTCTGAATTCGGGTTCTTTTTGTTTTTCGCATGAATTACTGTACTAGTTTCCCAATTGGTCTCTTGACTTCAGCCATATCTACTTCTAATCCTCTCCCACATTACTAACAGAATAAGTTTTTTAATAAGGAGATATATGTTGTTACTAACATTATTTTTAATTGTACCTCTGGTGTACAGAATTCGATAAATCATAATCCTTGGCTCATGGCCTCCTCTCATCAATGGTCCACTTTTTAAAAATATTTACTCAGTAAGTTTTAATCATGTAATAAGCCATCCCCAGTTCCATCCATTGCCTCCCCTTACCCATGATTCCTAGGTTCATCCTTCCCTGTGTCCCTTTTTATATAGTTTTATTGCCTTTACGTATATTTCCAAAATGTACTTTTATTATGGAACATTTCAGACATAAACAAAAATATAAAGAAATATGAATCTCCATGTACTTAACCATCCAGCGTCAGCATTTATAAACATGTGGCCAATCTCTCCAGACCCCCTTCCCTTCACCTGTGGATTATTTAGAAGCGAATTCCAGATACCATATCATTTATACATACATATATATATACACACACACACACACACACACACACACACACACACACACACATATGTCTAATTTATATTTAAATTTATAAGGTACTTGTGTGCAGTCTCTTTGGGAATGATTTCTTGATAGCTTATTGTCAAAATCCATCTGTATTGTTGTATGTCATTGTACTTTATTCATTTTGATTTCTATGTAATATTCCATCGTGTAAATGTACTACACATCTTAATTCATCTTCTCTTCTGATTATGGCCATTCAGTTGGTTTCCAGGCTTTTATTATCGTGACTAGTGCTGCTGTGACCATTCTTAACACAATCCACCCATTTTGTATACGGCGAGCATTTCTCTTATGGGATTCCTGGGTTATTAGAGTGTGTGTGAATAGTCACCTTTAGGATATGATGCCAAACTGTTTTCCAAAGTGGTTGTACTGATCTATACTTTCATCAGCAGTGTTTAAAAGAATAGTTTTGACTATAGATTTGATCACGATGATTCTGATGCATATTCTTCAGTGGCTTCCTGTAATCCATTAAGTGCTCATCATTCCTTCTCTCTGTTCATACCTTGGAGCACTTACTGTCTGTCAGGCACTGGGCTAGATGCTGGGAATATAACAACAAAGAAGATGGAGAAGCTCTGTTTCCAAAGTAAAGTTCAGGCTCTCTTTATTTTAACACACCAGGCCCTTCGAGGTCTGTCCTCTTTCTAGCCTCAGCCTACCTTCCTAGCTTCATTTCTTGCCATTTCCTCTAGTTCACCCCAAACATAATGAAGTATTTATAATTTCCAGAAATGCTGTGCTCTTTCTTGGCTCAGTGGTCTTGCAGTGTTGTCACCTATGTCTTCAAACCCCTGCCTTCACTATTACCTGTTGGTTCTCAGCTCAGACATCACCTGTTTTAGTACGTCTTCGCTAATCTCCCTAGTCTGAGTTAATCTCCTCTCTGTGCTCGTGTAGCACTGTGTGCCTATCTGTGCATAGTGTAATTTGGTTTTCTTGTCTTTTTTAGTAGAAAGTACTCATTAAAAGCAGGGGCTCGTGTCTTTCATCTCTGCATTCCCAGTATCCAGTGTGGTACCTGAAGCATAGTAGATATTTTGTAGATGTTGAATGAATGAATGGAGAGGAAAGGGAAAATCGGAGACATTTTGAAGGAATAAAATAACCAAACTAGATGATGGATTTGATAGTGAGTGAAGGAGCCTGAAAAATCAAATATGACTTGAGTCCCTCCCTGGGAAGGCCTTCACTGTGTACGTTTGTACAGGACGGGGTACGAGTTGAGGGGGGCTGTGGAATATCTGTAGCTCTCGTCACTGCTTCGGAATCAGTCACAGAAATCTTTGCCCTGAGTGCCCCCTGTTCCCCTTCTCTCAGTCTGTCTTTTGCTTCTTATCTTTCAGGTGCAGAACTTGGCAGTCAGGAACCAACAGGCCTCAGCCCAAGGACCCCAAATGCAAGGCTCTGCTCAGAAGGCCATTCCTCCTGGAGCCTCCCCTGTCTCCAGCCTCTCCCAGGCCTCTAGCCAGGCCCTCGCTGTGGCTCAGGCTTCCTCTGGGGCCTCAGGCCAGTCCCTCAACCTTAGTCAAGCTGGTGGAGGCAGTGGGAATAGCATCCCAGGGTCCATGGGTCCAGGTGGCCAGACACCTGGGGGCTTGGGTCAGTTGCCTTCCTCAGGAATGGGTGGTGGTGGGAGCTGTCCCAGGAAGGGCACAGGAGTGGTGCAGCCCTTGCCTGCAGCCCAGGCAGTGACTGTGAGTCAGGGCAGCCAGACAGAAGCAGAAAGTGCAGCGGCCAAGAAGGCAGAAGCAGATGGGACTGGTCAGCAGAGCGTGGGCATGAACCTGACACGGACAGCCACACCTGCTCCCAGCCAGACCCTTATTAGCTCAGGTAAGCTGTCACCTCTCGTAATGTCATTGTTCTCTCGGGACTTGTTTAAAATCGTCAGAGTACACATCTTTGCCATTTTTCCTGCTTGTCTTGGTCCCGGACTAGTGGAAGGAAAGAGAATCCCATCAACCTTGATCATATTAGTCCAGGGAGACAGGACGACAGGTAACAGAGATGGATCTTGTCTGTTTCCACCAGGCAGCAGTCAGTTTACAAGTTGCCTTGTCCTCTCTTTCTTAGGTCCTGAGTTCTTCAGTTTACTCACTCGACCCATTCATTCACTTGGTTCTTTTTGAATTGCCTACTATGTTCTAGGAGGTGCTGGGACACATCTTTGAAAAACAGACTCCTCTGCTCACGGAGCTTACAGTTTAGCATAAGGGATGCGTTTAATGTTGGTTAGTTGGCCCAGTGTAGAGCAGAGACTGTATAGGTGCCTTAGAGCACTTAGGGTGAGCAAATAGAGCCATGGTTTAATACAGTCAACTTGTGATCATCTGTATCAATGATAAGGATAAAAAAGAATAAATAATAACGCCAAATAGTTCTTGATTTCAGGCTGTGTATGGAGTTAGATGTGTGCACCTTACTTGGTAATGTTTATTTTTGCCTTCCTTGTTTCTAGTTCTTTAGTTGTTGCTATATTTGAATAATGTATTCACAAAATGTAACAGTTAATTATCAGTTTAATACCTAGTATTGACACACTGTAGCACTTCTGTTACCGAAGTGCTTTCATTTCACATATATCCTCTGGACACTCTGGTAGAGTATGGAGCAGGGAGATCCCAGTTCTAGTTTACAGTGGAGGAAACTGGGTAAAGTCCGAGCTCGCAGCTGCTGACTCGTAAGACATCTTCTCATAGGCGGTGACCCAAACTGATAAATGTTGGAGACCGAGGCACTCACGGGAAGATGTTGGTATCTTTACCTCTGTGGACGTTTATTATTTCAGTGACTGCTAAGTGTTTCTCATGTGTCAGGCCCTGGGCTGGGTTCTAGGGATGTAAAAATGAATGAAACATGGCCTCAGTGCTTGAGGAGCTGAGTCTAATCGTGGAGAGGATGGGCCCGCCGTTGTCCTTGCTGAGTGCAAAGTAACAGGATTTAAGTAGAGCAAAAAAGTAAAAGTCAGATAAACGCAAGAAGTTACCGAGGACTGTTAACTGCTCGAGCAAGAGTGGTCTCTCCCGGAAACCTTTAAGACTGGGGTAGTTGGTAACGTCAGACTAGGAAGGAGTGTGAGCCAAGCAGCCGCCTGGGCCCCTCCAGGCTCGCCTTCCATTTGCCGTCTGGGTCCGCCTCGGAAGGGTGCTCTGGCTTCCCATTCCTGGGGCTGCTGCTGATTTTCTGCCCCCCTCCCTCTTTGTCGCTCCGGGGCTGTCCCCGCAGCCACCTACACGCAGATCCAGCCCCACTCCCTGATCCAGCAGCAGCAGCAGATCCACCTGCAGCAGAAGCAGGTGGTGATCCAGCAGCAGATCGCCATCCACCACCAGCAGCAGTTCCCGCACCGCCAGGCGCAGCTGCTGCACACGGCCACCCACCTGCAGCTGGCCCAGCAGCAGCAGCAGCAGCAGCAGGCCGCGCCCCTCCCTGCGCCCCCGCCCCCGCAGGGCCCCCCCGCCCAGCAGGCCCCGCCTTCGCAGTCCCAGCAGCCAGCCCAGACTCTGGTTGTCCAGCCCATGCTGCAGTCTTCGCCCTTGTCGCTCCCTCCTGACCCAGCCCCCAAGCCCCCCGTCCCCATCCAGTCCAAGCCACCTGTGGCCCCTGTCAAGCCTCCTCAGCTGGGGGCTGCCAAGATGTCAGCCACCCAGCAACCTCCGCCCCACATCCCCGTGCAAGTCGTGGGCACCCGGCAGCCAGGTACAGCCCAGGCCCAGGCTTTGGGGCTGGCCCAGCTGGCAGCCGCCGTACCTGCTTCCCGGGGGATGGCAGGCACAGTGCAGCCTGGCCAGGCCCACGTGGCCTCCTCGCCGCCTTCATCCCAGGCCCCTGGTGCGCTGCAGGAGGGCCCACCCGCGTTGGCTTCAGGGATGACCCTGGCTCCTGTGCAGGGGACGGCACATGTGGTGAAGGGGGCGGCTACCGCCTCCTCGCCTATTGTGGCCCAGGTCCCTGCCGCCTTCTACATGCAGTCTGTGCACCTGCCGGTGAGTGATGCCTGATGGCTTTGAGGGCACTATCATCCTTGAGAGGACCTGAGTTTAGTTTAGGAGGGGAATAAGGAGTTAGGAAGGTTAAGTTACTGGTATTGATCACTGCTTCTTTTGTAAGAGAGAGACATGTTCATGGAAGGTTAAGATCCTGGCACGCACTTCTTCCTTTTGTAAGAGGGAGACATTAGTGTAGATAATATCTGAAGTTCATACTCCTAAATTTGCCACTGAAATTCTGTGGTTTTGGATCTGTACTAAGTTATATCAAGATACAGCCTTAGCCACCAAAATTGATTTTTAGAAAAACAACAGTTCATGGTTGGGCTGTTGATGAATCCAGGGTCTCCAGGTCTACGTGAGGACCTGGAGAAAATGTTGTATTTTTTGTCTTGATGTAGAAGTTACACTTCTTGGGAATGACCAGAAATTTTACTGTACTGTGGGAAGTATACAAATTGGGGAATCTAGAACTAAGAAGATTTTCTCTTGACAGTATGGGAATAATTGTGTTTTCTTGTTACCCTTCACTCATAAATCTTTTCTTTCCTGTTCTTCACTTTATAGGGCAAACCGCAGACATTGCCCGTCAAACGCAAGGCTGAGTCAGAGGAGGAGAGAGACGATATCTCCACGTTGGGTTCAGTGCTTCCTGCGAAGGCGTCTCCGGTAGTAGAGAGCCCGAAGGCCATGGAGGAGAAGGGCGGTCTTGGAGGTGAGTAACTGGCTTCTGCAGTGCTGCTGGAGTACATAGAAATTAGAGGAAAGTTCTGAGTGAGCTGAAAGATCACTCTGCCTCAGTAGGCTTGGTGGAGTAGATCCAAACACAGGGAATCCAGGGTGAAAGATCAAAAGGGAACATGTATTACTGTGGAAGATCAGGCTGACCTGGCTCATAGATGGATCAGCTAGGTCATCCCCTACCTGTCCCTCAATCTTGTGTTTATTTTCCAGACAAAGCTGAACCAGTGACCAGTGTGAATGCTGGTACCCCGAGCGGTGATGTAGTAGCCTTGGCTCCTGCCCCGTCAGCACCGCCTCCCACGCTGGCCATGGTGTCCAGACAGATGGGTGACTCCAAGCCCCCACAGGCCATTGTGAAGCCCCAGATTCTCACCCACATCATCGAAGGCTTCGTTATCCAGGAAGGAGCAGAACCTTTTCCGGTGAGGGCAGGGCCAGAAGTCGGGGCTTGGTCTGATTGTTGTCTTTTCAAACTCCACGAAATCAAAAGGCTCAGAACTATTTAATTATTAGCGAATGGTTCAATTCTGTTGTTTGTATGGTTAGTTGTAAAGAAGGAAGTGAAGAGAAGAAAGAATATGTAGACTAGAAAGTGAAAATGTTGGGAAGAGAAGAAAAGGAAGAAAGTGACCTCTAAAGCTGTCATGTTTAGTTAGACAAATTAGGTTGTTTTATAGTGAAGAAAATTGTGGTAGAGAAGTTAAGAGACTTTTCTGGATACCACAAGTTGCAGAACCATGACTCCTAGTATGTTCCCTACAATTTAGGAAGGAAAAGGACAAAATAGGGAGCCCAGGTAGGAACCTGTTCTCCAGTGGCTTATCTGAAAAAAGCCAGTTAGAGGCTCTTGATTGCTGTATTGAAAATGGTTTTCTCTGCATCGGACTTGGTCATTAACTCAGAAATCTGGGCAGAGACATGGTGGTGAAAAATGGTGGGGAAAGCTATAGGGAAGCAGAAAGGAATTAGGCTAACTTAACTAACCTTTTTCTGGGACAGGTGGGTTGTTCTCAGTTACTGAAAGAGTCTGAGAAGCCACTGCAGACTGGCCTCGTGACAGGGCTGAATGAGAATCAGTCGGGTGGCCCCTTAGGTGGGGACAGCCCATCTGCTGGTAAGTATTTATTTAGAGACCCATCTGGGGAAGGAGGCTGATGGAGATGTGTTTGAGGACTTAGTGTAAAATAGGAATTATCTGTTTAAAGTGGGAATTACGTGAAGTCCATCCACACTGAGAAACCAGAAGCCACATCATATAACAGAATACGTAGACTCACACAAAAGTTGTTCCATAGGATAGAATTAAGGGGAATTTTATCAAGCTAGAGTAATCTGTTGAATTATTTACTATAAGGATATATTTTTCAAAAGACGATCTAAAATAGGCTATTTCTGGGAATTCCCTGGCGGTTCAGTGGTTAGGACTCCACGCTTCCACTGCAGGGGGCACGGGTTTGATCCCTGGTTGGGGAACTAAGATCCTGCATGTTGCAGGGTGCGGCCAAAAAAAAAAAAAAAAAAAAAAATACAGGCTATATCTTAATTTCCAGTTCTCCTTATTCTAGATTCTGTACTACATGTTAAGGAGTCCTGTTCACATTTCCCCCCCTGCTTTTGGAAACTTCTGTGGGAGAGAGGTCTTATGTCTTTCCAGGCATTAAGTAATCTTTTCCTCTCTCCTGTTCAGAAATGCAGTCTTGTCTGAAATCTGAGATTATGAGTCAGGATAAAATTAGTCATTTAAAGTGGAAATCGTCTGGCTTAAGGTTAGGAAGACTGTGATGTTCTTGAGGGACAGTTCTTTACGGTTCTGGATCTTGAACTTTGTTTTAGGGAGATTCTCAATTAGGTTGAGTAGGTCTTTGGGGGGAACCCTGAGAGTAATTAGAGTCCAGCGTTGGGCCTGATGGGGGCCTGAGTGGCAGCAGAAACCGATGCAGCCCTCCCGCGCTGCCTTGTTTTCAGAGCTCGATAAGAAGGCGAACCTCCTGAAGTGCGAGTACTGTGGGAAGTACGCCCCTGCAGAGCAGTTTCGCGGCTCCAAGAGATTCTGCTCCATGACTTGCGCAAAGAGGTACTGTAGGCACCCCGCCTCACCCCCCTCCATCTAACCTTACACCCCTTCCCTAGGATCTGCTCAAGGCTCATAGTTAATGTCTCCCCTGCTTTCATTCCCTTCCCCAAATCGGCCCTTAAAATCCCAGTTCACATTTAGTGCAGGGGAGCAAGGCGGTCTTCTCTGGTAGCACTCATGACCTCCTGTACGTGCCCCGACCTGTAGGTATAATGTGAGCTGTAGCCACCAATTCCGGCTGAAGAGGAAAAAAATGAAAGAGTTTCAAGAAGCCAACTATGCCCGCGTTCGCCGGCGCGGACCCCGCCGCAGCTCCTCCGACATCGCCCGTGCCAAGATCCAGGGCAAGCGTCACCGGGTGAGCTGCCGGTGCGGGGCGCACTACCTCAGAAATGGGCCTTTTTCCTTCCTCTTCCCCACGGGGCAGTTCCTTTGCCCAGCTAAAATGAGTATGAGACCAGAACTCTGGTTTTGCGTTGATTGCCTTACTCCAAATTCCAAGAGATCCTGACCTCTGTGTCTCTTCTCACCTTACTGGTTGCCTGTCTGTTAATCCTTATGCCGTGTTTGAGGAGGGAAAATCTAGGGCAGTTGTTGGTAGAAGGGGAGAACCGAGAGAGGGATACAGTTCATACTTGAAAGGCACTCGAGAGCGGACTGGTGACTTCGGGCATTTGCACGTGAAGTACAGATTATTTCACTTGTGCTAAGATTAGTTTTTCCTCTGTGCCCGATAGTAATCCAAACCCAGGGTGGCTGGGGAAAGGAGAGGGAAACCTCATGACACCGTTACTTGTGACCTGTTTTGCGTTTTTTTTCTGTAGGGTCAAGAGGACTCTAGCCGGGGTTCAGATAATTCCAGTTACGATGAAGCACTCTCTCCAACATCTCCTGGGCCTTTATCCGTGCGAGCAGGGCATGGAGAACGTGACCTGGGGAACCCCAATACAGCTCCGCCTACACCAGAATTACATGGCATCAACCCTGTGTTCCTGTCCAGTAATCCTAGCCGTTGGAGCGTAGAGGAGGTGTATGAGTTTATTGCATCTCTACAAGGTATCGCGGGCCTGTCCACCAGGACCCAGGTCACCTATATTGCTTCATTTTCCTACAGTTTTCTTTAGGTCATCCCACAGGGGCTTTTGTAACTGGAAATGTAACGGACTTAAGCAGTAGAGGCTTAAGTATGGTATGACGAAGGCTCTACTCTTGGTATTTATTCCGGTTTTGTCCACAGCCTGGTTTCCCAGTTTTCCTGGGTTGACTGTCCTCTGCTATGTCAGTAATTTTGCAACAGTTGATTTTCATCTATGATTCTTAACCAATAATTTTTAAAGTATTTTTTTATGTGTGATTAATTGGGATACCCACCGTGGATAAAAGACTTTTCTCAGTGGAGAAGGGGATTAGGAAATAATGGGCCATTGTTGCCCTGCTCTCTTCAAGGCAGGATTATTTATAAGCTATTCTTTTTTTTTTAAAATAAATTTATTTATTTTATAATTTTTGGCTGTGTTGGGTCTTCGTTGCTGTGTGTGGGCTTTCTCTAGTTGTGGCGAGCGGGGGCCGCTCCTCACTGTGGTGCACGGGCTTCTCATTGCAGCGGCTTCTCTTGTTGCGGAGCATGGGCTGCTCTAGGTGCGTGGGCTGAGTAGTTGTGGCACACGGGCTGAGTAGTTGTGGCACGCGGGCTTCAGTAGTTGTGGCACAGGGGCTCTAGAGTGCAGGCTCAGTAGTTGTGGCGCACAGGCTTAGTTGCTCCGTGACATGTGGGATCTTCCCGGACCAGGGCTCGAACCTGTGTCCCCTGCATTGGCAGATAAGCTATTCTTGACAAAGGGATGGCTTTCTCCAGCAGGAAAACCTCCTACCCTTCTTGGTATTTTGTCTGAATTCTGGGCCCTTAAAGATGTCAAGACGGCTCTTAACTTTGATTTTCTTGCCAGTGTCAAAACATATATATATATATATATATATATATATATATATTGCTCCCTCCCTTTGCCCCCCTCAGGTTATCTGAATGAAGGTATCTCTCTGGTTGAACAACTTAGGTGTTTTATCTTGGCTCTTTTTTTAAAAAAAAAGTTAATACTTCGGCTGCGTTGGGTCTTCAGTGCTGTGCGTGGGCTTTCTCTAGTTGTGGCAAGCAGGGGCCGCTCCTCGCTGCGGTGCACGGGCTTCTCGCTGTGGTGGCTTCTCGTTGTGGAGCACGGGCTCTAGGTGCGTGGGCCTCAGCGGTTGCAGCATATGGGCTCAGCGGTTGTGGCTTGCGGGCTCTAGAGCGCAGGCTCAGTAGTTGTGGCACACGGGCTTAGTTGCTTTGCGGCATGTGGGATCTTCCCGGACCAGGGATCGAACCCACGTCCCCTGCATCGGCAGGCGGATTCTTAACCACTGCGCCACCAGGGAAGTCCATGTCTTGGCTCTTTTTGTTTTTATAAATAGCCAGTTGCTCTGATTTCATTTTGCTTCCAAAGCTTGCCATGTCAGGCCACTGTATTACTGAATTTAGGACAAGTACTTTGGTGCTACCGTGTAGTTTCTCATACATATTCCCATCATTTCCTTCTAGGCTGCCAAGAGATTGCAGAGGAGTTTCGTTCCCAGGAGATTGATGGACAGGCCCTTTTATTACTTAAAGAGGAACATCTTATGAGTGCCATGAACATCAAGCTGGGCCCTGCCCTCAAGATCTGCGCCAAGATAAACGTCCTCAAGGAGACCTAAGGTGGCCCTCTTGCACAAACCAGCCTAAGGCAGACACTCCCCACTGTCCAGGTTATAACCTGGTGCCAGCAGAGACTTCACAGGGAAGACAGAGCTGTTCCAATTATGTATGTCTTCTGTAGAGGGGATTACTGAGACAGGGAAGACAAGTGCAAGAATTGGTCGCTGGTGCTACGTGGTGGCAGCTTTGACATTTCTCTGGGTTCTACTTTATTTTTTAAATCTTTACGATTCTCACCTACCCTAATCCAATCTTTATAAAAGAGGCAGTCTAGAGAACTAGGACTGCTCGGCCTTATCCCAGAGCGGAGTGTCTAGCCAGGGTCAGAATTCTCCTAGAGGAGGAATGTACAGTATGGTGAGGCGAGGAAATGGGTGGAATGTAGGTGTGCCTCAGCAGTGGGGGAGCTAGGGTTTTCTAGCTTGTGTGACACAAGTAGCAAAATCTGGCACTCCCTCTTCCCTCTGGATCGTGTGACTGTAGCTGTGGCCCAGAGTTTTGTTGTCACTCCCTTAGTATTGGATATTTTCTCCTGCATCCACGGCAGGGTCACCAGCCAGGGTAGAGACTGGGTTGGCATCATTCTGATTTGCTGCAGGGACTAAAAGTTTTGGGCACACATGTGGCTGTTGTCTTTCTTTCCGCACCCCCCTGCTCCTTTCCAGTTTATCTGTTGTCTCCTACCCCACCTTTCTTTTCCATTCCAACTCTGCTCTGTCCTATAGCTTTATAAAGCAGGAGCGCGTGGGACTGAGGTCAGGAATAGAAGTACCTGCCTTAGGCGCTATACCTTATACAACAAAAATATTAAATATTTTTTTTCCTCCTCAGTAAAAGGATGAAAATTGGTCTCAGTTGTCTGTTACTCCATCATTCCAGTGTATCTACCCTCTTCTTTCACACAAATGACTAGGCCAACGTGTTTTTTTTTTTTAATCTTTTAAGTGTTTTTGTACAAAAAAATGTATACATATATTTTTTGCATTTTTAAAACACCAGATTGTGGGGGAGGGATGCAAACAAATAACAAAAAAGATGCTTATATAACATTATTTTCCCTGTTTAGAAAGAAGAAAAAAAATCATTCCAATAGTATTTAAAAGTCCAAAGATGAAATCATTTCATTTCCTTCTCTAAAGGCTAAAAAAGGCCCCTGCCTATTGATTCCATCCTCCTGTGTCCAGTGGAGCCATGTTACTCTTCAGTGGCCCAGGCTCACTATCACACAAAGATCAGGCCAGGTTTCTGGGCACACGGCCTGAACAGAAAGGTGGAAGCATCAGAAGATTAAGACCGTCTCCCCACAGAAGTAATGTCGTGGGCAAGAAGACACGTCCCTGAGCCAGAAAAAGGGACAAGTGCTGCAGCCGCCGCAGCCAGGGCAGAAGGTGGCAGAGCCCTGGATGTCCCACTTCTGCCTCCATTCCCTTTCCAGAAGACTGGGGGCAAAAAAAAAAAAAAAAAGTCAAAATGACATGCCTATGAAGGAAAGTGCAACATGTTTAGAAATACTGATACAGGGAACGTTTTAGGAGTAAGAAAAGTTTCGCCAGCTTTGACTGCAAGTGGGAGAAGAAAGCCATCAAGGAGATCCCACTACCAAGGTAAACAGACTTCCCTTTTCTGGAACCCGGCGGCACAGGAGGTCAATTTCAATGTCCCTTTCCAATGGACTGGACTTCTGGATTAGGCATTTTGGCTGCAGATGGACCAATAACTTTAGACTACAGTCCAGGTCCTAGCTCCAGCTATAAAGTCACTCCAATGCCAGCAAATGATGTATGGTACCTTGTAATCCTCTAATTGGGAAATTTCAAATTTTCCCATCCTAATTCCAGAGGTGGGAGAATTAAGTCTCCGACATCACCAGGCTCAAACCAAATGGCAGTACTTGGACTACAACCAAGTAATCACTGCAAAATAGTTCCAAGCAGCAAGAAATTACATCCAGATTCTCATGGAGACTATACTGTAGGGTACAGAGCAACAGCATGAAAGCAATCAAACCTTGTATAAATAATGTTTCTTTGCTTTTTTTTTTTTTAAATTAAAGAAATCCAGTGTCTCAAAAACTTGTGAAAATGTGTTTAAAAAAGGAAGGGTCAGGGAGCCTGCCATACCCTTTTGCTCATGATAACTCCCCTACTTGCACTTTCTGATACCAAAGGACAGTGCAACAGCCTCTGCTGTCATTGGCCCTATTATATTATCTCTGTCCTACAACTGTACCTTTCAGGAGGGAAAACAAATAGGGAACAAAGGGAAGGCATTTCTACTACTGACAAGTGGATGCAAACCAAAAGCAAACCGGAAAGCAAGAGCAATATTAAGGGTGAGATGAGAGACTGGAGCGGAGGCTGCTTAAGAAACCTGGCTGAGGATGCTTTGGTTTGGGGGCTGAAGAAGCCGGACATTTAAAGTGCAATCACATCGGTAATAAATGATCATCCCTTTCTTCCGACTCCTCCCCCAGCTGGTCATCCCCCACACCACGATACGCAGCAGGCACGTTTCGGGGTTTAGATCGGCACACAAAGTCACAACCATCCTGTAGGGGGAAAGGAAAGGAAGGAAACGATCATTTGAAATCAGCAGCTTTCAGGTGTTATGGTCCAAGAATGTGGCAGGAACTGGTTTTCTCCAGGGATAATGAAGAGAAAACCCCAAAGCTCCAAGGATCAGCTTGAATTGAATGTGGGGAAGAATAGACAGGTTCTAACTTGGCCTCACCCTTTCCTCACCTAGGCCCCTTAAGAGCTGTATCAGGCTCCCAAATCTCAGGAAAAGGACTGCTCCTTCCAGCCAGGCCTTAGCAAGGCCAGACACTAAGATGCTATGTTGCTTATCTGTACTAGGGCAACCAACTGTCTTGGTTTGCTGGGACTTTTGTGGTTTTAGCACCCAATGTCCTGTGTCTCAGGAAACCCCTCAGTCTGGGCAAACCAGGATGGCTGGTCATTCAACCTTGTCTGTAGGCCACGGACTCAGCCAGCTGCCCTGTTACTTACTGCTACCAGGTTGCCAAGATCCTGCCAGAAGGCCAAGTGGGGAAACTGCTCCATTCCTTTGGCTCCCACCACCAGTCGCTGGTACAGGAATCCCCCGATGATATAGACGGCGATCAGCGATGCAAACCTGTTGAGAGAGAAAGACATCTATACTCAAAAACCAAGAAATAGTAAGACTCAGATACTAAAGATAATCTCTATATTCATTGTTACCTATTTCCTAAGCTGTGTTCCATAAAAATGAAAGGGAAAAAAAAGGTAGTCAGTTGAATGAACAAGAGGGCTGGTAGGTCCTTAGAAAACCAATTAGAGTGTCAGTCTGAGAAAACCAAAATGATCAGAATAAAATAAGATAGAGTTTGTGACTCTGACTTAGGGCTGAGAACAGTCACCATTAGATACACAACTCCATTTCTTTAAAAGTTCGAATAATCTAATGGCAGCATATTAAAAACTGTCCAGCCCTCCAGTAGGGAAAAAACCCTATATCCAAATGCAAATATTTATTGGGTCCAAAACATTAAGTCATTTTTTAATACTTGCACAGAGTTTA
This sequence comes from Monodon monoceros, assembly GCF_005190385.1. Classification (NCBI taxonomy): domain Eukaryota; kingdom Metazoa; phylum Chordata; class Mammalia; order Artiodactyla; family Monodontidae; genus Monodon; species Monodon monoceros. The sequence continues at coordinate 7,281,089 of NW_021703783.1, forward strand.
AAGAGGATTTTTACAAATTATAGTGTAACATATACATGCACACACACTATTTGTACCTACAGGCCTCCAAGTAATTGTGGAGTTAAAAAAAAAAAAAAAGGTTTGGACTGATAAAGGAAAACGTACTTACGTGACAAGTAAGACAGAACCCACGCTGAGGTGGGAGATCTCTGGGGAACAGGCCAGGCTGCTGTCTATCTCAAAGAGGTAGAAACAGTCTTGGACTTTGCCTCGCTCCTCAAACACAGGGTTAAAATTGTCCTGATGACAAGAGGACAGAACACAACATTTATGTTGTGTCTGACACCTGTCTGAAAAAAGCACAAACCCACAAAACCCCCAAAACATTTGCTTTCTCCTGGTTCAAAACCTCCTCTTCCACGTATGATGGAACACGGGTGCCTATGACTCAGGGAAAAGCTGAACTTCTCGTTTTATCTCCTTGGTCCCAATTATCTTGTTCCCTTTGGACAGTCTCTCCCACCTCAGGCCAGTCCTTTCATTTCCTCTAGGCTCGTAGGCCCCAGGGTGCCTCACCGCTAGGGTGTGTCGATTGCAGGAGATCATCACCACTGCCCGACGCTGCTCCTTGCCACAGTGACTGTCATATTCATCACCCCCTTTATAGATCAGCATGATCCAATTACCTGAGGAGGGACAAGGAAAACGGAGCTTTGGGGTGCGGGAAAAGCAGAGGCAGACCTGGGCACTGTGGTAGAGTGCAAGTGAGTTCAATGAAATTGGCTGTAATTAAAATAACCCTTTCAGGATGAGCTCTGTATACCAGAAACAGCAGTTAAACCTTGCTCCTTTATAACAGCTATGTGTTCCCTTATTAAGACGACTAAGAATCAGACAGTCATACAAGAATAACCTTAATTTTCCACAAAAATTAAGGCAATTGACAGTGCAAATACAATTATGATCCATACCTTAATCATGACTCACATTTTCCGAATACCTGCTAACATCAAAAGGAGAGGTTCCATCCAATTACTTGGTGGCAAGGGAAAGCCTAAGATCATAAAGTCACCACAGATAAATTCAAAGTGGATGATTTTGAAGACTGAGGGGCATTTTTCCTTCTTTAGTATTTACTGTGTTCAAATTTCTTTTGCAAAGTGTCATTTGATCAATAATCACATGAGGTGAATCAGGTAAGGACTGTGCTTCCAATTTTGCATATGAGAAAACAAAATCAAAAAGGTAAAATGATTTTTCAAAGTCACAGGACAAATAAATATAAGCTGGATCAAAAATCCAGTCTTCTGACCTCTAGCCCCAAACTCTTGACATTGTTTTTTATTATGTTATTTATAGGAGCAACAATGTGCAGTGAAAATTTTATTTATCTGCTTAAGGGAGGAAAATAGACCACAGTTGCTCACATAGTCCTTTCCAGCAATATGATTTTATGATTTTTGAGAAATATTATCAACATAACTCAAGATGGTAGGGAAATTTTTGTAGACTGACTGGTTTGCAAAAAAGCTTGATCTCACTTTAAAACAAACACATAAATGTCCTGAGCCTTGGCTGTGGAGGAGCTGTGGAACTAGGTATCCTGTGGTGTGCAGGTATCTCAGGTGAGCTGAACCACACATACCGTATGGTACACTGAAGAGCCTGGGAAGGGCTGAGACATACAGGATTATCAGAGGGATTCAATTAACTGATCAACAGGGAGAATCTTACTTCCATTGAAGATCTGAGTCCTGTTGAGTCTCCCTACTACTGTCTCCTTCCCATTACTTTTGTTGATCTGCACCAGGCCTGCCCCAGAGGTGTGGTTGCCAGCTTCTCGGCACACCCGGAACATGTAGACATACATGTCTTGGCCCTGGCCCACGGTGCTCTCAAAGCTGTGAGGAGAAGTGAGGAGAAGGAAGAGGACAGTTACAGCTGTCAGCCTTAGGAAGAGCAGTTTCCTTTTTAATAACAACAACAATGGTGCACTCAACTTATTTATCTGATGTCACGGCTCAACGTCCTAGTGAATAATATCTGTTGCATCATGAGATATCCATGACCCAGACAGAACACCCTGTTGATGATGACTGATTAAAATACAGCATCTAAGACAGCTAGTATTCTAGATATTTCTAGAATAATTGCTCTACACTATGCTAAAACATTAGCTACTACTTCCCCTTGAGTAAGGGTCTATGTTCATGAGATACACCCTCCTTCCTTAAAGATTATCTTCAGATTTATATACCAGAAGATTCCTGACACGATGACGCAGCAGGCCTAAATATGTTATTCTGATATTTCTAAATATCGAGGCATCAAATAATGCTTTTTAGTTCCTATGAGCTGGTTTCTTGGATCCAGTCTTGGAAACCGCTACTCTTCTGCATAAGGTACCTGCACAGGGCTGCTGAACACTGGGCTGAGCATGTGCTCTATATCATGAAGGAAAGCAAGACAGCACGGCCAAATAAGACTAATATTGCTAAAGTTCAGATTAGAACTGTCTCTCAGAGGAGGTTATGATACATGTATCCCCCCTATGTTTGGGGGGGGGGAATAAAATCAGTACTAAATACTACTAAATAAAATACTAAAATAAAATCAGTAAGAGGAGGAAGAGATTCTTTAATAAAGTTAGCTCCTCAAGCCCTTTAAGATTCTTCTCATTTACCTTTTGTTAAACAGCGGCGTCAGCCTCTTCAGTAGAGCCAACTCTTTCTCTGACTCTTTATCCTTTTCTCCTACCAGGTCGCATGTTTTTTCTTCGGTCTGCCAGGATTCTCTTACTGCCACGGCCAGCAGCAGCAGCAGGCCAGTCCTCCAGGAGCTGTAGAGGGGGAACATCCTTTTGGGAGAGGGAGTGCGTGTGTTAGGGAAAGAGGGAGAGGATCGGGAGAGAAGGGAAAGAAATAAAGCATATGAATGTGTCATAAATGAATGGTATTTTTTTAACCTTTTAATCTTCCACCCACCACCTATTATTTTACATTAGCCAGTTTTCTTCATTATTATGATGTTGGGCTTTATTTTCTTGTCTCCATTTCAAGTTCTGTTTTCCCCATTATTTAATATTCAGAATTGGAACCTTAAGCCTCCAGGTTTCTCTTTTTCTTTTTAAAACTTATTTCAAAAGCTTCTTCCTAGCTGACTCCCTTGCTTGACACCACTGGTCACCTCCTGTCCTTCTCGTGCCCCTTTCATGTACATTCAACAAAGAGGACAGCACTGGCCTTGGTGAAGAGTTAGTGTCTATAGATTGTTGTTGCGATTTCTGCAAGGTGTGCAGGTGTGCAAGGTGTGCACAAAAAAATATCTAGATTTCTAAGCTGTATTGGGAGAAAAACACATCTTTGGTCCTAGAAACTGTCAGAAGAACCAATCAATGGCCTAGAGAATACTTAAGTGTGACCAATGAACAGTATTTTGATTATGCAGAAACTATAAGATTCTTTGGCATATGCAACAAATATTACCTTTTAATATCTCTGTGCCAAGAGCACCTGTGTTAGGAAACCCATATACAGATACACATATATATGTATATACACACATGCACATATATATCTATCACCTGTGTCGGGAAACTCCATATATCAATCACTTTCAGTCTAATTCATAGGTAAGTCCTTCAGAACAAACTATGGGGCTGAGAAGAGGGAAAGGAAAGAACAAAAAGAATTAAATTATGACAGCCTGGTGGCGACATCCTTGCCTCTTTACCATTTGGCAAGAAATTAGATTAAGATGTCTCATTATTTAGCGTTCAGTACTGGTCCATAAATACTGCTTAACCCAGTGGCCCTCCATAAGATAATACTCGAATTACAACTGACACTTGATAAGGGCCAGCTGGAAGTTATTAAGAAAGATGTAAAATAGAGAAAAAGACTTGAATACTTTGGGACCTAAGTCCTCATTTTAATATTCAGGAGCATCTAACAGTCTTTGTTCATATTCACCATAAGAATGATGAACAGAGAGAAACACCGCCACAGCACCTAAAACTCGACATCTACCTGTTCTGATGTCTCACCTCTGAAAAATCATTCAATCATTTAAATGATAGGAAGAACAAAATTCACTAGGTCCAAATGAGTGGTTTGAATAAGTATTCCAAAAGCCACCTCAGGCTCTACAAGTCATGAACCTCAAGAGTTTCTAGCTTCCAATTGCTGATAACTCTAGGAATTCATCACATCACTTTACAATTTAGCAAATCCAATTCATCTGATGCTTGTACTGCTTTAGGAATGGCAGCGTGCGGCTGTTTCCCAAACTCATTTTCTTTTCTCTAACTCCATCTTTATACCCAGGATCCACTGATTTACCCTTTCAAAAGAAATCACTTTGGTATCCATTAATGATCCCTTAGGCCATCACTACTTGTTAATTTTATAACAGTATCACCAATTTTTCTGATACAAAGATTCAATTCTTCCAAACTTTTCTCACTTATGATAAAATGCTTCCATACTACAAGTCTGGACTTTGGTTTGAATACTCTTTTAAAGTCCTCTAATTCTTTGTCATGCTGGTCCACTGACTCCACTGCATTTTTAGCATATAAAACTTAAAACAGGCAGAATTTAATGGGTACTAATAGGTACCTGAATAAATTTTCTCCACTCTCCTAAACAAACTAACATTTTTTTTTTTGGATGTCTGATCTCATTTATTTGTTACTCTTAGAACATCTCGTTTTTGACTGGACTCAGACTTGGAGGTAGAAGCTCTCAGAGGACAGCCTCCGTCTCTTGGCAATCTGTTCCTGTTGTTTTTCTTTGGCCTCCTTCATTCTCTTGGCCAAGAGTTTAGCATATTCTGCAGCCTCTTCCTTATTTTCTTAGTATTTTGTTTCTTCAGAGCAATATGCTGACGTTTGTGTTGCAGAACACGTGTGCTTTGGTCCTAGGTTTCTTACCTTCTTTGTTTAGGGGTTTTCTCTCACAATATACTGGCGGACATAGAGAGAGACTGAAAAGTTTGTGGATTCTGCTAGCTCTTTTGGGCCCCAGCTGACGAGGCGAAGTTGTGAGTCCAGGAATATGCTTCTCCCCTTTTTCCACTATGACCAAGTTGAGAACACTCAGATTGGCATCCACAATGCAACCCCGTACAGATCTGTCCTTTCTTTCTCCAGTCCTCCTTGGTCTGTAACAGGAATGCCCCTTACTCAGTAGCAGGTAGACTCTACCATGGGTCCAGACACCTGCTTCATGGGGAAAACCTTGTTTGTTGTTCCCGCCAATTCAGACCACATAACCCTTCCATTCTTCACCCAGAGCATTAGCAGCAACTTCTGTGGCCATATGCTTCTTACAAAAGGTATGAAGTTTTTGTTCATCGTCCACTTCAATGAGTTTCTGGCAGCCATTGGCTGGGAAAGAGATGTTCAACTTCATCCTGAAGTGGCCAACTGCCTCTGAGGCACCATGATAAAGAGCTAAATGAACTTACATTTGACATTCTTTTTTTAAAATTTATTTTATTTATTTATTTTTGGCTGTGTTGGGTCTTCATTACTGAGCGCGGGCTTTCTCTAGTTGAGGTGAGCGGGGGCTACTCTTTGTTGCAGTGTGTGGGCTTCTCATTGCGGTGGCTTCTCTTGTTGTGGAGCACAGGCTCTAGGCGCGTGGACTTCAGTAGTTGTGGTGCACGGGCTTAGTTGCTCTGCGGCATGTGGGATCTTCCCGGACCAGGGATCGAACACGTGTCCCCTGCATTGGCAGGCGGACTCTTAACCACTGCGCCACCAGGGAAGTCCCACATTTGACATTCCGTTTCCCACATTCCACTAGGGCAACCAATACTTGGGAAGTCATCTCCCCGACTTGGTGTACTCCAAACATCAATTCATTGTAGTAATATTAATAAGGTGTTTCCATAGAATAAGTATAGCCAGCCACAAAGTCTGAGGCTCCCATAAACACATACAAAGCATCAACAGGAAACACTTAATAGAGTGCTTGCCTTTTGCTAGGCATTTAACATACATTAACCAGTTAAGCCTTACAAAAACCCTATGCAGTAAATATGACTGTCCTTATTTTACAGAGGAGAAAACTAGACACAGCTAGTGGCATGAACCAGATAGTGCAGCTCTGAGCTCATGGTCTACACTTAACCATTCCTTTCACATTAAGTTTTTTGGGGATCAGAGTAGGCAGTCAAAGTCTTGCTTTCATTTTGACAAAGCAAGAAGGGGAAGTGACTCCTCACATGGTTCACTAAATAGGAGGCAGAATAAAGAACCCAGACCTCAAACTCCTACCTTCTCTAAATTCACTTACTGATCCACACAACTTGACCAGCTGACTAAAATAAGAAGCTCCTTTTAGTAGATTGATTAAGCATGACATTTTCTTTATATTCTTGCAGGACCCAATTTGAAATTTCAACTTTCTGTGCTTTCAATATTCTTTTATCCAGGACCATTTTCTGGGGGGATGCTCACACACAAGACTGTGTTCTCTGGCTTCAAAGTTAGTTCCTTATCTGTTAACAGTTGATGATTTCTTTTCCCAAATTAGAACAAAGACTCTCACAAAACTGCAAAAGGATGAAGGGCTGAACACCCTGCAGCCAGCATTAGTTGAGTTGAACTAGCTTTCATTTAATTATTGGTTCAAAAAGATAGGAGATAAAAAGAGATATATTTTTCTCTTTCCTGCTTAAGGGTTGGCTACGTTTGAGCTGCTTCTCTTTGATTCAGTGGCATATGCTCTAAGTGCTTTATCTAGATTATGTTCATCAATCTTCACAACCCAGAAAAGTAGATATAATTTCTCCCATTTTACAGATGAGGAAACTGATTCCTACAGAGCTTAAGTTACTTGCCTTAGGTTATACAAGTATTAAACATGTATGAAGTTATTAGTAAGGCAACTTGAATGAGTCATGGTATAAAGCTATTTTCTGATAAATAAAGGAGTGCAAAAATGTATTCCTAAGAGTATGAAATCCAAGGGCTGGGTAGTCCCTTTTTACATCTAATTGTGCTACAATTAGATTCTCAAGATGCAAGAGTTTGTCCTAGATACTTTGGAAACAAGCGGCAGGACTTAAAGATTTTGAAAAATCCCTTTCAATTTTCTTGTTCTACTACGATAGATCCATACAGTTAAGGCTAAAAAATTCTCCTCCAATGGGATGACCAATGACTAAACCAGGAATTGGGAAACACTTTACATCACTAGGCCTCTGTACCACTCACTTCCCCCAGACTAGCCATGACCATTTTCTGTTTTTCGGTGGAATTTCTACTTTCTTCTCTCTGGCTCATTTCTGATGGCGACGGCCCTTATCTCCTGTCTCCAGCAGCCCACACTTTCAGAAGAGCAGCCCTAACTAGCTGAACCGCCCAAGGTTGAAAAGACTTAAGAAAGCAGCTCTAGCCCAAGGGCGGAAGCTCTCTCCAAAAAGGAACGCAAATCCCTCTATTGGCGACTCTTCGTACCATACACTCATCTCCCTCAAACTTCTTCCAGGCTTCCAGACATTCGCGTCCCGTCTAGTCTCCCGACTTTGCAAATGCTTAGGGCCATACCCTCTACAAATGATGCCACCTGACCTCCCTCTACGATGCGGGCCAAAATCCCGTCTACGGGTATCCAGTAACACCTCGAACAGACTCCAGACTTAGCGACCTTCCTTTCCCTGCCTTCCAAACTCTGGTCTTGGAGATCCTTTCTCCCTCACTCCCTTGGCGACTCTGTAACTCCCCAACCTTACGCCTCCGCCTTTCTACCCTCGGGCTCCTTAGCTGGATTTTTGGGCTAGAACCCGGGTCAAGGGAGACTCAGCAATCCCGGCCCCCGTCACAGCCACGAGGGGTGAGCGCTCTCCAGCCCACTCCTCCACGCCCCTCATACTCACGTGTCACAGGCAAAGGGAGCAGCCACAGCTCAGAATCCCCGGCCGAGTACCTGCTCGCGGCTGGGAGACAGCACCAGCGAGGGGCCGGCCGCAGACCCCGGTTCCAGAGCTCGCGGCAGAGTCAGCGACCCAACGAGCGCCTCGCAGGGCTCCACTCCGGGAACCGGAAACAGGAAGTGCCGGGCGGCCGCTGGGCAACTGCTCCTCCCACTAGACCCCGCGGCATGTCACGGTAGAACCGTTTCGCTGCTTTCCCCTTCCCGGCCTCTCAGATCATCCCGGACGCTGATTGGCCAGGACCGTGGGCCTTAGGCTCCGCCCCCGCGGCATCAAAACCTATCGAGATTTGCAAGTTTAGTTCCACCTTTGCGGGTCGCCTTTCTCCTGAGTGGGGTCCCAGACTCCCACCTCCTGGCCTCTCGGCTCGGGCCCCTGTCACGCGGGGTCACGCGGGGGTCACGCGCGGTCAGGCGCCAGGCTCGCTCCCTGGTAGGTCGGACCGGAGGGCGGCGGAAGTGGAACTGCGGGGCGGGGCCAGATCCCCAGGCTGCGGCGGGAGCTGTAGTTCTCGTGCTGGTTGCTGCTTCAGAACGTCTGCCGCCTGAGGGGGACGCTGGTTCGCTGTGTGCTGGCCACGAGTCGCGTTGTCCCTGGAGGATAGTGGAGAGCGACTGGGTCGTGGTCCTCCTGGCTTTCTTACCGTCACTTTTGTTCTTTACGTCCTGTCTCCGGTTTAGCACCGTGAGGTGCGGCAGGGTTTACTATTACAGTTAGCCTTATCATCCCTCCGGCATTTTGTGTGATAAACACTCTGCAGCCACTTCTGCTGACCGAGACAAGTCAATTTTTGGTCTTTGCGCCTTTGCTAAGATCCTTTGCGGTGTCTCTCACGTGTGGCGTCTTAGCCGTGTGTGGAAGTCCTACCCGTTCATAGAACTCGGTTCAGAGGCTCCTGTGACTCCTGGACTCAACCTTTTCAGCTGGAACCGTTCCGTCCTCCCAGTGCCTGCTGGCTGCTCGCACCTGGCTTTAGTCTGGTTTCTTTCTGCTTTGATTCCTCGTTGCATTTGCGTGTGCCTCCCAACGTCTCCTCGGATGGCGACTGGATTTTGATTCCTCTTTGTGTTCACCAGAGCTGGAACAGCGTTTTGAATCGAATAATAATAGAAGCTGACACTGTGAGAAACCCGGCACTGTTGTACGTGTTTTAAACGAGTATCAGTTCACTTCACCTTCACGACCAGCTTACTGAGGAAGTATCTTATCCCCATTTTACGGATGAGTAAATTAAAGGCGACAGAGGCTAAGTGACTTTTTTTTTTTTTTAACTTACCCTGGGCCCCACAGCTACTAAGTTATGGAGTCAGTATTCCGGCTCCATCATTTAGGGATAAGTTAGTTATATAGGTTGTGTATACAGTCCAGAGTTCATGCTGTCGACACTGCGTTATACTGACTATAGGAAACTGTATTTGTTTATTAACTGGTACATTCAATTCAGGCTAGGTGGTATATCTGGGTTGGGTTTGGATGTGTCTTAAGTAAAAAATACGAAAATTGAAAGATGAGTTGCTTTCTAATAATAAAAGTAATTTGTCTATTGACACATACACACTACTATATATAGATTAGATAACTAATAAGAATCTGCTGAATGGCACGGGGAACTCTATTCAATACTCTGTAATGACCTATATGGGAAAAGAATCTAAAAAAAGAGCGGATATACGTGTGTTTATAACTGACTCACTTTGCTGTACAGCAGAAGCTAACACATTGTAAATCAGCTATACTCCAATAAAAATATTAAGAAAGCGCTTCTAGGAGGTTCCTAAAATCAAATGTTGAGGCTGCCTCCTCTTTAGTATGTGCAGAAAAGGGAAGGGTGCGTGAAAGAGCTAGGTATTCTGATGCTTGCTTCAATTCATGGCTTTGAAAATTGTCCCAGACCTGCTCTTTTGTCGACTCTCAGGTGGGAGCTCTGTTGGGAATGCCTTTTTTAACCTCTCAAGAGCTTTGCCCTGTGTGAGTTTTTTGTTACAGGTTTTGCTGTGGTTTCACTGTCAAATACACTCTACCTGCTCACGTTTTCTGATCTGCTTAGCAATCTTTTGATATTTGTTTGGTAGTTTCTCAGACCCATTATGCATGTATTCTATTTGCCATCTTGAACCAGATTTCAATTTTGAACTTTTATTGATGCCCTCCTTTAAAAAATGATCATATTTAACATATTTCAAGGGCTAAATTTGTTTTTGGTAATTTTCAATTTTAATATATCAATAAATTAAACATTTTAGAAAAGATGCAAGAAGAGTACAAAGAACTCCAGTATACACTCTACCTAGATTTGCCAAGTATTTACATGTTGCCCCATTTGCTTTATTGGTCTCTCCCCCCCCACATCCTCCCTACACACACACACACACACACACACACACACACACACTTTTATTTTGAACAATCTGAGGGTAAGTTCCCCATTACCACTAAGTACATCATTGTGTATTTCCTAATAATAAAGACATTCTTACATTACCACAGTATAATTATCAAAATTAGGAACTATAGCACTTTTTTACCCTTTCCCAACCACAGAAGCAAAGCCAGAGTCACACACTGCAATTAGTTGTCATTTTTCTTTATCTTATTTGACCTTGAAATTTGGAAAAGTACAGGTCACTTATTTTGTAGAATGTCTCTCATTTTGGTTTGGTCTGATGTTGCCTCCTGATTTAGGTATGCATTTCTTGATAGGACTAAGAGGGAAATAATGATCCTGTATCACTCAGCATCCAATCAGAAGACAGATACCACATGAGTCATTTTAAGGAAAAATTTAGTATAAAGAGTCATTTTTTAGTAAAAAATAATTACTAAAAGGGGTAAGAGAGGACTGTAAGTTACACACAAATCTTACAGAAGTAGCAACTACAAAATACAGCCCTTGAGGGCTGAAGATGGATTAACAAGGAAGCAACTTAGAAACTTAAACGAAGTGCTACTTTTCCACCCACAGGGGAGAGGTTCAGACCTCTGAAGAAAGGATGTGGTTCCTGCCACAGGAACAGCCCACTGATGAGGTGAGAGGAAAATTGCCGGAGGCTGTGGGTCACTGGGTCACTGTTGAACTGTCAGTGGGAGTCTCTTTATGGTGGCTTCTTTGTCCTTTGGACTTGTCCCCATCATTTTTTGAGCAGTCTTTTACTTTTGGGCACATAGATGTTCCATGTGGATCTTGAATTTTTCTTACCCTAGAATCAATCATATCTCGAAGGCGGCCTGGTTCCTTTTAGTGGAGAAGGGTATTGAGAAACCAAGATCTGATTACAGGGTGTGTTTATTGCTACTTGTGTGTCCTTGCTTTGGTCCCTCTCAGCAGACAGTTAGGAAATCTATATATCTTTCCAAGAGTGGGAAATCAGCTCCCATTATATTCAACATATTTATATGTTTGTTCACACATGAGAAAACACAGGAAGTAACTTTATAACTGGTAAACCAAGCCTACTAATTAGAGTTCAATGTTTGTTTAAAGCTTTTTTTTTTGTTATTGAGGTAAAATATATAAATCATGAAATTCACAACGCTTTTTAAAAATTATTTATTTATTTATGGCTGTGTTGGGTCTTCGTTGCTGCACGAGGGCCTTCTCTAGTTGTGGCGAATGGGGGCTACTCTTCCCTGCGGTGCGCGAGTTTCTTATTGCCGTGGCTTCTCTTGTTGTGGAGCACGGGCTCCAGGCACGCAGGCCTCAGTAGCTGTGGCACATGGGCTCAGTATTTGTGGCTCGTGGGCTCTAGAGTGCAGGCTCAGTAGTTGTGGTGCACAGGCTTAATTGCTCTGTGGCATGTGGGATCTTCCTGGATCAGGGTTCGAACCCGTGTCCCCTGCATTGGCAGGCAGATTCTTGACCACTGCACCACCAGGGAAGTCCCACAACTTTTAAGTATAGAATTCAGTGAATCTTGACAAATGCATCATAACTGTAACCCCTCTCTAATCAAGACTTAGCAGATTTTCATCACCCAAGAAAATTTCCTCATGCCCTTTTCCAGTCATTCTCCTAGGCCTAGAGGCAACTATTGCTCTGAAATTTTTACCATAGATTAATTTTGTCTTTTCCAGAATTTCATATAAAATTGAATCATAAAAAAAAAATGAATCATATGCTGTGTTTGGTTTCTTTCACTCAATAAAATGTCTGTGAGGTTCTGTTGTTACATATATCAGTAGCAGGGTTTTTCTCTTTTTTTGGCTAGATAGTACTATATTGTATGAATATTTCAGAACTTGTTGATCTATTCTCCTGATGGGTATTTAGGTTGTATCTATGTTTTCTTCCAAGAAGCTTTATAGTTTTAGCTTTTATGTTTGTATCTGTAATCAGTTTTTTAAAGTTTTTAAAAAATATTTATTATGTTTATTTATTTGGTTGCGCTGGGTCTTAGTCGTAGCAGCTGGGCTCCTTAGTTGTGGCTCGCGGGCTCCTTAGTTGTGGCATGCGAACTGTTAGTTGCAGCATGCATGTGGGATCTAGTTCCCTGACCAGGGATCAAACCTGGGCCCCCTGCATTGGGAGCACAGAGTCTTAACCTCTGCGCCACCAGGGAAGTCCCTGTGATCAATTTTGAATTAATTTTTTTGTATTGTTGAGGTAGGGTCGAGGTCAGTTTTTTTCCCACATGGATGTATAGGTCTTCCAGTAATGTTTGTTCACTTTTCTTTCTCCCTTAAGTTGCTTTGGAACTTTGTTGAAAATCAGTTGACTATATACATGTGATTCTGTTTCTGGACTTAATTTGTTCCATTGATCTCTTTGTTCATTATTATGCCAACAACACACTGTCTTGATTCTTCTAGCTTTATAAGTCTTGAAGTAAGTTAGTGTAAATCTTCCTGTGTTTTCAAGATTGTTTTGGCATTTCCATAAATATGTTTAGAATCAACCTGTCAATTTCTGTTTAAAAAATCTTGCTGGAATTATAATTGGGATTAATGTGAATCTAAAGGTAAATTTGAGGAAAATTGACATTTTAACAATGTTGAATTTTACAGTCCATGGATAGGATACACTCTATTTATTTAGGTCTTATCTAATTTCTTTCAGCTATGTTTTATTGTTTTCAGCGTAGAGGTCTTACATGTCATTTGTTACATTTATTCCCAAGTACTCACATTTTGATGCTTTTATAACTGAAAATATTGTGAAAGTTTTTTTTTACGAATGTTTGCTAGTAGTGTATAAAAATACAGTTGAGTTTTGTATTTTGACCTATATCCTGTAACCTTGCTAAATTTACTGATTTTGGCAGTTGCTTCTTTCTTTTGAACTTCTGGCCATCATGGTGTAACTGGGACTGGATTTATTTTCTCATCTGAAACAACTGGAAAACGAAAATATATGAAACAGCGGTTTTCAGATACTGGACAACAGGCAGTACAGGACAGTGATTCCTGAGAGAAGGAAAATAAGGTGAGCCCCTGCTTATCCCTGCTTACAGTTGCCTCTGCTTACTAATTCTTGTCAAAAAGCAAGCCTCAAAAGGATCAAACTGGTACCAAGTAACTGTGTCCAATAACAAAAGCCAACAATTTTGAAAAGAGCTCAAGACAATTTGGCACCAACAACATAAAATTCACAATGTCTGGAATCCAGCAAAAGATTATCAGGCATGCAAAGGAGGCAAATATAACCCATAACCAGGAGAAAAATCAGTCATTAGAAACTGAACCAGAAATGACAAAGATGAAAGAATTTGCAGAAAGGATGTTAGAATAGCTATTATAAATACACTTCATATGTTCAGTAGATAAGATGAACATTGAACATTATAAAGAGAAAAAGGCAAGATATTTTAAAAATAAACCAAATTATGCTTCCACAGATGAGAAATACAATATCTGAAATGATGCAATGAAAATATACTGAATGGAATCAACAATAGACTAGAAACTACAGAAGGAAAGGTTAAATTTTTTAAAAAATTATTTATTTATTTTTGCTGCATCGGGTCTTAGTTGCGGCATGCAGGATCTTCTCTGGGTCTTACGGAATCTTTCGTTGCGGCACACGGGCTTCTCTCTAGTTGTGGCGAGTGGGCTCCAGAGTGCGTGGACTCTGTAGTTGCAGCGTGCGGGCTCTAAAGTTTTGGCACATGGGCTTAGTTGCCCCGTGACATGTGGGGTCTTAGTTCCCCGATGAGGGGTTGAACCCATGTCCCCTGCATTGGAAGGCAGATTCTTAACCACTGGACCACCAGGGAAGTCCCAGGAAAGTTAATTAACTTGAAGACATATCATTAGAAAATATCCAAAATAAACACATGAGGAAAAAAGACCCTCCCCCTCCAAAAAACCCCCAAAAAACCCCGAACTTCAGTTACTTATGGTACAATATCAAGCAATCAAATATATTTAAAATTAAAGCTTCAGAAAGAGGACAGAAAATATATTGGCCAAAATTTTTCAGAATTTGATGAAAACTATAAATTTACAAATCAGAGATATTCAATGAATATCAAGCAGAAGAAACATGAAGACACATTATTATCAAGCTCTTGAAAAGCAGTGATAAATAGAACATCCTAAAAGCAGCCAGAGGGGAAAAAACACAGTGGCATAGTTCACATCAGAAACTATGCAAGTCAGACAAAATTAGACACCTGTAAAGTACTTCTGTGGGGGAGGAGAACCCTGTCAACATACAAAAATACCTTTAAAAAAATGAAGGCAGGGGCTTCGCTGATGGCACAGTGGTTAAGAATCTGCCTGCCAATGCAGGGGACACAGGTTCAAGCCTTGGTCCGGGAAGATTCCACATGCCGCGGAGCAACTAGGCGTGTGCTCCACAACTACTGAGCCTGTGCTCTAGAGCCCGTGAGCCACAACTACTGAGCCTGTGTGCCACAACTACTGAAGCCTGCGTGCCTAGAGCCAATGCTCTGTAACAAGAGAAGCCACCATAATGAGAAGCCCATGCACTGCAATGAAGAGTAGCCCCTGCTCACTGCAACTAGAGAAAGCCCACGTGCAGCAATGAAGACCCAACGCAGCCAAAAATAAAAATAAATAAATTAAAAATAAAAATGCAGGCAAATTAAAATTTTTTTCAGATGAACAAAAGATGAGGAATTCATTGCAAACAGACCACTAAAATACATATTAAAGGAAGTTCTTCTTCCAGAAGGAAAATTATACCACATGGGAATTTAGAATTATGTAAGGAAATGAAGAAGTTTAGCAATGATAAATATGAGTATAACTATGAAACACTTTTGTTCTAATTTTAAAAGATACCTTTAAAAGATTAATGCCTGATTAAAAGAAAAATATTAACAATCTATTGTGGAATTTATAACATAGGTAGAAGTAAAATGTTTGACAGTGGCCAGGAAGAGGGAGAGAAAGTATACTATTGTAAGGTGCATTTGATATACATGAAGTGGTATAATATTATTTGGAGGAAGAATGTGATTAAAGATATAATGGAGACTCTAGAGCATCCAAAAAAAGAAAAAGAAAAAAGAAAAAAAAGAAAAGGGAGTTCCCTGGTGGCCTAGTGGTTAGGATTCTGGGCTTTCACTGCCATGGCCCAAGTTCAGTCCCTGGTCAGGGAACTGAGATCCCGCAAGCCACGTGGAGCAGCCAAAAAAATTAAAAAAGGAAAGAAGGAATGAAGGAAGAAGGAAAAGAGGAAACAAGGAAAGAGAAAGGTATAACTGATATACCAATAAGGGAGATAAAGTGGAATCATAAAAGACATTCAATTTTATAAAAAAAATCAGGAAAATAGGAAAAAATGAATAAAGAATAAATCAAACATATAAATAGCAAGATAGTAGATATAAGGCTATCTATAATGATAATCACATGATCTAAAATGGCCTAAATACTCCAATTAAAAGGCAGAGATTATCAGATTAGATAAAAGAAAAAAGTAAGACCCAAGTATATGCTCTCTGGGAAAATAAACAAACAAAAAATAAAAGGATGGAAATAATTATACCATGCAAACACTAATCCAAAAAAAGCTAGAATGCCTATATTAATTAGACAAAGTAGATTTTAGAACAAGGAATATTCCCATGGATAAAGAGGGACATTTCATAAGGATAAAAGAATTAGATCATCAAGAGGACACGTGTTTGTAGCTAATAACAGCTTTAAAATATGTGAAGCAAAATCTGAGAGAATTTGAGAGAAAAAGACAAATTGACAATTATAGTTGGAGATTTCAATATCCTCTTCTCATAATTAACATAGTCAGAAAATCTGCAGTGATATAGGGGACTTGAACAACACCATCAACTAACTTGACTAATCGACATTAATTCACTTGCCACCTCTTTTGTGAATAAAGTTTTACTGGAACACAGACACACATACTTGTTTATATTTATCCATGTCTGCTTTTGTACTATAATGGCTGAGTTGAGTAGTTGCGAGAAGACCATATAGCCAGGAAAGCCTGAGATATTTACTATGTGGCCTTTTACAGAAAATGTTTGCTCACCCCTGACTTAGATGAAAAGAACAGATTTATTGAAAGACACAAACTACTGAGGTTAACTCAAGAAAAAATGCATAACTTGAATATCTCACTATCCATTAAAGAAATTGAATTTATAGTTAAAAGCTTCCCATAAAGAAAACTTTAGGCCCAGATGGCTTCACTGGTAAATTCTACTATCTTTTGATCTTTTATTTATTATCCTTGTCTAGTTCTTTCTGTACAGTGTTGAATAGAAATGGTAAAATTAGACATTCTTGCTTTGTTCTTGGAATAAACCACACTTTGTCATGATGAATTACCTCTTTTATGTTCTTCTGGATTTGATTTGCTGATAGTTTTTTTTTTATAAAGATTTTGATGTCTATATTTATGAGGGTTGGGGTCTGTAATTTACATACTTGTAATTTTTTCTCAGGGTCATGATGGCCTCCTAAAATAAGTTGGAGGGTGTACTTTCATTTTCTGTTTTCTGAAGGGATTGTGTTATTTATTCCTTAAAGTTTGATGTAATATGCTATTTGAAGTCATCTGAACATGAAGCTTTCTTTTTCTTTCTTTTTTTTTTAATTGAAGTATAGTTGATTTACAATGTTGTGTCAGTCTCTGCTGTACAGCAAAGTGACTACAAAATAGAAGCTTTCTTTTTTTAAAATTAAATTTAAATATTTTAAATTAATTTTTTTATTGGAGTAGAGTTGATTTACACTGTTGTGTTAGTTTCTGTTGTACAGCAGAGTGGGTCAGTTATACATATATCCACTCTTTTTTTTAGATTCTATTCCATATAGGTCATTACAGAGTATTGAATAGAGTTCCCTGTGCTATACAGTAGGTTCTTTTTAGTTATCTATTTTATATATAGTAGTGTGTATATGTCAATCTCAATATCCCAATTTATACTCCCCCCTTCCCCCTTGGTAAACAGAAGCTTTTTTTTTTTTTTTTTTTTTGCGGTACGCGGGCCTCTCTCTGCTGTGGCCTCTCCCATTGCAGAGCACAGGCTCCAGACGCGCAGGCCCATGGCCCACTGTCCCAGCCGCTCCGCGGCATGTGGAATCTTCCCGGACCGGGGCACGAACCCGTGTCCCCAGCATCGGTAGGCGGGCTCTCAACCACTGCGCCACCAGGGAAGCCCCAGAAGCTTTCATAATGGGAAGGTGTGTACTAACAAATTCAATTTTTTGAGTGAAAAGAGAGTTATTCAAACATTTCTTCTTGTGTCAGTTTGGTAAATTGTGTTTTGCAAGGAATTTTTCCATTTTATCTACATTGTTAAATTTATTGGTATATAGATATAATATTCCTTTATTATCCTTTTAATGTCTTTAAAATCTATAGAGATATACTCTCTTTATTCTTGATATTCATAATTTGAGCCCTCTCTGTTTCTTGATCAGTCTTGTTAAAAGTTTATCAATCAGTAATCTTATCAAAGAACCAAATTTTGGCTTTGTTAATTTTTCTATTGCTTGGTTTTTAAAAATTTTATTGATTTCAGATTTTAAAATTCTGATCTGCTTACTTTGGTTTTAATTTGCTCTTCTTTTTCTATCTTCTTAAACTTGATTGTTTATTTAAAATCTTTCTACTTTTGTATTCATTTAAAGCTATAACATTCCCTCCAAGCCTCTGTTTTAGCTGTGTTCTACAAATTCTTCTATTGTGTTTTTATAATAATTTAGTTTGATATATTTTGTAATTTTTACCCATGTATTATTTAGAAATGTGTGTATTTTTTTTAGATGTACAAAAAGTCATCTTAATTCTTCTAAGAGAACTTAATTTTCTTTGTTTTTTTCCCCCTTTTAAATTATTTTTATTATTATGTCAATGGAAATGTCTCAGGTTAAAAATAGTAGATTTTTGACACTTCTCTCTAACATTTTAATTTTTTATATATATTTTTTGAGATATAATTGACATATTACAATTGTATTAGGTTTGGGTGCACAGTATATGATTTGATACATGTATACAATTTGAAATGATTACCACAATAAGTTTACTTAACATTCATTACCACACAATTACAATTTTTTTTCTTGTAATGAGAACTTTTACAATTTACTCTCTTAACAATTTGTAAGTGTATAATACAATATTGTTAACTATAGTCACCATGATGTATATTACATCTGCATGACTTCCTTGTAACTGGTAGACTGTACCTTCTGACTACCTTCACTCGTTTCCCCCATCTCTACTCCCCACCTCTGGCAATCACCAACCTGTTCTCTATATCTATGAGTTCGGGTTTCTTTTTTCTTTAGATACCACATGTAAGTGAGATCATACAGTATTTGTCTTTCTTTGTCTGACTTGTTTTACTTAGCGTAATGCTCTCAAGTTTCATCCATGTTGTCACAAGTGGCAGGTTTCCTTTTTTAATGGCTGAATGATATTCCATTATATATATAAAATCACATTTTCTTTATCCATTCATCTATCAGTGGACACTTAGGTTGTTTCCATGTGTTGGCTATTATGAATAAAGCTGCAATAAACAGGGGGGTACAGATATTTTTTTCAAGATAGTGATTTTGTCTTTTTTGGATAAATATCTAGAAGTGGAATTGCTGGATCACATGGTAGTTCAATTTTTAATTTTTGAGGTGTCTCCATACTGTTTTCCATAGTGGTTGCTCCAATTTTTGTTCCCACCGACAGTGCACAAGAGTTCCTTTTCTCCACATTCTCTCCAACACTTCTCATTTCTTGTCTTTTTGATATTAGCCATTCTAACAAATGTGAGGTGATATATCATTGTAGTTTTGATACGTATTTCCCTGATGATTATAATTTCCAAATATTTAGGGATGTTTTAATTTCTGAATATTTAAGAATTTTCTAGACTTTTTGTAATTGATTCCACTGTGGTCATAGAACATATCTGTAGTATTTCAATATATTGAAATTTATTAAAACATTATTACTCAATATATAATTTACTTGATGAACATTCCATTTACACTTGAAAGTCATGGGTATTTTGTAGTTGTTTGATATTATTTTGTTTGGTAAATTTCAATTAGGTCAAGGTGGTTGATAGTATTGTTTAGATCTTTTATATTTTTAACTGATATTTTTTTGTCTGTTTTATCAGTAACTGAGAAAGGGATGTTTATATCTACAAATGTGATTATGGATTTGTTTATTTCTCCCTTTAATTCAGTCAGTTTTGCTTCCTATGTTTGGAAGTTTTATTCAGTATTATTAGGTGCATGCTCATTTATAGTTGTGTATGCTTAATGCTGTGATTCATATAATTATGAAATGTACTTCTTCATACTTGTCAGTTTTGTCTTGTAATATAACCAATTGTGGTAGGCTGAATAATGTCCCCCTCTCCCATCCCCCAAAAGATGTCCACGTCTTAATCCCTAGAATCTGTGAATATGTTACCCTATATGGCAAAAGAAACTTTGTAGATATTAAATTAATAATCTTGCAAGAGAGATTATGTTGGATTATCCAGATGGGTCCAATGTAATCACAGTGATACTTATAAGAGGGAGGTAGTAGTGTTAAAATCAGAAAAAGGAGATGAGGCAGTGGAAGCAGAGATTGGGGTGATGCCCTTTGAAGACGGAGAAAGGGGCCATAAGCTAAGGAATTTGGGTAGCCTCTAGAAGCAGGAAAAATCAAGGAAATGGATTCATTTTACACTTCTGACACACAGAACTGTGAGAGAATAAATATACATCATTTTAAGCCGCAGTGTTTGTGCTAATTTATTACAGCAACAATAAGAAACTAATATATCACTCCAGGTTTCTTGTTTACTGTTGCATGGTATATCTTTTCCAATATATTCCTTAAACCTCTTTGTGTCATTATATTTAAACTGTGTGTGTTATATAGAACATATAGTTGGTTCTTGCTATTTCATTTAGTGTTACAGTCTCATTGTCATTTATTTGATGTATTTAGTCTATTTATTCATTTATTTGAAAGAGTAGTTCACTATGCACTTTGTTTTAATATTTATTTATTTACTTATTTATTTGGTTGCACTGGGTCTTAGTTGTGGCACGTGGGATCTTCGTTGCTGCTTGCAGGATCTTTGTTGCAGCATGTGGGATCTTTGTTGCAGCATGTGGAATCTTTTAGTTGTGACATGCAGAATCTTTTAGTTTCGGCATGCGGAATCTTTAGTTGTGGCACACGGGATCTAGTTCCCTGACTAGGGATTGAACGTGGGCCCCCTGCATTGGGAGCGTGGAGTGTTAACCATTGGACCACCAGGGAAGTCCCACTATGCACTTTGTTTATTTATTTACTTTTATTATTATTATTTTTTGGCTGGGCGCTGCAGCTTTCAGGATCCTTGTTCCCTGACCAGGGATCAAAGCTGGCGCCCCGGCAGTGAGAACGCTGAGTTCTAACCACTGGACTGCCAGGGAGTTCTCTGTTTAGTCTATTTATGATGAATTCAATTATTGATATGGTTGGCTTTCGGTCTTTCCCTTTGCTATTTGTGTACAATTTGTCTTATCTATTTTGCTTTTTTTTTCTTTCTTTTAAAGAAATTAAGGGGAGGAAACAAACCGCCATCTTTTATATGTATGTAAATATTTACCACTTCTTCTTGTCTTCAGTCTTGTAGATTTAAATTTTCATCTTGTGACATTTTCAGTATGAAGAAGTTTCTTTAGTATTTCTAGTAGTGCCAGACTGCTCATGACAAATTATCTGTTTTCTTTACTATGAAAATGGTTTTTTTTTTTCCTCTTCATTTTGCTGGATGTTTTTACTGGATATAGAATTCTGGATTGGGAGTATTATTCTCCTCCTGACCCCTACTCCAGCTTTATTGAGATACAGTTGGCGTATAACATTGTGTAAATTTAAGGTGTACAACCTGATTATTTGATACATTTATATATTGTGAAATGATTACCACAGTAAGGTTATTTACCACAGCCATCAGCTCACATACTTATGTTTTTTTTTGTAGTGATAACATTTAAGATTTACTCTCAGCAAATTTCAAGTATACAATACAGTATTGTTAGGTATAGCCACTATGCTGTACACTAAATCTCTAGAATTTATTCATCTTATAACTGGAAGTTTGTACCATTTGACCAGCATCTTTCCATTTCCTCCGTGCCCTGGTCCCTGGCAACCACCGTTCTACTTTCTGTTTCTATGAGTTCAGGGTCTACCAATGTTGTCACAAATGGCAGGATTTGCTTCTCTTTTATGGCTGAAATATATATATATATATCTGTCTCACATTTACTGTATCCATTCATTAATCAATGGACACTTAGGCTATTTCCATGTCTTGGCTATTGTAAATAATGCTGCAATAAACATGGAGGCACAGATACGTCTTTGAGATTGTGACTTTATTTCCTTCAGATACATGCCCAGAAGTGGAATTGCTGGATAGTATGATAGTTATATTTTTATTTATTTATTTATTTATTTTAAAGTCTTCTCTATTTTAAAAAATTAATTAATTAATTAATTAATTTTTGGCTGCGTTGAGTCTTTGTTGCCGTGCATGGGCTTTCTCTAGTTGCTGCGAGCGGGGGCTACTCTTCGTTGTGGTGCACGGGCTTCTCATTGTGGTGGATTCTGTTGTTGTGGAGCACGGGCTCTAGGTGCGCAGGCTTCAGTAGTTGCAGCTCCCGGGTTCTAGAGCGCAGGCTCAGTAGTTGTGACACCCGGGCTTAGTTGCTCTGTGGCATGTGGGATCTTCCCGGACCAGGGCTCGATCCCATGTCCCCTGCATTAACAGGCAGACTCTTAACCACTGAGCCACCAGGGAAGCCCGGTAGTTGTATTTTTAATTCTTTGAGGAACCTCCATACTGTTTCCTGTGGTGGCTGCACCAACAGTGTTATTCTTTTACCTTTCTAAAAATGGCATTCCATTGTCTTTCTCCTTTTAGATTTCTGATGAGAATTCAGCTATCATTCATGTCATTGTTCCCCTCTGTTAATGTGTTATTTTTCTCTGGCTGCTTGCAGTATTTTCTCTTTATCTTTGGTTTTCAGCAGTTTTGCCATGATGTTCTTTAGGTGTGATATTCCTTATATTTATCCTGATTGGGGTTCATTTTCTCATAGCTGCAAGTTTTACACTAAATTTGGGAATTATTTGACCATTAATTCTTCAAATTCTTTTGCTGCTGTATTATATTTCTCCTGTATTTCTGGGACTTCATAAATGTAGCACTTATATTATACTACTTGATATTGTCCTACAGGTCACTGAAGCTCTGTTCACTTTTTCTTCTCTTCTTCATATTAGATAATTCCCAGCAATATATCTTCACATTCACTGACTTCTTCTTCTGTTCTTTCCAATTTGCTGTTAGTCACATTCTTTAAAAAATTTTTTAAGTTAAAAATTATGGATTTATTTTCTGTTTTAGAATATTCACTTTGTTCTTTTTTATAGTTTCTACTTCTCTGCTGAGACTCTTCAAAGTTCAAAGATAGTACAAGGCATTCCTTTATACCCTTCACCCCACTCCCCCTAATGTCAACATCTTATTTATTTTTTAAAATTTATTTAATTTTTTGGATGCGGTGGGTCTTAGTTGCTGTGTATGGGCTTCCTCTAGTTGCAGTGAGAGGGGCCTACTCTTTGTTGCAGTGCGTGGGCTTCTCATTGCAGTGGCTTCTCTTGTTGCAGAGCACAGGCTCTAGGCGTGTAGCCTTCAGTAGTTGTGGCACGTGGGCTCAGTAGTTGTGGCTCACGGGCTCTAGAGCACAGGCTCAGTAGTTGTGGCACATGGGCTTAGCTGCTCCGCGGCATGTGGGATCTTCCCGGACCAGGGCTTGAACCCGTGTCCCCTGCGCTGGCAGGCGGATTCTTAATCACTGTGCCACCAGGGAAGTCCCTAATGTCAACATCTTATATAATCACGATACATTTGTCAAAGCCAAGAAATAAACACTGCTACATTATTATTAAATAACTCCAGGTTTTCTTGAATTTCACCAGTTTTCTATTAATTTTCTTTTTCCTGTTCCAGGATGTAACCCAGGATACCACCGTGCATTTAGTTTTCAAATTTTCTTAGTCTTCTCTGGTCTGTAATAGTTCCTCAGTATTTTCTTACTTTTTATGACCTTGATGAATTTGAAGGGTACTGGTCAGATACTTACAGGTCTCAATTTGGAGTTATCTGATTATTTTTCATGTTTAGACTGAGGTTATGGGTTTTGGTGAAATATACTTTAGTGATTAGGTGCCTTTCTCATTGCATCATGTTGGGGGTGCATGATATCAACAAGACTTATCACTGGTTGTTCACACACTTAACCCTGTTCATGGGTGAGGTTGTGTTTGCCAGGTTTCTCCACTGTAAAATTACTGTTTTCCCCATCAATACATTATTCTTTGGAAGTGAGTTGCTAAGTATTGCCAACACTCAAGGGGAGGAGGATTAAATTGCAAACATGAGGCAGGAGTATCTCCATATATTATCTGGAATCTGTGTAAGGAAAATTTTAACTTCTCCCCCATTTATTTATTCAGTCATTTATTTATAAATCAGTACAGATTCAGAGGTGTGACATCAATGATGGCAGAGTAGGAGACTCCAGCCTCTGATGCCACAAAGAACAACAATTAGACAGCTATCTACTAACAAAAATAGCTCTGGGAGACCACGGGAGCAAAAGTGGTCTCCAAGCCTCTAGCTGTGAAGTTGCTTTACCGTGGGTCTGTAAGAAGGTCAAACACTGATGAATGGTCAGTCTGTCATGTGGCTCGCTAAAAAGAGGGAGCTGGTCTCTGGGTGTCAGGTTAGTCATGGGTACATATTTAGTGAGTGCTACCCTTCTAGTCTATACATTAGATGTGAGATTAATCCTGCTTCCCTGGGATTGATGGTTTCTTGCTGGACTTTCTGAGAGTATTTAGATATTAACCACTTAAAGACTGGATGTAGGCAAATTTGTGAAATAGTTGAGGTGTGCTTTTAGTATTTCGCACTCTAGTGACTAAGATTGCCTCCTTCAACCCCATCATCTCTGTCAAAAATGTACTTTTTCTACGTTATATCTGAGCTCGGCTGATGAAATCTGTGCAAATATGTACTATTGCCAATGTACTAGAGGGTTTTTATGTGTGCCAGTGGGTTGACATGCTACTCCTCGCTGATAATATATTTTTATCCTAACAGTGGTCCTTTGCAGGTAAAGCTTTATTCTAAAGAATGATGCAAATGGTGAGAAAATAAGTTGTGGAAGGTGAATGAGAGCAGGGTGGTGCTTTGATTCTCAGCTCTTCACACTTCCTTAAAGAGCTGGCCTTGACTGAATTTAGTTTTTCTGAGAACGCATAGGTGTGATTGAATAAACCAACATGTGACTGTCTTTCCCATGTTTTGAATGCGATTTGCACATGAATTTCACAACAATGGTCAATCTGGTAAGGCATTTTTACAGAGGAAAATGTACAGAAGCAGTTTATGAGGTTGATCCCCCAATTATTTTTGGCACAAATGCCTCAAAAATGAGAAAAACATTATTATTTCTCCTTAGTAAGGTTGGGAATAGATAAGGAGGGAAGGTGTTGTTTAAAGATATAGGAGGGAGTGATGAAGGAAACCATAATTCTGTACTGTTGATGACACTGGATTGTGATGTTTACTTGTCTTTCCCTTTTGTAGTATTTTTAGGACATGGACTGTATCTTATCCACCCTTGTATCCCAAACACCTAAAATAGTGTTTGCTTGTATCAGTGAATATTCAATACTTGAATGGATAAATAATAAGAATTTTAAAATTCTTATTCTAGTTGTTTCTATTAGCCCACGAGTTAATTAGGGGAAACTGAGCAAAAAACACAGTGTATCTGAATCCTCCCTTAACCCTACTCATGTGAGCATTCAACAGCTGGCTCTAAGAAGGCAGAGGACCAGTTGAATCTAGATATAGTCAGCACTATATACATACATGTGTGGGAACGACACCCTTTATTCGGCACTAGAGACACACTGTGTACAGCACTAGTCCTGGAACCCATGCCATGAGGATACTGAGGGACAGCTGTGTAATGTTCATAGAAGGAAGTAGTGGAAACAAATTTCTAGCTCCTTATAATCTCTTACCTTTGGTTCTGGGGCCGAGGGGTATCTCCTGGTTATGGATATAACGGTAGTGACTCCCACTTGGTTAAGGATGTGATGATTCCGATTCCATTTGGGCCTTGGCTTGGCAACCACCGGGTGCACAGTGCATTTACTTACCCAAAGAGAAGCACAGGAGCACAGCATTCACTTAAATTCTCCCCTGGACAGATGGGATGTGGACAGCTTTCCTCTGTGTCTAGGGTTCAGTCCTCTTGTAAGGCTTTTTGCCACCTGTCATCAGAGCTGGGGCTAGTTCCTCACTGTTTGTCCCCCTTAAGGATGTTACATTAGAAATAGCTTGTTTCCTAGTCACCCTGGACTCTTGTCCATTTTGGTTTTTTGCTATATTATTGTACTTTATTAAATAATTTTTGGACCTTAGGTACAGGGATTAGAATTCATCAAACCATCCCTATCAGTTCATATATGCCCCTCCAAGTTCTGTTCACCTTCTCCTTCTTCCTGTATCCCCGCTTCCGTTCCTCTTTCCTCCACAGGAATATACTTTGATGTTTGATACATTCCTTGAGCTTATTTGTATCCTTAAAAAATATGTAGTTTTAGTCTTCGTTTCATATTTAATTAAATGTTTTTTCTGTATATCACTGCTTTACTTTTTCCACCAGCATTATGTTTTTGAGATCTATCCACGTTGCGCTATGTACTCGTAATTCATCCTTTTAGCTGCTGTACAGTCTCCATTTTATGTACCCATTCCCTTAATACAGACACCTAGTTTGTCCCCTCACTGTCACAAACAATGAGGGGATGAATGTCCTCTTACATGTCCCTATTCCCGAGTCTTCCCCATCTCAGGAAACAGCCCTACCATCCATTCAGTTGTTCAGATTCCAAACTGCAGAGCTTTCTGATACCTTTCTCTTTCCATTTACTAGTGCCTCAACACATTTTCTTATCTCTACCACCAAAGTGTATTCTAAATCTCATCACTTCTCTCCATCTCCACTTTTAACACTAGTCCAAGCCACAGTGGTTGTTCACCTAGCTTACTATGACAGCTTCTTTTGTTACTGCCCACCCCCCCCCAAAAAAACCCACAGTTTTATGGAGGTACAATTGACACACAATAAACTGAATTTATTTAAAGAGTAAAATTTGTTAAATTTTGACATAATGAATATGCCCATAAAACTGTCACCACAATCAAGATAGTGAATATATCACTATATAATCCTCATGCTTTTTGTAATTCCTCCCTCTATTTCCTTCCTGTCCCCCACCCCAGGAAAACCCTGACCTACTTTCTGTCATTAGAGATTAGATTGTATTCTAGAGTTTTACAGTACATAGAGTTTTACAGAGTCATTAAGTATGTACTCTTTTTTTTTTTTCTGGCTTCTTTCACTCAGCATAATTATTTTGAGATTTATCCATGTTGTCATGTGTGTCAATAGTTACTCCTATTTATTGCTGATATTCTATTATTATGGATGTGACATATTTATTTATCCATTCACATGTTGATGGATATTTCCAGTGTTTGGCTACTAAAAATAAAGCTGTTATGCACATTTAGATACAAATCTTTGTATGGAGATAGGTTTTCTTTTCTCTTGAGTAAAAATACTTAGAGGTGGAATGGCGGGATCATCTGGTAGATATATGTTTAACTTTTTAAGAAACTGCCAAGCTCTTTTCCAAAATGGTTGTACCGTTTTCTATTCCAACAGGTATGAGAGTTCCATTTCCTTCACATTCTCAGCCATACTTGGTATAGTCAATCGGGTTTTTTTTGGCATTTTGGCAGGTATTTATTTTTCCAGGGTGAACATGCTTTCAGAAATTGACAGTAGTTGCTAGTCAGACTTCTACAAACACAAAGGATATTACCCAAGTGTCCACCAGGCTGGTTTCTCAATTTAAGCTTTGTGATCCTAGCTCAAAATGTTGTAAATTCTATTACTGTTTGAATTTGGAATACAGAATTTTGCCAGCGATTGCACTGGCATTTGAGTCAGTAGTGAAGTGAGTTTTCTCCCCAGGAGGCCAGGTGACTGACTTGAAGCAAGGGCATGCTGTCCAAGATTGTGGGCCAGGTCATTTGAACCTCCTCAAAGGTGAAGAGAAACGATGTAAAGAAAACAACTTCATCTTGCCAGGAACAGTTGCCTTTTCCTTTGGTTCTCTCCTTTCTGATGACTGGATTTTCCTACTGTCCTTTTGTATCTTTCTCTTTCTTCTGGCAAAGGAACAAAATGTTCACACACTCAGGTACACTCAGTCCTTTACTTAAGTAGCTTTTCTAGATGAATTTGGAGCAGTGCCAGTGAAACTGAAGAAATACATGTTTTTCTGGACTAGTGATTAGATTTACAAAGCTTTTAAAAAATAATTGTTGAAAACATAGGTCTGTCCATTTACTTATCTTTGTTTTACTTTGCACTGACTCTCTGGGCCAAGAACAGTACTGTGCTACAGTCTTTTTAATTTTAGCTAGTCTCTTTTTAATTTTAGCTAGTCTAATAGGTACTTAGTAGTATCTCATTGTGGTTTTAATTACCATTACCTTAAATATTAATTATGTTGAACATTTTTCATGTGCTTATTTATCATCCATACATTTTTCTTTGGTAAAGTATGTCTTCAAATATTTTGCCAATTTATTTGTTTTCTTGTTATTGAGTTGTCAGAGTTCTTTATATATTCTGAATACAAGTTCTTATCAGATATATACTTTGCAAATATTTTTTTTCTCAGGCTGTGGCTTGCCTTTTCATTATCTTAACAGTGTTTTTCAAAGAACAGAAGTTGAAAATTTTTATGAAGTCAACTTTATCGGTGTTTGTATTCTAATTTGTATTTTTTGTGTGTTGTCTAAGAACTCTTTGCCTAGTCCAAGGTCACAAAGATTGCCTTTATGTTTTTTTCTAGAAATTGTGTAGTTTTCGGTTTTGCATTTAGGTATGTGATCTATTTTGATCTTACCTTTATGTATGGTATAAGGTATGAGTTGAGGTCATTTTTTTTATTATTCTTAAAGATGTCTAATTATTCTAGCACCAGTTATTGACATAACTACCCCTTTTTTCATTGAATTCCCTTGATACTTTTGTTGAAAATCAATTATCACATACATGTAGGTCAATTTCTGCATTTTCTCTTCAGTGCCATTTATTTATTTGTTTCCCTTCTACTCTAATGTAGCTTTATACTAAGTCTTGAAATGGGGTCATATAGTTGCCCAATTTCGTTTTCAAAATTCTTTTAGCTGTTCTGGGTCCTATGGTTTTTCCTGTAGATTTTAGATAAATATCCTGTTTGTATGTTATTTTGTACATGTATGAATATATCAGAGGGAATTGCTGGGTCAATGGGTACTTTCAAATGGGACCACCAGTTTAAAGTCTCCAGCAATGTATGAATTAAAGGGTCTATTTCTCTATACCCTCATCAAGCAAAGATGAAGTGAACCACAGGATCCTCAAGATCATGATGACTTTTCACTTCCAGCTGTATCCTGGAAAGGTGATGAGTTTTTACTTAGGAGAAGGTCTTTCATCTTCTTCACCTTAGAACATCTATAAGACAAATCTTTTCCTTGCTAGTAATGGTCTTCTCTCATAGCAAAACTTCGATGATAATAAGGTCTTTATTTCACTATTAGTACTGAGGTGGGGAAGGAAATGAAGGGGAGGGGAGAAAACTCCTGTGCTGGCATACAGGAGAGAGTGTGAAAGAAATGTGATAAAAGCTAAGGAGGGAGTGATTTTCAAGGTGGAGGGAGCATTCAAAGTATAAAATGGTAAAGAGATGTAAGGTAACATAATGAGGGGAGACTCTTCAATGAAATTGACAGTGTGGAGTTCATTGTTCACATGCTTCATTGGTGTGCTGGTGAAAGATGTGAAATTTCAGTGAACTGACTAATAAGTAGAAGGTAAGGAAGTGGAAACAATGAGTTTAGAAGTCTATTTTAAGAAGTTTTGTGATGGCAGGAAGGAAGGCGATGTTATCTA
Source organism: Monodon monoceros (assembly GCF_005190385.1). Classification (NCBI taxonomy): domain Eukaryota; kingdom Metazoa; phylum Chordata; class Mammalia; order Artiodactyla; family Monodontidae; genus Monodon; species Monodon monoceros. Next base: position 7,310,531 of record NW_021703783.1, read on the forward strand.
AAGAAAGGGTTATATGTAAGGCCAATATATTTTTACATATAGATAGGAGAGAGTAGCGCACGTTTACAGCTTGAGGTGAAAATTTCAGTTGAATGGGAGAGACTAAAAACACATGCAAGACAAATCCTTGAGGCAGTCGATGAATATGAGACCCAACGCACAACTGGAAGAAATGACCGTGGGTGGAAAGGGTGCCCCCCCTTTTCTCAGGGAAGTGGGGAGGATGGGTGAGGATGTTGACAGGGTTTGTGTAAGGGGTAGGGAAGAAAATGTAGACTGTTCTTGTCTGGTGAATTCCATCTTCTCAGTGAGATAAAAGACAAGGTCCTAAAGCTAAGAATGAGGGAGGTAGTGAGAAGTCTGGGATCTGCGGAAGGCTGCATTTTAGAATAATCACAAAGGGAAAAGACAGACATCCGCTTAGAGACACAGCATTTGCCGGTCTGCACCAAGCCCTCAGGTGAAGCAAGAGGCCACACATTTTCAGGGATTTCAGTCTGCATTATTACATGATTATTGGCAACAGCCCATGTCAGACTAGTTGTAATAACAGAGAAGTCAAATGGTAGGAATGATGAAGGGTGGGGATTTTACAGGGTGGTTTCGGGGGAGAAAAAATGTGTCAGAAAATAGAAGTCGCCAGAAGTAGACAAGAAACTTAAAGAATAGGGACCCCAAAGTAAGGAACATACGGATGGGAAGAGATTTGGGAGTAATAGTATAGAAGAAGAAATAAATAGTACAGTGAACATTTTTGTACATATATCCTATTTCTCTACAGTAGATTCATAAAGGTGACATGAATCATGGGCCAAAATGTATAGCAAGTTTAAATTTTTATGGATATTACCAGATTACAAAAAGACTGAAGCAATTGTACTCCCATTAGCAATGGATGAGTTACTGGTCCTCCACCCTTCTCAGCTCCACATATTCTCAATGTCTTAAATTTTGGCTCGTTATTATCATTAGTGTGAATGTGTGGGCTGGGGGAGTGGTGTAGGAATGGTATATCCCTGTTTTAGTTTGTGTTTTCCTAACTGCTAGTGTCTTTGGGAATCTTCTTATATTAATCTGTTATTTGTATTTCCTCTGAATTACCTGTTTATATCCCTTGGCCATTTATGCTATCATTCTTTTTTTTTTGTCTTTTTCTTATCAATCTGTAGGCACTCTTTGTATATTAGGGATAACCTTTTGTCAGTCATATGTCTTGCGATTATTTTCCTTCTCTTTGTTATTTGTTTTTAAACATTATGGAGATCTTTTTCTTTCTATTGATGCATTTTAAGTTTTAATAAAGTCAAGCCTCTTATTTTTCCCTCATTGTGGGTTCTGGTTTTCCATCCAGAATCTCCTACCTGGGATTATACATACATTTTTCCAAAATTTTTTCTAATACATTTATATAATTATTATTATTTTGTTTTACATTTTAATCATGAATACATTTTTTTTGTTGTTCTGAGTAGAGGTCTAACTTGGAACTGAGAGGATGACTGAGTCCTGGGCCTAAGTCCTGGATCATTGTGAGGGAGGGAACAGGTTTGAGAACGCTGGTGACAAGGAGTTGAGTATGAGGTGGGCATATGGCATGTGCCTTAAAGGAGCCGTTTTTAAAAACTGTAGTAGGGACTTCCCTGGTGGGCCAATGATTAAAAATCCGCCTTCCAGTGCAGGGGACGTGGGTTTTGATCCCTGGTTGCAGAACGAAGATTCCACATGCCGTGGGGCAACCAAGCCCACGCACTGCACCGAAAGATCCCACGTGCCACAACTAAGACCTGACGCAGCCAAATAAAATAAATAAATAAATAAAATATTAAAAAAATTAAAAATTGTAGCAAAATATTTAAAACATAAAATTTACCATTTTAACTAATTTTAGCTGTACAATTCAGTGGCACTAATTATGTTCACGATGTTGTGCAACCATCTGCCACTATCTATTCAAGGAGGCATTTTTATATGATTAAGAAATAATGGTCTGGAATCAGCAAAGGGAACAATCACACAACAGCAAAATGCAGACTTTCCTCTTCTTGCCACTTGTACTCCCCTTCCAACTCTGTGGGAAATTTAGCAGACTCATCACGAGAGGACATGATTTTTTAAAAAAACAGTTTAAACAGGGTTGCAGTTAAGTCAAAGAAGCATGGGAATATTCTGCATAAAGGATTATAATACAGGGTAATCTGTTTTCGATGTCCAAGGGTTATAGTGAGCACACCAGATAGGGTTTACGGACAGGGGCAGTGAGAGGATGGTCAAACTGTGTGGGACCCAGATCAGGATGGGGACAAGGGCGTGGGCAAGTACCAAGGACAGGCATGAGCCTTTCCCATAGACTCAGACTAGACACTAATGGTATCTCATACCACGTTACTCTTCCTGCTTTTGGCCTGGTCAGCGTGTACACGTGTTACACTGCTAACAATAGATTCTAAAAAATTGTTTGTACAAATGCACAAAAATTTATGTACAAAGAAACAATTCAAATATCTATCAATATCAAAATGATTAAATAAATAACCTCCTTTTTGCTTTCTTTTTTCTTCTGGAGAACAAACCTTTTAAAATGAGAATGTTTTTATCTTTTAACTGTGCAACTAGAAAACAGTAGTAATCAAGACGAAACGAAACCAGTCTGCACCCTCTAACCCCACTGTCAAGCTCTTACGTTGGTGAGGTAGCTTGGCCTTGACAGTGTGTTAGGCTGTTTGCTGGGGCTTCTCTGAGCTCATCCCAGGCGGAGGACTAGTTTGGTTCTGTTGCTCTGGGGATGGAGGCTTAGACTGTAATTGTGCTGCTGCATTTGTGCTTTGGATTACTGCTTAATGCACCTTCTCCTTTCTCCCCCGCTTTTAAATCTATTCGCAAAAGTTGCATTTTCTTTCTTTGTCCCCTCAGAACAGGTCCTGCCTGTCTTGAAAAGGGCCACATCCTTGGTCACATGGACATAGGGTCAGTGACCTCACTGCACACATTCCAAGTTTTGTCATGGATGCTGGGACTGCTCTTAGATTTTGGCTTGTCTTAGCTATAGTCATGTCCCAAACTGTTATATATGTGATGTCTCTCCACATATTGGCTAGAATGTGCTCTGTAGATCCCCAGTAAAGAGCTAGTGGGTTTCTTCCCCTTAGTTCTTCCTATTTTTTGCTTAAGTAATGTTCATGACTTGCAAGGCCCTGCATGACTTGTAACCAACTATTTGCATCTAAATGCTGCTGGCTGTGACAGGTATAGAATGCTCAAATGCTTTCCTGAAAATTGTTAGTTACACTGTTTCTTTGGCCATATATTTTTCCTTAGAAAATGCCTGTCCCCTCTTGAGAGCAGTGGGAACATAGTAGGAAGATCACTGATGCTGGAGTCAATAAGACCAACTTTTACTCAAATCCTTTTTCTAATAATTGCTGTGTGACTTTAGGCAAAATGCTTAATTTCTCTGAGACTACATTGAGCCATACTGTATGATTGTTCTATCCAAAATAGCCAGTCTCCTAACTCTCTGCAACATCCACTTGTTTAGTTTCTTCAAAGCTCTTGTCACAGTTTGTGATTCTCTTCTTTATGTGTTACTTCTTTCAAATTATTATTTACCATGTTTTGAAGATGTGCATGCTCACAGTATAAAATTCAAAAGTTACAAGGGATATACAGCCATGAAAAAAGAATCTCTGTTCCACCTCTGATTACCAGCTCACCAGTTCCTTTCCCTGGAGAAAAATACTGTCGACTTCTTATGTTCTTTACCAGATATAACCTATTCATAAGCATTTATGTACACGAGTGTGCATACACACACACACAAATACACACAAGTTGTAGCATAGTATACACACTGTTCTGAACTTAACTCCCCATCCCCAATTAACAGTATATCTTGACTCTTTCTATGTTAATACTCATTAGCACTGCCTTATTCTGAATTCTATTTTATGGATTGAGCAATTTATTTAGCTAGTCTCCTATTAATGGAAGTTTAGATCATTTCCTCTCTTTTGCCTTTACAAACAATGCTACAATGACTATATTTCTACAGATGTAATTTTGTGCTTTTTGAGTGTTTGTAGACAGGCCAAATTGCTTTACATAAATCTGCAGATTTACACTCCCACCAGCAATGATAGTTTCATTTTCCTCTACATCTTCACCAATGCAGTTTTTCATGAAATGTTTTGATATTTGCAAATAATTAAAGAGATGAAAAACCGTTTCTCATTGCGTTTTTAAAAATTAATTAATTTATTTTTGGCTGCGTAGGGTCTTTGTTGCTGCGTGAGGGCTTCTCATTTCTTATTGCGGTGGCTCCTCTTGTTGCGGAGCAAGGCTCTAGCTGTGCAGGCTTCAGTTGTTGTGGCTTGTGGGCTAAGAGTGCAGGCTCAGTAGTTGTGGCACACGGGCTTAGTTGCTCCACGGCATGTGGAATCTTCCTGGACCAGGGATCAAACCCATGTCCCCTGCGCTGGCAGGCAGATTCTTAACCACTGTGCCACCAGGGAAGTCCCACTTAGTGTGGTTTTAATTTGTATTCCTCTTATTAAGAATTATAGTGAGCATCTTTTCACATGCTTATGAGCCATTTGTATTTCCTTTTCTGTGAACTGACAGTTTATAGCCTTTATCCTTTTTTAAAAAGAAATTGGGTGATCTTTTCCTAAATAATTAGTGAGGAAAAAGTTTTTTATATACTAAATAAATGAACCATCTGTGTGTGATACAGGCTGAAAATATTTTGTCCTAGTTTGTAATTTTTCTCTTTATATCATTTGAAATCCTTCATTCTCTGTTCTAAGATTAAATTAGTTAAGGGAAAGTATAAGACAACTGACCTCTAGTGAAGAGCATAATTATAGAAGCACCAGGAACTAACTGGAATTAGCATTATTGTGTCAAAAAGGATAGAAAATTGGTGCATTTGCTAGTGAAACACTGAAATGAGCACAGTGATTACATTTATGAAGGCTCATCCAGGAGACTTTAAGAGTCTGTAGTGTATAGCATTCACTGACAGACTCGGGGACCCATCAAATATCCCTAGACTCAGAACAAAGCTACTAGTGGAAAATGTTGTTGAGAGACTAGAGCAGCCTGGGAATATTCTTTAAAGATATAAAATTCCGGATAGGAGCTCACCTATGAATAATCAATTTTTGTGAGAGTGCAAAAACTTGCCCCGTGATGAGAGAGACTTCTTTTCTGTGGTCTCAAGATTTTGGTTGAAATCTAAACCTATGTTCCAAAGAGAGTCTTTAGACACACCCCATAGGACTTTCCAAACTCATCTGGGGACAGTTACCAACAGCCCATATAATGAAAAGTTCAAGACTAATTACAGAGGCGAATTCTTTGAAGGAATTTGTAGATGATGAGATTGCTGGCCTGTTTCCCCTCCTTCTGCCCAGGCCAAGTGGGGGAGGAACTGGAGGGCCCCTGTTTGCTGCAGGTAGACACAGTCTTACTCCCCAGTCTGTGTTGCTCAGCTATGGAAACTTGTAGATCCGGGGCTGACTGGAGAACAAGAGTGCTTGGAAGAATTTGACCTAAGTACCCTGTTGTGGACGGCAGAGAAACTTCTGTCTGAATGTTGCTTGGAGAGGTCTGGTGGTGGGAAGCTAGCTGAAATTGCCCCTAATGCCAGGGTAAGGAGGGGTAGATGCAGTGGATGCACATCGCAATTTCACCATTTGTTCAGTGGGTATAGGAGGAAGCAGAAGAAGGTAATGGGGTTTGAGTTGTCTACAAAGGGCTTTATTCTCAAGGGGACCCCAGAAGAAAGAGGTCCTGTGGAATGTTTCACCATAAGTTGAGAGTTAAGGTAAAGTTAAGAGGCCTTCCAGAGAGCATATCACCTGTATCAGGAAATGGTGCAGTGCAGAAATTCCTCAAGGGTGTATTTATCTGGGTGGGATCTCCTAAAACCCACAGAAGTGCCCCACAAGAGATAACTAGTATCTGGGTATCGTATCAGTCTGGGTTCAACAAGAGAAGCAGAACCAGTAGGGGATATATTTTTAAAAGTTTATTGCATGGAATTGGTTCATGCCACTGTGGAGCCAACTAGGCAAGTCCAAAGCTCAAAGGGCAGGCTGTCAGGAAGGGCAGACTAGAGCTCTCCAGCAGGGGCTGGCACTGCTGTCCACAGGTGGAATTTCTTCTTTGTCAGGGAAACTTCACCTCTGCTCTTAAGGCCTTTCAACGGATTGAACCCATCCCACCCAGATTATGATAATCTCCCTTGTTTACAGTCAACTTGTTATAGACTTTACTTACATCTAAAAAATACCTTCACAGCAACATCTAGACTAGTGTTTGATTGAATGACTAGAGACTGTTGCCTGGCTGAGATGACACATCAAACGACCATCACAGGTATCCTCCACACAAAGCGAGGCCAGATAACAGAGTACCAGAAAGAGAGACTTTGCCTCTTTCTTCCAATCCCCATCTCCTGAGGATAGAGGGATGCCTCACTTCCCCACTGTTGGTCTGTGGAAACAAGAATCAGACCTGAGACGGGGGACTTCCCTCATGGTCCAGTGGGTAAGACTCCACACTCCCAATGCAGGGGGCCCGGGTTCCATCCCTGGTAGGGCAACAAGATCCCACATGCATGCTGCAACTAAGAATCCTGCATGCCACAACTAAACATGCCGCAACGAAGATCCTGCACAACCGGGTCTCACAACTAAGACCCGGTGCAGCCAAAATTAATAAATAAATAAATATTAAGAACTGAGAGGAACGTAGGCAGAAATTTTGAATTGGTTATAAGATCGACATTTTGTTTTAGACTGTATTAAAGTTTGCAGGTATCAATTTGTATACACAGAAGTTGAGGATTGACAGAATGGTCTTATTTGGTTTTTGCACATGTATAAATTTAGGGGTTTTTTTAAAAATTCAAAATTCATTTTCTCCTATCACAGTACCTTGTGCTTCGTTCCTTCTCTTTCCCCAAGTCATCCACTTTAAAAACATGCGTGATAATCTCTTGTGATTTTAATTGCCCTCTTGTGGTCAAAGTTGATGATTGCAGTGATCTAAGAGTTGCTAAAGCATTCAGTTCAAGGCCATTTCAGAGGGTACTGAGTTAAAGACCATTATTCCAGGTTTTTGTTTGTTTGTTTTGTTTTTAAATGGCCAATCATGGGTAGAATCTGTTATATCCAATCCCTAGAGGAAGGAACACTTTCTTATTACCTTGATTCTAGAAAAATTCTTGCGTTGACTTTACTCAGATACGAAGAGTTCATTTGTGGCAAATCATTCCCTTTGTCACTACATTTTCAAAATAGAAGTCTAGGATCATTTGATTAACAAGATTGCTTGTACACTGTGTTCAGGTCACTGCCAGTTAGAGACACTAGTCCTAGAATGACAATGAGTGAATAAGAACAAAAAAACATGATTACATTAAGTAGCAAGGAAAGTGGAAGTATCAGTAAAAAGTATCAGTAGTGAAGAAAAGAACAGAAGAGGATAAAACAAAAACACATCACATTTTTAATAAAAAGATGACATTTGATTATAGAAAATGAAGCTTTCTGAAAAGTAGGAGAGAAAGGAGAAGTAGGGTAGAATTAAGTGCTAATCTTATCATTTTGGAATAGTTCATAGTCACATATACATAATTCCAGTATATGGCACAGAATCATCAGAGCCACAGACACAGTGCTAGGTCCCCAGGCCTTTTCTGTCCTTAAGGAATAAAATGTAATTTAACCCCCTACCCCATTTTGAAAGACAAAAGCCATGCTATCCATTTTTCTGTTTGTTTAAGTGCCTTTTGTGTTGGGTTATCCAAATCAGGAAATCTTTCCTTAGTGTTCTGTAGAAAACACTTGGCTGGAAATCAGGAGCTCTTTCACTATTTGGCTGATACATAGCAATGACATATTTGCAATGTCAGCTACCTTTTCTGTTCTGTGCCTCCCTCCCATACCTACATCTGGCATTCAGTGTTCCTAAAACTTATTTTCATTTAGAGTGCATTTCTTCTGAATCACTTTTATACTCCATGTTCTTATATACAATATTGTGTTCTGTGTCATCATGCACTGCTGGTAATGCAGCATTTCCTCAAAGAGGGCCTCACTATTGTCTCTGAGATTGTTTGCCAAGCTGACAGCCATTCAGTAGGTCTTCATGCTAACACTGTTTTGACCTTACTAGAAGATGTCAAGGGAGCGTTTCAAACAACAATCAGAATTCCAGTTCCTTTTTCAAATGACTCATTAACTAAACCATTGAGAGATTAAAGTCATTTAATGGGAAGGTCAATGGGAAAACAACCAAGTTCATACATGAACAAGGAATGACGACCTGACAGCTACTGTGTAAAATACTGTGGCAGACTGTGTTTCCAAAGGTGGCTGCATGTCTTCCATCAAACATGCTCTTTAAAAACAAAGAAACAAATGCCTTTATTGGGGTATAAATGATGTACCATAAACTACACATATTTGAAGTGTACAAAATAGTGAGCCACAAGCTCTTTTGCACTATGTCCTTGCCACATCAAGAAGTAGAGCACATTTTCCCTACTCTTCATTCTAGATTGAATATTTGTTGCACTTATCCTTTCTTTGTCTCACTATCATTTACTGAGTTTTTGTGTAGGGCAGATATCTTGTAAGTTCAGATTTCTTCAGGAACTAGGGAATTCCCTGGCCGTCCAGTGGTTAGGACTCCGGTGCTTTCACTGCCAGGGCCCAGGTTTGATCCCTAGTTGGGGAACTAAGATCCCACAAGTCGTGTGGTGAGGCCAAAACAACACAAAAAAACAGATTTCTTCAGGAACTATACTTGAGGAGTACTACCTAAGGAACTTCACCCCCAAACCCCATTCACACCTGATTTAGATGGTGAGATCCTAGAGCATCCATAATAGGATGAGATTTTCTGGGGAGAGGCTAAGTGTATTTTGTATGTGGGGGAGAGATGTGATTTTGTAGTCAAATGGCAGATTTAACAAATTGTGTTTCCAAAAGTGGCTACAACAATACCTCCAACTACGTGCTCTTTTGTAATGTGATCTTGCATCTTCTCCCTCAAGACACGGAGTCTGTTTCACTTTCTCTTGAACATAAGCTGGCCTTGTGATGCTTTTGATCAATCAAATGTGATAGAAGTGATTCTACATGACTTCTGGGCTAGTTCATAAGTAGTATTTCAGCTTCTGCCTTTGTTTCTTGGAACTCTTACTCTTGGGAGCACTGAAATGCCATGTAACAAGTCCAGGTACCCTGTTGGAGAAGCTCAAGGAGAAGCCCTGAGGCTACATGGAGAGGGGGAGAAGCCAAGCTGTCTAAGAATCCCAATGGAGCCTTCAGATGATTGCAGTCCCAACTGCTATCAGCCTGCAATTTCATGAGAGACCCCTGGCAAGACCATCAGAAGAATCACCTGGATAAGGCCAGTCAATCCATGAAACTGTGAAATGTAATACAATTTTTTTTTTTTTGCTATACGCGGGCCTCTCACTGTTGTGGCCCCTCCCCTTGTGGAGCACAGGCTCCGGACGCGCAGGCCCAGCGGCCGTGGCTCACGGGCCCAGCCGCTCCGTGGCAAGTGGGATCTTCCCGGACGGGGCACGAACCCGTGTCCCGTGCATCGGCAGGCGGACTCTCAACCACTGCGCCACTAGGGAAGCCCTGTTGTTTTTTAACTTATTGAATTTTGGGGTGGTTTGTTATGCAGCAACAGATAAATAAAATAGATGTTATCCACTGTCGGATGTATCCCAGCTTCAGGGATGTTAAGGTGTGAAGAATATGCAATTTAGAATTGATGAAATACAAAAAAAGAAACATATGCAAATTACATGAATAAGTACTTTGGAGAAGAAGAAATGTTAATGGCTCATATGAAGAGATGCTCCACCTCTCTAGTAATCAGAGAAGTAAAAATTAAAGCAATCAAGAAATAAGACTTTTTATTTAAAAATAGTGCAAAAGTTAGAAAGTTGGTTAAATGTTGGCAAGAATATAATGGAAATGGGAATCCTTTATGTACTATTGGAGGGAGTATAGATTGGTTGCAGCCATTTTAGAATACTCTCTTGCTGAATTCTGAAATTAAGTTTGTATATATTATTTCACCCAACAATTTCAATCCTAGCTGTATATTTGAGAGAAATTATCAAACAGGTCAATAAACTGGCATGTATCAGGATATTCAAAATATTTGTCAACAGAATTGAAAATTTCCCAAACTGAAGGTCAAAGAAAAAAAGATTAAAAAAAATAGAATAGTAAATCAACGGTACTTCAAAAAAAAGAAAATAGAACAGAATATCTAAGAACTGTGGGACAGTTACAAAAGGTGTAACATACAGGTAATGGGAATACCAGAAGGAGAAGAAAAAGAGAAAGGAATAATTGATCTGCTAAGAGATGAGGGAAAATGGAATCATAAAAAATGCTCACTTGAAATCGGAGAAGGCAAAAAAAGAGTGGATGATTAAAGGTAAATAACAAGGGCAATAAATAGAAAACAGTTTAAATATTTTAGAGATTAACTATATGAAAAATCAACTTAAATGTGAATGGTCTAAATACATAAACTAAAAGACAGATGCTACTACAGAGGATAAAAAAAAAACAAGACCCAACTATATGTTGTCTACAACAAACCCACTTTAAGTATGAAGACACAGATAGATTAAAAGTAAAGATATTCCATGCTAACATTAATTTTTTAAAAGCCTGAAGCAGCTATATTAATTTCAGATAAAGTACATTTCAGAGCAAGGAAAACAGTCAAGGATAAAGAGGGGCATTCCATATTGCCAAAGGGGCCAGTTCTCCCAGAAGATTGATAATTTGAATAGGTCTATATCTATTAAATAACTTGAATCAATAATTAACAATCTTTTGAAACAGAAACACCAGGCCCAAATGGTTTCACTGGTGAATTCTACCAAACATTTAAAGAAGAAATAATACCAATTCTCTACAATCTCTTCCAGAAAATAGAGGTAGAGGGAAGACTTCCTAACACCATAACCAGGGAAAGACATTACAGGGAAGGAAAACTACAGACTCTCTCATGAACAAAAATGCAAAAGTCCTCAACAAAATATTAGAAAATTGTATCCAACAATGTGTAAAGATAATTCTCTACATCATGAAAAGTGAAATTTATTCTAGGTATGCAAGGCTAGTTCAACATTTGAAAATCGCTGAATGTAATCCACCACATTAACAGGCTAAAGAAGAAAAATCATATGCTCATAACAATACATACAGAAAAAGTGTTTGACAAAACCCAACACCCATTTATGATAAAAATTCTCACCAAACTACAAATACAGGGGAACTTCCCCAATTTGATAAAATAAAATCACCCAAACCCCACATCTAATTATATTAATGCTGAGAGACTAGATGCTTTCCTCTAAAAATTTGGAACAAGAGAGAGATGTCTCCTCTAACCACTTCTCTTCAACATTGTCCCAAAAGTTCTAGCTAATGCAACAAGACAAGAAAAGGAAATAAAAGCTATACAGATTAGTAAGGAAGAAATAAAAGTGTCTTTGTTCACAGATTATGTGATTGTCTATGTAGAAAATTTGAAAGAATTGAACCTCAAGGGAGGTTTGGGGCAGGGTTTCCTGTCTTTTGATTTTAAAAGAATAAACAGGGGAATAACAATTTAAGAAGGAAGAAAGCCAATTAAGAGACTAAGGTTTCTAACTAGAATGACTAAATGCTTAAAACATTTCCCCAGACCAAAACAATTCTTCCAGGCTGGGCAGAGAGGTCAGTAATTTCCTTGGGGGAATTAACAGAGAAGGTTTGCATGGAGCACCTGGAAGGCTGGATCCCAGGCCCAGCCACTTGTTCTTTGTCAAATATGCCTATCCCTTTGAACAATAGGGAGGCCACAGGGTGGTGGATCTAAAACAGTCATGTAAACTAAAGACAGATGACTGCCGTGGGGTGGGATGCAATACCTTGACCCTGTATTAGATCACCACGTAGGAAGAACCCCAGAATATTTGAGATAAATTTCCTGTAGTCTAATGGGGCTGGGGTTTAGAGTCACATTTCATTCACAGAAGACAAAGAAATGTAATATTTCATGTAGAATATACTGATTCTAAGAAAACCAACCAACCTCCCTCCCCTCCCCTCCGCCATACACACATACACACACAAACAAAATCACTATTCCCAGAATGCAATTCTGTGGACCAGTAAGGACAATTTGTGTGCTAGTTACCTTATTTTGTTGTCTTCTCACTATAAGTTTCCATGATTATTTTATTCCTCTCCTTCTCTTTTCTCTTTGCCTAACTTTTTTTTACAAAGTTTTTTTTAGTTAATAAAGCAGCAGTACTCATATTTTTTAACCTTTGCTGCCACCCTGTGGCTATCTTTCATTACTGTACATGAAAAGAGGGCATCTAAGAACTTCTGCTAAGGTATCAGATTAGGGACAAGCATAAGGGAAGCACATTAAAAAAAAAAAAAAATTGGCAGAACATCCAAGATGGTCTTTCACTATAATGCTCAGAATCTGAGGCATGAATCTAGTATATGCTATATGTGTCTCTTATGTATCAGTATTTGTCCTTTAAAATCCTTTTAGTTTATGTCTAACCTTATCTTAGTAGTCCCCCATTCCTCCTCTTAGTTCAAACTAAGATGCATAATTAATCACATTAATTGTTGATCCTAACTTGCCATTAGTGTCAATTATGGCTTTTAATGGACTCGGAAAAAAACTGCATAGGAAGCTGAACCTATTTACAGTAGGCCCACATATTAAAATTTCTTTGTAGACTTTCATTTTGGTCTAGAACTTGTTATATTAATGCGAAGCATTCTGGCTTTCTCTAAGTGTTAAAAATGAAAGAATCAGTTTTAAGAAGTAGAATATATTCACAGCCCATTTTCCACACACATTTTTCCTGAGAAATAAGGGCTACTGTAATTGTCTCCTTACCACCTGTCCCTACCACTCTAGCCCATTTCTGCTTCTTGTTACCATCTTAAATCAAATATGATCATGCCACTATCCTGTTTTTAAAAGATTCCATTGGCTTCCTATTACTTACAGGATAAAACATAGACTTCTTTGAACACCTTTGATAAATCAGTCTCAACTGATCTGTCAGGCCTCATTTTTAATCGCTCCCATAAACACTGCGTTTTCTTTTCTTTTCTTTTTTTTTTTTTTGCGGTATGCGGGCCTCTCACTGTCACGGCCTCTCCCGTTGCCGAGCACAGGCTCCGGACGCGCAGGCTCAGCGGCCATGGCTCACGGGCCCAGCTGCTCCGCGGCATGTGGGATCTTCCCAGACCGGGGCATGAACCCGTGTCCCCTGCATCGGCAGGCGGACTCTCAACCACTGCGCCACAAGGGAAGCCCTTACTAGTTTTAAATTAGAAACTAATCAGAATACACAAAGTGAAAAACATAATAAACACTTTTTAAACTATTGTTATCCGTAAAATTATAATTCATTAATTTTTTTAGCTGAACTTGATAATTAAGGTAATTTCATTCATTTCTAAAAATGACCTGAAAAATAAAGTACATCGGTAAGAGTGTCAACTTCTGGAAATTAAAATCTTATATCTTTAATGTTATACCAAAAAGGACTCAAGCTCATTGTCCAGTGAAAATAATGGCTCATTTATTACCCTGCTAAAGTTCTTTCTCTGCCACCCTGCATTTTTTTTAAGGATACATGAAGGACATCTTTTAAGACAGTCCACAAGCATAGAGCCATTGTAGAGGGATTAAAGAAAACAGAAAAACAAAAAAACTGGAATTCAAATCCAGGCTTTACTATTTTTTTTTAATTGTTTCTTCTGAGTTTTAAGGTAAATTAAGCAAATTTACTCATTGAACATTTCAAGTGAAAATCAATTTTTTTTTTTTTTTTTGCCTAAGGGATTATATAAACTTTCCATTGATTTTGCTGTGATTCTCTCCTTCCTTGATCCAGCTGGGTAAAAATTGCCATTTATGTGTAAAGGATTAAGAATTTTATCTAATGGAAGAAGAGTTTCTGAATGTTCTAATTCAGAGCCAGTTAATTCATTTTATCTACTCTGTAGTATTACAGGGCACAATACTACATTTTATTTAGCCATTTTAATACTTAAACTGTGGTTTCTAGTTTTTCTTAGTAACAGTACTGTAATGAACATTCTTGTGTAGTCTCCTTATTTACACATGGAATATTTCTTTATGGCAGATGCTCAGAAGTGGAATTGTTACCAGTGTATGCATATTTTAGAATACTAACAAATTGCCCTTCGATGTATATAATCCCTTTCTGCAACCTTGCCAAATTAAAAAAGAAAGTATTTATTTATTCTTTATTTTGGCTGTGCTGAGTCTTATTTGCGACACATGGGATCTTCGTTGCAGCATATGGACTCTTAGTTGTGGCATGCAGCCTTCTTAGCTGCAGTATTCGGACTTCTTAGTTGGGGCATGCGGACTCTTAGTTGCAGCATGTGGGATCTATTTCCCCAACCAGGGATCGAACCTGGGCCCCCTGCATTGGGAGCGTGGAGTCTTACCCACCAGGTCACCAGGGAAGTCCCAACCTTGCCAAATTTAATATTACCAAGCTTTAAAATTTTTCCTGATGTGATGTGTATAATGTTTTAATTTGCATGTTTCTGATTACTAATGAGGCTAGGTAACTCCTGTGTTTACCAACCACTTATATTTCCTTTAGTTGTGAACTGCTGTTTCATGTCCTTTGTCCATTTTTCTATTGATTTGTCTTATTCATGATGATTTATAGCCTTTAAAAGATATAGTGTAGACAGTAATACTTCTTTTGTTGAGGTATAGTTGATTTACAATGTTGTAAAAAGCAAAGTGATTCAGTTATATATATGTACATTCTTTTTTAGTATCTTTTTCCATTATGGTTTATCATAGGATATTGAATATAGTTCCATGTGCTATACAGTAGGACCTTGTTGGTTATTCATTCTATATATAATAGCTTACATCTGCTAACCCCAAACTCCCACTCCATCCCTTCCCCGACCCCCTCCCCCTAAACAAGTCTGTTCTCTGTTAGACACTAATACTTTATTGTTTATTTGAATTAAAAATATCTTCTCCTAGTCTGTCTTTTGTTCATCTAAAAAAAATTTTTTTGACCCTTGTTTGTAAGTGATGATTTATCTGGGTATATATTTTTAGATTTGAAGTTATTTTCTCTCAATATTTTGAGTATATTATTTCACTATCTTCTGGCTTCAATTATTGCTTTTGAGTGGTCTGTTCATTCTAATATATGTTCTCTGTCTTTGTTTTCGAAATTTTCACTCTGATATGCCTAGCACTGGATTTTTTATTTTTGCGTTTTTAATATGGTGAAATATATAGAATAGAAAAGTTGCCATTTCAACCATCATTTAAATGCACAGTTCAGTGGCTTTAATCATATATGCAATGTTGTATAACCATCACCACTATTTATCTCCAAAACTTTTCTGTCACTCTTAAGAGCAGCTTTGTACCTGCTAAACAATAGCTCCCCAATCTTCCACCTGCCCCCAGTCTCTGGTCTCCTCTAATCTACTTTCTGTTTCTATGAATTTTTCTATTCTAGATATTTCATGTAAGTGGAATCATACAATATTTGTCCTTTTGTTTCTGGCTTATTTCACTTAGCATAATGTTTTCAAATTTCATCCATGTTGTAGAAATGTCAGAACTTTATCTTTTTTCATAGCCGAATAATTTTCCGCTGTAGGTATATACCACATTTTATTTATCCATTCACCTGTTGATGGACATTTGATTACCACCTTATTGTGACTAATGCTGCAATGAACAATGGTGTACCAGCAACTGGTTGAGTTCCCTTTTCCAATTATTTGGAGGTGTGTCCTTAGGACCAGAATTGTTGAATCATGTGATAATTTTATGTTTAACTTCTTGAGGTACCACCAAACTTTTTCACAGTGGCTGCACCATTTTACATTCCCACCAGCTGTGGGAACAAGGGTTACAATTTTCTACATCCTAGGCAACACTCGTTAATTTTTAAAACAATTATGGCCATTTTTTAGGTATGAAGTGGTATCTCATTATGGGTTTGATTTGTGTTTCCCTAATGACTAATAGCATTGAGCATCTTTCATGTACTTATATGCCATTTGTATAACTTCTTTGGAGAAATATCTATTCAAGTGCTTTGACATGTTTTAACAAGTGTTCTAGGTAATTCTGATGCACACTAAACTTTGAAAACCAAATGACTAGAAACTAATGAACTACTACCACAAATAACCTAATAAGATAATTGGAACTGACTGGAGTAAAGGTGTTAGGTTTTATTGTAAGACTATTTGATGGATCAGGGTGAACGTGTGCTGTTCAATTTTAAAGAACTTGTTTCTTGTCTTCTTAAGTACACAAAGGCTGAGGAGAAATGGATAAACATTTGGGGAAAGGATGAGGAGAAATCAAATACAAGGAGGAAAAAGGGAAGCAAGAGCAAGAAAATACTTTTCACAAAACAAGATACGAAGAGTATTTGGGATTTAAGACCAAGTGAAGATTATGAGGTAAGATATATTTAATTGTACTTTATAGAGTAAGTATTCTTTCTCCTTGTATAGATTGGCAGGTGCTGAATTCAATATTTCTTCTTAGACTTAAGCTTCTTATTCACTGGATTTTAGTTTACTTTTCAGAATAGCAAGTTACACCTCTCTGTGCCTCACTCTCCTCATTTGTTATAAGAATACCTATTTCATAGAGTTGATATATTAATACCTATGAGGTGCTTAGAGTAGAATCTAGCACAAAGGTGATAACATTTATCTTTCACTTTTGCCTAGCCTGGAGACAGAGCTAAGGGTGCTTGAACTTCAAGTCCTTTAGAGCTCTTAGTTTATAGCATCCAGGCTTCTGTCAGACTCAACCAGATGAAGACTAGGACTCTAGGACTTTTCAGGGACCTTCTCTTCAAACTCCAGAAGCTTCTGCCCCTCCATCCATGTAATGGATGATTTTAATACTTAATGCCTCTGAATACCTTCTTGAGTTTGTATCCGTCCTTTGGTTCTGGCTCAAAGTTGCAGAAAAAAGATGTAACAACAGTCCTATTTGGGCTTTGAATCCTATATATTCTTTCTTCTAGGAAAACTCACATCTACTTGAATCACCTCTTCAGCATTTTCACTCTGTCATCCTTTCTTGAATCTGAAACCCAAGGTTAACTGACTGATCACTTGTACTGGTCAATGGCAGATTTGGTTCTGAGGTCACGTAACTTCCAATTCAAATCAAGTCCCAATTAATTATGCTGCCTCCCAATGTTGGACATATCCAACTTTCTATTTCATATTTCCCTTTAATGTAGAAAGTCTTTCCTTGTCAAGTCAGCCTTTTATTCTCTCATAAATCCACTCTTCAGCTTTTTATTAGGGTAATCCTATAACCAAACTCACTTTACATGCTCCTAGTACATAATCCAATACTTTCTTCTTTTCCCTGCAACCTCTAAATGAAGCCTACTGTGACCACCACCTCTGTAATGTTTTTCATTTTTTGAAATCCTTTAGCCCTTGATTGCTGTGAATTTTTATCTCAGGAGTCTATTGGGAATCACATGGAAGTGTAATAAGTGTTTATTGAATAAATGAGTAAACAGTAATATGGGCTGGCCAGAGAAAAAGGTTTATTCAACAAGCCTTCAGAGATATAAAAACTCTTTTCTTCCATGGAGACCTGAGTCTGTGGAACAGGGATTCTAGCAAAGCAGTTTTCATTGATGTGGTCTTTAAGCATTTCCAGTGTCTGTGATAGTGGAAAGAATAGAAAATTAAGATGGACTTGGGTTTCCAGAACAGTGAATATTCCTTCCTTTAGATCTGGGTAGCATGGTTCCTGAGGAAATCCAATTAGTATAGTGGGAAATGAGATCCGTTACTTAAAATTATCTAATATGCAATTCTGTGAACTGTCTGAGGTATGACTGTCAGGGGCCCTTTCCCAATAAATGTATTTTTCTATAATAAGTTGCACTGTGAACAGTATGATGTCTATGAGAAATATTTAGCTAGAATTTTATGGAGGAGATTTGAGGGGCAAGCCGAAGGGGTTCTGACTCCGTCTGGAAGGAGTGTGAATTGCTCACCTTTGCTGCAAGGAGCACTGTACTCAGCAACGGCAAACTCATCTGAACAAAAACAAAAATAGTCAGAAGTGAGAGGGAAAGCGAACATCTGTGTTACAGGTCAGTGAAAGCATCTTCATTGTGGGAAGAATCGCATCAGAAACCTCAGCAGCATTCATCTGATGTGCTGCTTTCTGTCTTATATTTTCAGATACTTTATGTTATGCTTTCCTTTACCCTAAACTCCTGAAGGGTAAGAGTACGGATGTTACACTTATTTAAATTCCATATTGTCCTACAGTTGATTTTATCCGAAGAAAAGGGAACCAAATATCTTACAGGTGCTTTGTGTTAGTAATAATGTATTTATATCAGACTCGATAGAGACAGAATGAAGCGATGAGAGTGGTTAGTGTCATGAATTGCCCCAACACATCTCTCAAATCTAAACTTCTGTGATCAGGTGTTTAATTTCTGTGTGAACTTTGCTTTCACTCACCTGTCTCATAATAATCATAGACTTTCACTATGGCTGGTTTCAGATCCCTTACTGGGATGTCTTGAAGAACCGTGAAGGACAAGCTCAGGGTCTGATTTGTCACCTATAAAGCAAAAGGGAATTAAATGGCTCTCCAGGGAGCTTTCCTCTGTCTTCTTTGAGTGAATTTAAGTATTCATCTATTTTGGGGAAAACTTTTTGTCAACTAACAGGGTACTTAACTTGGGCCAAAAGCTCTCAGAGTAGGTGAAAACTTCCCCAAATTGTTTCTTAAATAACTAAAACTATTCATATACTCCCATCAATGTGAGTGCATAGCTCTGTTCATAGGGGGTGAATGATGCAGGCTTTTTATTGTTTGAATAGCTGTGTTTATGTTTAATTATCAGAGATTCAGTACAGCTTCACTACTCTATCTTGTAGAAATACTTGTGTCGACTCAAAAAGGAATATAAAAGGTGGATCACTGCAGCCTATGTTTCATAAAATTTGTAAACTATAATATCCGTCAATGTAGGAATGAATAAACTATGCAACAACATACAACTATAAAATCAGATTGGTTTATTGGTGCACTGGTCTTGTTGTTTTATGGTCTAAGTCC
This sequence comes from Monodon monoceros, assembly GCF_005190385.1. Lineage (NCBI taxonomy): Eukaryota > Metazoa > Chordata > Mammalia > Artiodactyla > Monodontidae > Monodon > Monodon monoceros. The sequence continues at coordinate 7,329,755 of NW_021703783.1, forward strand.
TTGCTGAGATTGATAGCATATCCCCCTTTTGTCTTTTTGATGTGCTGTTGATACAATAATTGACTAATAATGGTTACTTCCTTATATGTGTCTTCAGAATAACTTGTGCACATAATGAGCACCTTTTGTGGAGAATTTCTTGCTTATGGGGTCCTAGAAATATTCATATCCCAATATTATAACAAGTCATTTCTTCCCATAGTCCCAGATGAAATATAAATAGAGAAGGAGAGGAGAATATTCACTGGGCCTAATGTTAGAATTCTCAAATTTTTAGCATGGAGGTGATGTCTCCAAAATGCCTTCATTCACTTCCCAGGTAGCTCATTTTCCATATTTTTTTTGGATAGGATGGCAGGGCTCTCACCTTATCCAGGTAAATCAAAACATGGTTGTTGCTGACTTCTGTTCGACTCACGTGGTCAGATGTTTCAAGCTGAAGAAAATTAAGACATCACAAATGTTAATAAACAGAAGAAAACCCTGGGGAACCAGAGAAAAGAAGAATGTTTATTACCAAATTAAGCCTGAGGGTAAAATTTCTTCAAATGCTTTTTGTAAGCAAAGGCAATAATGTGGCAGAATTAAAAATGAAAGATAATTGGGATGCAGGGTTTAACTTTAATACGACACAGGACCTATGTGTAAATTGATTTATTTGAAGAAAAGGGAACTAAATGTCCTAAACTTGGAAATTACCCATATTTCAAGGTTCTATTCACATTCCATTCCTTCATGAAGGAGGTTTTTGTGTTTTTACTTTTTTTGCTTATTATAACTTGTAGCAATCTCAGTTTCCTCTGTACTTCTGTAATAGTTCTGGTTTATGTCAATCAATCTTTCTCATATTTTTTTCACTAGTTCATGTGTGTATGCTTTATCTTCTGAAGATTCTAAGCTCCATTAAAGCAGTAGCCTGCTGACAATTTTTTCCTAGTAGATGTGGCTCCTAGCAAAGTGCTGTTGATGACAAGAGATAGACTGTTGCTGTGGGTGTCCCTAAAGCGGTGGACAGGAAGCCTGCTGGAGCTGGCAAGGTCACCAGGTCTGCCCAGATAGCTCAGAAGGCTAAATGAATGTGATCCCTAATACCTGCTACCCCAGTTTGATCAATGGTGGAAGCCCAGTCTCAAAACCATCTGAGTTGACCATTGAACTTAGTAGTGAAAGACTGGTTAATGATAACAATGTATCGTAAAACTAGAAGAAAAGGAGAGTGTTTTATGGATCATTTGTTTTTCTGTGGGCGGCAGTTTTGAGTTATTAGTTTTTAAAATTAGTATTTTTATTAATACCTTAATGGAAACTTGACCAAAAATCCATCATAAAATTTTGAGACCCATTTAAACAAAGTTAAATGAGAAAACAAACAAACAAACAAACCCCCATATAAACGTGCTAAATTATATTTCTCCTTTTGGAGACAGTAATGTCTTTGATAGAAGTTAATTTAGTAGTATTTTTATATTAATGTTGTCGTAGTCTAGAGATACATAAAATATTAAATAAAATAGGGTCTCCTGGGCTTATAGTAAACCTACCATTTTCACTGTTGGTTTCAAGGGAATGAAGCCAGATACCATTTTCACGTCAGCAATCACCATGTTGGAGGCTGGACGTCTTCCAGTGTAACTAAAGATCCAGGGAAGAAAGGAATTAGGATTTTCTGTGTTATTAATTTTTTTTTTTCTATGTCCACAGTAAGCACTCAACAGCCCTGAAAAGTACCAGAAGTCTTCCTAAATTTCCTACCAAGTAGCTCAAAAAACTGGCTGTGCATTAGAATCTTCAGGGGAGCCTGTTAAAGCCACAGAGACCAGGCCTATACTCTAGACCTGATGAATCAGAATTTCATGGGTGTGAACTCTGAGGATCTGCATTTGAAGAAAGCTCTGTAAGTGATGCTTAGCTGGGCATAAGACTGCTAATCTGTCCCAGTTATTTGTTACATATACTTTGCCTCTTTTCCTGAATAGTATCCCCAACCAGGTTATAATATTCTTGAGGACAGATACAAATAGCCCTGTAGGTATTTGAATATGGCTGCTTATGTATGTATTTTCCCCAAAATTGATTATTTTATGTATAATCTGAGATTTAATTATTACCAGTAGGAATTCTAACTAGAGAGTCACTACTTCCTTCTATTCGCGCTTTTCAAGAAGTCTCCACCTCTGTCCCAGATAAAGCAAGAATAATATAGGATTTCATTACAATAGAATGAAATCAGGATGAATAATTACATTAGAATAAAGTCAGGAATTCAGGTTAGAGGTTCTTTATTTATTATTGAGGGGAATTAATAAGCTGTAAATAATGAGACTAGACACTAATAGATCCTGGAGTTGGGGGATGTACAATGTATGCCCCATCACTGAGAAATTCTGTGTCAACACGAGAACACGTTGCTTTTTCAATAAAGGTAGAACAAACATTCACTGTCACCCTGCTCTGCTTAATGCGGAGTTCCAGTAAGAAGATTGGTTGTTATACCCAGAACTGCGTGATGCAGTCAGAGATCTTACCTGACTCTCAGTGAGATTTGGAAGCTGGTATGAGCTCTGGGTCCATCACAAGTTTGGGGCAGAGTCTGCACCTCCAAAGCAAATGGGAACTCTTCCTTTCTCGGGAGAATATTGTATTTCAAAGATGTCTGTGGAACAGACAAAGATCTGTGATTTTTCCCTTGCCCAGGATTCCTCCCAACTTCCTCAACTCTTTCTTTGATTTGCCCCATGATTTGCTGTGTTAGGCCTTCTCAGTGACAATGTTGCTCTGGACCTTTTGTCCCCACCTGCCCCTGGAATCTCACCTGGAGGTAAACACATCCTTCTCCTGTCGTTGTCATACTGTACTCTCCGGGCACCTCTGGCAATGAAACCTGCTGTAGTAACAGGAGGTTGCTGTTGTCCACTCGGAATTTTGTGGAAAATGTCCCTGAAGATTGGATGGTCACCTGTGTAGCCTTCCCAGTCCTGGTGAAAGTGGCTGCTCCATATTTGGACAAAGCATGGAGAGCCACCACAGTGTCCTGGAAGAGACAGGTGAGGGAACCCACTTAGGCATGCTGACCCTTTGAAGACCCAAAGGCCCATGTTAGCTGCCACAAAGGGGCTTTGATTTCTTATTTCCTGTTTCCCTCACTGCTTAAATATTGAGGTTCTCATTTCAAGATTGATTGTAATCCTTAGATAGATGACAGAACCATAACCTTCACATATCTGCCTTGTACTATATGCTTTAGAAATTTATTTCTCAGAAAATCAATTCTTTTCTCTCTATAAATATATGTGAGGTATGCAATGTGGAGAATATATATGAATGGGAATTATTTATTAGCATTAGCTATTTGCCTAAGATGTCTTTCTTGATAACTGTGGTCATATCTGTCACCACCCAACCAAAGTTTAGTTTGGCTCTCACCCCAAGCTACACTCTGCTCCGCTGCTGAGGTCAGTGCCCTGAGAAAACCCAGGGTCCTTTGCAGCCATGATCAGGGTCATGCTTCAGTTTCTCCAGAGGAAATAAAAAATGAATAATTATATTCTGGATTTGTTGACATTTTTATTTGGTTCTCTCTTTTTCATCAGAAGTTTGGGTCCCCCTCCAGCGGGCAGGTCATATTCTCAATTCTCATCCACATTGAACCTCGCATCCTTCAAATAATAATTTTCTAAGAGACGAATGATAACTTTTAACAAAATTATTTTCTCCATTTATATGGAAAAATAAGAGATTAAATACAGTGGAAAAAGGATGGAATGTCTTTCTGTCACATTCTGCTTCTCTTTTAGGGTGCATACGCTAACCTCTGAATTCTCTGGAGATGAAACTCCCTGCTCTGTCTATATTGATGAATTTTTTAGATATAAGATTATATAGTTAGGCTCAGGAGGTTGGTTGAATAAAGATAGTTCTTTATGCTCCCAATGAACAAATGTTTGTATATTAAGAGGTGGATAGAGGAAGCATGAAATGTGTCAGCCTTAAAAGAAGCCAGTCAAAGTGGACCTAGAAATGGAGAGCTTTGCAAGGAGAGGTGATTGGTTTCTGAATAGTGTTTCTGGGAACAACTTGAAAGGACTCTTAGAACTTCCAGAAGAATGGTGGATTTTTAAATTCGTTCTGCTGTGGCCATTGTGTGTAGGGTCCTGGTGCCCCACTATTGCTTTAGGGATGTAGAGTTATTACTGGAAATAGGAGCCTGTGATAAAAATATGGGATGGGGGTGGGGCAGAATTGGCATTTTCTTTTCAGCCCTCTTTTTTTTTTTTTTTTTTTTTTGCGGTATGCGGGCCTCTCGCTGTTGTGGCCTCTCCCGTTGTGGAGCACAGGCTCCAGATGCGCAGGCTCAGTGGCCATGGCTCACGGGCCCAGCCGCTCCACGGCGTGTGGGACCTTCCCGGACCGGGGCACGAACCCATGTCCCCTGCATCGGCAGGTGGACTCAACCACTGCGCCACCAGGGAAGCCCCCTCAGCCCTCTTTGACTCTCATTTTTTCTTATTTCTCACCGTCCTTGAATACTAATAACATTCTTCTCATTTCAAGTTATTCTTATCTTCATTTCTTTTCTTCTTGTATGTGTTTGCATCTTGTTCAAACATTTTTCTACCTGAAGGTAAAGTAAAAGGCTCTCGCTAACCACAGACCTGGGTGGAGGAGAAGCCCCCCTGGGAGTTCTGCTGCTTTGAGATCCACTTCACGATGAGCGTGGCAGGGGTTAGGTCCTCCGAGGTCAGGGCAGGCTGGGCAGTGAGGTAAGCGAGGAGCACATAGGCTGTCATCTCCACTTCAGCAGAGAGAGCCCGGGGTTGGTACAAATGCTCCACTCGTGCCTTGGGTTTCTGAGGTCGTGTCCAGTGGACAGAATTATCTGGAGGTGAGAAAAAGATTTGCAAGTGACCACATGTTCATATTTAACTTCAGGTAAAAGGACAAGGGCCAGTGCTGAAGTGCGGGTTGCCTTCTAGTGATAATCTCTTAAATCTTACCTGGCGACTTCCTGCCTACAGACAGCTGAACGAGGCTTGTTTCATCTGGGCTAAGGAGTCAGAAGCTGTGCCATCTAGATTTTCAAATGGTTGCGGTGGTTGCGTTGGTGGAAGAGAGAAATGGCAGAGCAAGTTCTCTGGTTGTGGTAATTTCCAACATCTGATGTTATCCAGACCCTATCTAGGGCTTGTTCAACTTTCTGTAAAGCCTGTCCTCAGAGGTTTCTTATGAGGATCACAGACCACATGAGATAATGGAGTGTACACTCATTAGATTAAAAAAAAGTAGAGTAATCCTTAAAATAGCAAAGGCTGACAGGGTGTGAAATAACGGGGACGGATTTACACTGCTGTGGGAAGAAAACAGCTCTTTGGAGAGTAATCTGATGATACCCAGCAAAGGGGAAGATGTGTTGAGCCCGCTAATGAGCAGTTACGCTTTCTAAGTACACGTGAGAGAAACTCACACACCGCCCCAAGGAGATGGGTATATGAGTATTCATTGCAGCATGGTTTGCAATAGAAGTAAATAAGAAACAAGAAAAGGTCCATGAGGAGAGACTCTCTAAATAAATTATGGCCTTTTTAATATATTGTAATGTATCATGCAGCAGTGAAAATGAACATACCCATACAGGAGACTCCTATCAGCCTGCCTAATGTTGAACTTAAAAAGCAAAAGGCAGACAGACAGACAAGGATCAAGCAGAAATACTCAGAAGGATGATACTTCTTATCTAAAGAGGAAAAATGTAAACATTCTGAATATTATTTAGGGGTACGTATGCAGTAAAAAGATAAATCCATGGAGTTTGTAATGACAAATTCAGGATAACAATTACTTTTGCAGGTAGGAATGGTACACAAGGGATTTTTCCAGCATTGGTAATATTTTGTTTCTTAAGCTGGAAGGGAAGTATTAAAGGTGTTTGCTTATTATTCTTTATGCCTTTTTGTATATATACAGTACATTGCCTCTTATCTTTGGATGTGTGACTTGAGTAAGAAATCCCTGAGTCCATAATGACATAGACAAAAGAAGAGAGGGGAAGGGGGTCCTGAGAGGTAGTCATGGAGTATTTTTGATATGGAATCCTTGATCCAGAGACTGTGGGATGGGAGAAAGATCCCGGGTGTGCTCTCACCTTCCTTTACGGCTTCCTCATCAAGTGACTTGAGGACTTCTCTCCTCTTTTCCTGGTTACCTGCCAGGGCAAAGGCATAGGCCAACAGTGCCTTGGTGTAGACGTGGCTGCCTCGGGATCCTTCCTTGGCTGACTTCCAGGCTGACTCCAGGCAGAACAGGGCATTGCGCACGACAGGGTGCTGGGAAGGCAGAGCGAGAAGGGAGCGAGCTGTGTGAATAGGGGGGCTAGTGCTCCCGGGTAAACACAGACCACAGCACAGAGGTCAGGAAGTTGTTGGAAAGCATTTGTCTTTCTAGCCTCATTCTTACGGATAGAGAGAATAGTATTTTTTTTTTAATCTGTTAGTCTCACATTCATAAGGCAGGAATATAGGCCATATCTTTAGAATTCATTCTGCATGTGTGGTGATGGTGGTAGTGGGGTTGCTAGGGGAAAAACAGACTAGGGTCGTCACTGGGGAAGTGTAAATCTTTCTTAATGGACTGACTAAATTCTCTATTGATCTGGGAAGCATTGACATTGCATAGAAGGAATGCTGACAACTGGTTTTTAGTGGGGTGTTGTTTCAGACATCAGGTCAGCAGTTTCATTGCATCTAGAACGAGGCTTCAGCAAGGGCACCTACAGTGACAGGGAGAGGAATCTCCAGAAGGGCAATGGTGATATAGGCAGAGAGGGTCACTTCATCGTCCACTCCACCCTGTAAATATGAGAGAGAGACAGATTTGAATAATTTGAGGGACATTTATAGCGATACAAGCTTACCTCGGGAAACCAGAAAAATCTAAAATAAACAACCTAACCTTGTGCCTAAAGCATAAGGTTTAGGAAGGAAAGAAATCATAAAGATCAGAGAAGAAATAAATAAAATAGAAACTTAAAAAAATAGAAAAGATCAGTGAAACTAAAAGCTGGTTCTTTGAAAAGATAAACAACATTGATAAACCTTTAGCCAGACTCATCAAGAAAAAAAAGGGAGAGGGCTCAAATCAATAAAATCAGAAATGAAAAAAGAAGTTACAATTGACACCACAGAAATACGAAGGGTCATAAGAGACTGCTACCAGCAACTATAGGCCAATAAAATGGACAATCTAGAAATGGACAAATTCTTAGAAAGGTATAATCTCCCGAGACTGAACCAGGAAGAAATAGAAAATATGAACAGATCAATTACCAGTACTGAAAATGAATCAGTAATTTAAAAACTCCCAATAACTTTTGAGAATGCTCTTAATCAGCTCCTTGTTCTGCTGTCATGGAATTTGTCCTTACCCATATACATCCCCATGAAGCAAAGTATCACAATCACTCTGAGTTCCAGCCCCTCTTTCTTGGTGCTATCCAGGTTTTATTTTCTTCTGATACCTTCCTTAAGGAATTCTTATGTTATCACTTCCTCTCCTCATCCTTGAGGACAGTGTAATGGACAAATCAACACTAGCTCCGAGAACACTTCACCTTAATGGCATTGTTGAGCAGTGACCCAGAACTCCTGAAACAGCCACTGTCCCTCTGCTTTTGGGCAAGCCAGGTGAGAGCTTCGGTAATATGTGCTTCATCAATGAAGATATAGGTTCGAGCCTGGGCAAAACTCTTCAGTACAAAGGCTGTGAGCCTGAAGGGGAGGAAGTGATGATCACATTTACGTTGTTACAGTGGTTTTATAACCACATCACAGCAACAGGCTTCATAGGACACTTCTCACACTGACGTGTCATCTAACAGGAATTCTTTACTTAGAGCTCCCATTGCCTTTACTTGATGACTCTGCTAGCTCTCGTACAGCTGACCCTTGAACGACATGGTCTGAACTGCATGGGTTCACTTACACATGGATTTCTTTTTTTACTAAATATGTACTACAATACTACATGATCCCCAGTTGGTTGAATCCGTGGATGCACAACTGGGGATACCGAGGGCCGACTGTAAAGTGATATGTGAATTTTCTACTGCTGAAGGTCAGTGCCCCTAACCCCCATGTGTTTCAAGGGTCAACTATACTAATGTTACTTATTTTTTTATTTTATTTGAGTAAGGCTTTAAATCTTTTCTTTAGCGATTTTCTTCTGTAGATGCAGAATCTTCTCATACACAGCTCTTACATGCAGTAACTTCTGCCATTGCTTTGCCTTAGGGATTTTAAAACGGTGTTTCATATCACTGGCTCCATCTCATTTCTTTCCTCCTATTATTGAATTTATTAGTGATTAAGATGAATATGATCTAAAAACATAAACTGAAGTGAACATGGTTTATCTAGAAGTTATATGATATGTTTGCTGGCTATCTCATTAAAAAAATCATGGTTATGGGGGCTATTTTAGGAAAAAAAATAGCTATTTCAGAAAGAATACCTTGGTGTATTATGAACAGGATGAATTCTGGGGACAAATCTAACATACGTGTGTTTGAATCTCAGCTTTTTTGCTTGTTACCTTGCTAGTTTTGGTATATTTATCTAGTATAGCCAACTATAGGCTTAATAATACATATCTGATAGGGTTCCTGGGAATATAATTTTGATAATATATGTAAAAGACCTGACACAAAAATAGGAGCTCAAAAAACTGTCTTTCCCTTACCAGGTGTTACCCTCATTGTTGCCATGTTGCTCCCCAAAGGTGCTGTAAGAGCCGTCATAGTGCCTGTAGAGCAGCTGTCTCTGGTAACCTGGAATGGAAGGTTAATGAAGCAACATGACGGGTTGTACATTCTGTAGCCAGAGAAATAAACAAAATGCCTTGGCATCTTGTGATAGTTCCTAAATTTTGCTGCAATATGTTAGATGGTTCTGAGTCCTAAACATTTTATTGGAGGTTGGACACTGGCTAGGTACCATGAAGTCAACTGTCATAGTATTCTTATTATTGTAACTATCGTAGTATGATAAATTTACATATCATAGAATTGATAAGCAACTCAAGCCTATTGGGGATTCCAACCTATTGTTAAAATTGCACTGTGAAATTTTCACTCCCTTATTCAGTGACTCACCAGTGTTGAGGTAGCGAATGGCCTTGGACTTGATCTCTGCAGTCAGCTGCTGTATTTTATTTAGATAATCCAGAACGTAGATGTTAGGAGCAAAGAGGACCATATTTTGTTCTCCACAGCCATAGGGCATTTGGAGGAGATTTTGTGTATTTTGCATGGCAGAGCCTAATATGTCTCCTAGGAAATGGGAGAGATGGGAAGTCATAAAGCTTATAGATTATAATCTATCAGAATCATTAAGAAGAAATGAATAATTAGCTAAGGTAAAGAAATGAGGAATTTTAGGAAGGGTGTCTTCAAGGAACAGAAGTATGATTGGAAGCAATAAATAAGTCCAAAGAAGAAAGAAGTTAAAAGTATAGCTGTTATTTTGAGAAAGTATTTATGGAAAAAATATAGTGGACATTGTCTAATATAGTACAGTAGTCCCCTAGGGCTGGAGACTCACCCAAAACTGAGAAGGAGGCTCGGGCAGACTCTTCTACCACATTTGGTGGCAGCTTCAGAGATAATTTTTCAGACACCTCGGCACCTAGAGAAAGAAACAAATCAGCCACAATGAAGATGATTTCTGCTGTATATCTTCCTGAAGAGTTCCAAGACCCAGAAGCCAGAACTATGCCTTGTACCTAAACTTCTTCTGAAAAGTTGTCCCTCTTTTAATATTCCAGTTTTAAAAAATACCTTCAACATATATGAATGGGATTCTGAGATTTCTAGAACTTTCCTTCCCCAACCTCCTTGTATGTGGAGTTGCATTCCAAAAGAAGGCTACAAACTGACAAGTACCTGTGATGTTGTGATTCTGTTGTAATCATCCTATGGCTAACACAAGATCGTTATCACAAGGTGTGATACATTTCATGTCCATCCCCAGTCTCCTTACACAACAGTTGTATGCAAAAAACCCACTATGTATATATAAGCAAAGGAAAAATCTTCAAAAAGTTCCTGAATTCTACCATAATGCTCGGTCTTTACTTCCATCAAATTTCACCAGATATGAAGACAGTATTTTTAATGGAACCTCTAGACATGGGGCTAGGGGTGAAGATGAACAGTATTTGACTCAGTGAAAATAAATTAATTGCTGCTGATAAGCATACATTTGCCGGCATTTTAATATTAGTAAATTACATGAAGATGAAAAAAGAAAAATGTATTTATCATTATACTGCATCCTGTCTTCATAAGATTAATAATAAAACTTTTGTCAAAGGGTACAAACTATCAGTTATGCAAGATGAATAAATTCAAGAGGTCTGTTGTAAAGCGTAGTGCCTACAGTTAACAATACTGTATTGTAAACCTAAACATTTGCTAATAGGATAGATCTTATATTATAAAAATATAATAATAACAGAGTGGGAGGAAACTCTTGCAAGTGATGGATAGGCTTATGGTATAGATCGTGGTGACAGTTTCACAGGTGTATACTTATCTCCAAACTCATTAAGTTGTATACATTAATTATGTATGTATTATCAATTATAGTAATTACTGATAGTTATGTAATTAAGTTTAATCATGTAGTTAAATACATAATATAATTATGTGTTAAATACATACATAGTTATATTAATTATGTATGTATTATTTGTATGTCAAAAACTTCTCTTCAAAAAAAGCTTTGTAAGAAAACATGACATATGTGGATTTGGTAGTAAGGACTAAATTCACTTAAATGTAGAAATAAGGCTAAATAATAAGGCAATTATGTTTTTAGAATACATTTTATATATTTTAAGTATTGATATGACAAAAAAGGTAATAAACAGAAATTAGTAGGTACAGAAAGGTAAGGAACACATGGTGTTGACTAGACATTGGTTTGAGATGAGAACACATTGTGTTGATAAATTTCTTAGTGTACTAAATTTCTATAAATGTTTCTGTTTAGGAAATTCTCCACAAAGATAAAGCTGTATCTTTTACTGTAAGCTTCTTTAGTCCCTTCCCAATGACTGATAGGATACTAGGTATAGGATTGGCACCAAACAAATATTGACATGACAAATGGTAAAGGCTATGGCAACCTTTTCTTCTAGAAATAGCATAGTCTCATTATCCAGTGCGGTTAGCTATGCAAAACTCAGTGTTGAAGGGGCTTGAATTCAGCTACCCATGTGTGGTATTACTAAATATCCAAGGAAATATCCCCTTTGGCAGTATTCATTTTGAATCTACCCACTTTCTACCTATAACCACATCATACACTGGTCAGAAGGACAATTTGATGTTTGCACAGGTGCTTAAGAAATAAAGACTCAGAATTCCTGGGATATGGATATTCAGCTGATCAAATTACTTGGCCTCTCTAAAAACCAGTTTCCTCAGTTACAAAATGGGTTGATGGTTCTTCGGGTCTTGCTTACCTCATAGGGAAAGTGTAGGAATGGTATATATAAAATACTTTGAACTTCAAATATTGTATTCTAGTCAATGTTGTTTTAATTATGATGACTGGTCTTACCTGATGGACAAAGCAGGGAGTTGAATGTTGCTTCCTTCTCTAGTCCTTCAGGCTTTAGGTGGAAAGAAAGAAAAGTTAGAAGTGAGAATGGACTGACTTTCAGGACATGTGTGTTAATAGGGGAACTACAGGTTTCTTGATGAAGAGAAGGATTGGAACTGATTTTCAAATGTATTATAGAAGCAAATTCTATAAGTATAAGTAATATGAAGGAGACAGGTTGATAGATGAGAAAGGGAGGAGAAAGTTACAAAGTAAAATCAAGAGAGAGAGACAGAGAAGCACACACACAGAGAATCATATTGTGAAATATCCCATGACTATATATATATATATATTTCTTTTTTCATATATCTATTTTTTAGCCCTTCTTACCTAAAAGTTGGAACCCCAGCTGGATTCACCATTGTTTTTCTTGACTCACTGTGACTTATCAAATGGGCAGGCTTACTTACTTCCACCAACAGGGGCTTGATGACTGTGTCTTTCCTTCCATGTTCAGGGACCACAGCCACCTCGGTCCCACACAGCTCTTGAGACTCCAGTGCCTCTGCACTCACTGTGAAATTCACATTCCCTGGAAAAAGGGGCCAGTAGAGATGAGCACCATCTCTCTCTTCCTCCATGCCTCCAAACCCCAAGATTTATAAATGTTTAATGCTTTGTGACCTTATTTTTTTGTTTTATAAAAATATAGGAGCAGGAATGGAAGCAGCATAGACTAGAGGCTAATGATACTGGGAATCCAAGGTGGAGCCGGAGGTGAGGGAAGAGGGTATATCCTTCTAGACATCCTAGAATGAAAGACAAAGAAAAAACTTCTACCATTTGGTGGGGGGTGGGGGCGTCTTTGCCTTGATATGAGGATCCCATAGACAGACACATACAGTCGTTGAGTAGAGAACTGCCTCTAGGAGGCTGTCTCTCACCTAATGACTTTGGGGTTACTGCCCAGGACACGGTTTGCCGGCCATTCCCACAGATGCATTGAGTCTCTTGTTCCTTCTCTCCTGGGACAGCTAGGAATGCAGGAGAGGCTTCTAGGTGCACGCTGACCTGAAACCACGCATGAGACAAAAAGACAAATAGACCAGAGGGAAAGGGGGCCAAAGGAAGAATGGCTTGAAATAAAGCACATTGAGGGATTGGGTAGATTTCAGGTTGCCTAATATTGAAGATAATATAAATGAAGACTGAGCATCTTATAAGTGGATCTGACATCTAAACATTAGTATTTGGGGATAATCTGCTCTTTCACGTGGTAGGAGCGGAGGAGAGGAAAAGTCATGATGGGGTATGTTTGTTGCCTGTGGAAGCTCTACTCCTTTGGCTTAGGATCTTGACCATACCCTCAGCTCTCCCAGCAGAGTATACAAGATTTATAAACAATTATGGTAAGATGCACATAAATAACTTTAAAAGTTAAGTTTAATACAGTTAATCATATAAGAAAAGTTAAATATATGGGAATGTAGAGGTTGAGACCTTGGAGAGTATAAGACATGAGAATCAGCATACTGGTTTTTGTTGTTCATGTCATAAATCTTCATGTTACACAAACTTCCTAACTTTAAAGGGTTATGATAAGGGTCAGAACCTTGTTTTAAGTTGTCATTTGGTATTTGGAGATATCAGCAACCATAGTCATATAACATAGGAGTATCTCTGACAGTATTATCTCCTGGTGAGCCCATCTTATACACAGGAGTTTGTCAGTATTCCCAGGAATGCAGTTTTTAATTTACTTGACTGTTACCTTGTGTTCAAGTTAATAAAGAGAAGTCCTTACCCGGATGCATTTGGGAAGGTAGTTTAACACAGTGGCCTTGAGTGTGAAGACTTCTCCGCGGATCACAGAGTAGGGCATCGTGAGATCCACAAAGAAGGGCTGGAAGGCTCGGAGAGAGGCAGTCGGAGAGAGACCAAGTCCAGTGTCACTGGACAAGCAGAGGGCCCCTGCCTTCCACTCAGTGATGGTATCGGGGACTATTACTCCTACTTCAGCCACACCTGAGGAGCTGGGGAGGTGGCAATGTGCAGAACAAAAAGTAAGCAGTTAAATACAGGCACGCCTCATTTTCTTGCACTTTGCTTTATTGTGCTTTACAGATACTGTGTTTTCTTTTTTAAACAAATTAAAGGTTTGTGGCAACACTGCATCAAGCAAGCCTATTGGTGTCATTTTTCGAACAGCATTTGCTCGCCTTATCTCTCTGTGTCACATTTTGGTAATTCTCTCAATATTTCAGACTTTTAAATTATTATTGTATTTGTTACGATGATCTGTGATCAGCAATCTTTGATGTTACTATTGTAATTGTTTTGGGGTGCCATGAACTGCACCCATATAAGATGGCAAACTTAATAGATAAACGTTGTGTGTGTTCTGACTGCTCCACTGACCAGCCATTCCCCTGTTCCTCTTCCTCTTCTTGCGGTTCCCTAGTCCCTGAGACACAACAATATTGAAATTAGGCCAGTTAACAACCCTATGATGGCCTCTAAGCATTCAAGTGAAAGGAAGAATCGCACACTTCTCACTTTAAATCAAAAGCTATAAATTATTAAGCTTTGTGGTAAAGGCATGTTGAAAGCTGAGATAGGCTGGAAGCTAGGCCTCTTGCACCAAACAGTTAGCCAAGTTATGAATGCAAAGGAAAGTTCTTGAAGGAAATTAAAAGTGATACTTGAGTAAACACTTGAATGATAAGATAGCATAACAGCCTCATTGCCGATATGGAGAAAATTTGAATGGTCTGGATAGAAGATCAAACCAGCCACAATATCCCCTGAAGCCAAAGCCTAATCCAGAGCAAGGCCGTAACTCTCTTCAGTTCTGTGCAGGGTGAGAGAGGTGAGGAAGCTGCAGAAGAAGAGTTTGAAGCTAGCAGAGAATGGTTCATAAGGCTTAAGGAAAGAAGCCATCTCTGTAACGTAAAAGCTCAAGGTGAAGTAGCAAGTGCTGATGTAGAAGCTGCAGCAAATTATCCAGAAGATAATTAGTGAAGGTGACTACACTAAATAACAGATGTTAAATGTAGATGAAACAGCCTTATATTGGAAGAAGATGCCATCTAGGACTTTCATAGCTGGAGAGGAGGAGTTAATGTCTGACTTCAAAGCTTCAAAGGACAGGCAGACTATCTAGTTAGGGGCTAATGCAGCTGGTGACTTGAAGTTGAAGCCAGTGCTCATTTATCATTCCGAAAATCTTGGGGCCCTTCGGAATTACGCTAAATCTACTCTGCCTGTGCTCTATAAATGGAACAACAAAGGCTGTATGACAGCACATCTGTTTACAACATGGTTTACTGAATATTGTAAGCCCATTGTTGAGAACTACTGCTTAGGAAAAAAGATTCCTTTCAAAATACTGCTGCTCATTGACAATGCACCTGGTCTCCCAAGAGCTCTGATGGAGATGCACAATGAGATTGATGTTGTCTTCATGCCTGCTAACACAATAGCCATTCTGAAGCCCATGGATCAAGAAGTAATCTTGACTTTCAAGTCTTAGTCTTTAAGAAATACATTTTGTAAGGCTATAGCTGCTGTATATGGTCATTCCTCTGATGGATCTGGGCAAAGTCAATTGAAAACCTTCTGGAAAGGATTCACCATTCTAGATGCCATTAAGAACATTCTTGATTCATAGGAAGAGGTCAGAATATTAACATTAACATTAACAAGAGTTTGAAAGAAGTAGTAGATGACTTTGAGGGGTTAAGACTTCAGTGGAGGAAGTAACCGCAGATGTGGTGGAAACAGCAAGAGAACCAGAACTAGAAATAGAGCCTGAAGATGTGACTGAATTGCTGCAATCTCCTGTTAAAACTTGAATGGATAAGGAGTTGCTTCTTATGGATGAGCAAAGAAAGTGGTTTCTTGAGATGGAAGCTACTCCTGTGGAAGATGCTGTGAAGGTCGTTGAAATGACAACAAAGGATTTGGAATATTACAAAAACTTAGTTGCCAAAGCAGTGCAGAGTTTGAGAGGATTGCCTCCAATTCTGAAAGAAGTTCTACTGTGGGTAAAATGCTATCAAACACCATTTCATGTTACAGAGAAATTGTTTGTGAAAGGAAGAGTCAATTGACGTGGCGCACTTCATTGCTGTCTTGTTTTAAGGAACAGCCCCATCCCAACCTTCAGCAGCCGCCATCCTGATCAGTGAGCAGCCATGAACATCAAGTCAAGACCTTCCACCAGCACAAAATTACGACTTGCTGAAGGCTTAGATGAAGGTTAGCATTTCATAGCAATAAAGTATTTTTGATTAAAGTATATACATTTTTAAAGACATAATGCTATTATACACTTAATAGACTACAGTATAGTGTAAACATAACTTTTATATGCCCTGGGAAACCAAAAAATTCATGTGACTCACTTTATTGTGATATTTGCTTTATTGGAGTGTCTGGAACGGAACCTGTCATATTTCTGAGGTATACCTGTAAATCCTTTCTAGGAAGAGTACCCCTATATAAATGATTCTATTGTCATGACTTGAATGCACTTAGTAGAAATACCAATAATGGAGAGTATAATCAAGGCTTGAAATGGGAATGTATAAGTCCCTTTTTCCAAATCTGCTTTCAATTCTAGTCTATATCAGTCTCTCCTTAGACATGTAGTTGCAGTATAATCTGTTATAGACAATATAGTGATAAATATGTAGTTTTAGATTGTTATTAAATTTTTTTCTCTAAAATACTGTTCCACTGAGGGAAGGTTTATAATTTTAAATTCTACTACTACTGTGTAGAGCTGGCTTGACTGACCCTGTGCTTACTCAGGACTGCCGAGCAATGAAGGATCTCTTATAGGTGTTAATCTGTGCAGTGCTTGGTTATATTTAGTCCTTGTGCTCATTTTCTGGAGATCTTAGAATGACATTTGTGCAAAATTTCTGATACTAAATTAGATTAGTGAGACTTCATAACAGAAGTATTATACTAAACCTCACCTGAACACAGCAATGTGTCCAAAAGATATACTTGGATATTGAAAAACTAGCTAAAAATTGAAAATTGTGAGGAATCTATATTGTTGCATCTTATATATGAAAGAAGTTACTTACTCTACTGCCACCAAATCCCAGATCCATGTCTCAGGGAAGTACTTTCGCACAGTCTCTGTGGGAGGCTCTGAAATACGTATTATATGCATAAGTTCATGACTTCTTCCCATTTCAGCTACGACTGCGGAGGAGACAGAAACAATAAATATAAAGATAAGGCTTATGAGAGATTGTAGTAAGTGCTACAAAAGAAATAGGGTGATGAAATAGATAGGAACCAGGAGAGGATACTTGGGTATTAAGGGAAAGCTTCTTGGAGGAGGTGGTATTTTTAGATGAATTCTGAAGTATTAGAGTAAGCTAGGAGTGAGCTGGGGGAAGAGAATCACAATCAGAGAACAGTTGAGACCTAGAGGCAGAACGAGTCTTGGACTGCCTGTGAAAGAAACCTAGAGGCAGAAAGGATGCTCTGCAGCTTCTGCACCTCTGCGAGAGCAAAGAAAAATCGAACCCAGACATTTTGACAGTGGCTTTGAGAAACCGTTTGTAGGAGTGAGAGAATCAAGAATTTAAAAAGCTCTTTATTCCCTAATGTGACCCTTTATTCCCAAATGTGTCAGAAGATAAGACACAAGAGACAAGATTTGTCACTGGGACAAATGTTGTCCATCTATACACTTGTTCATACATAAATTTACTACAAATCTTATTGATAAAGGATTAAAGGATATAATTTATAAATACTAATAAAAATATACAATGATCTTTATTTAAATTCCGTATAGCCATTTGATTCTCACTGAATGTTTACCTTGATTTTTGACAAACTCTTTTGTTTGTACTCAACCTATATTCAACCATGATTTGACAGTATTAGACCATAAATAAATAAATGATTGATTACTATATGATTCATCAAAGAAGTAGCCCATATCATTGACAAATGAGTGTGATTTCAATATGGATATTAGCTGATGTTTTGGGGAAGTTAAAGAGCTTCTTTTCTTGACTGGTGAGAATATAGTCCCAATTTGTGAATTTCTGTTTCTGTTTACATTATCCTATGCCTGGAAACTTTCCCTTCCCTTTTAAAACTCACACAGCTCCATTTACTAGAAGCAAATTCTGTATGAATGACTTCTTGATTCCTCAATCAGAATCAATCCTTTCTTTTATTCTTCATATCTGCACCTGTCTTATAACGGTTTTTACAGCCTGCCTTGTGTTCTTTCCAGCTGCATACGTGGGAGCTGGACACAAACAGAATTTTTTGATTTGTATCACTATGTGACCTTGAGCAAGAACCTTAATATATCTAAATCACAAGTTCTTTTTTTTTTAATTGAAGTACAGTTGATTTACAATGTTGTGTTAATTTCTGCTGTACAGCAAAGTGACTCAGTTATACACATATATACATTCTTTTTTATATTCTTTTCCATTATGGTTTATCTCAGGAGATTGGATATAGTTTCCTGTGCTCTACAGTAGGACCTTGTTGTTTATCCATTTTAAATGTAATAGTGTGCATCTACCAACCCCAAACTCTCAGTCCATCCCTCCCCCACTCTTCCCTCCCCCTTGGCAACCACAAGTCTGTTCTCCATGTCTGAAATCACAAGTCCTTTTTAATTAATTTCATCACATTTTATCTTTTTTAAAGAATTATTTTATTTGGTTCAATGTATTAGGCAATTAATTTTTCTTAATTTCTTACCTGGAGAAGATAACAGTCTTTGAGATGACTGTATTTTATATTGTTGAGGCTGTGGACATATTTTGGGTTTATGAATTTTTGAGTTGGTGAATACCTTTAAGCCCATATCCTGTAAAGGAAATCATCACCTAATCAGTACACAAATGTCATAAAATATGAATATACACATACTTCTGTTCATTGAATTTAACAAACAGTCCAACTAGCTTAATATTAATCTTTTTGTGTTTTTGGATTCGGAAGTTGTTTCTTTCAGACAGTGTCCCTGTCTCTTGTCACCCCAGTGTTACCTATAACTGTTACTCTAACACCCGCTCTAACACCCGTCTTTACTGTGCACTGAGGAAGCTCAGTCAGAATCCAACTTTTGAGCCTCACCACTGGCATCCTTAAACATGGGAAGCTAGCGCCATAAGCCCTGGTGCTGAGTATGTGTGGTTTAAGCACATTTCAGAGTAGCTGAGGTCATTCTCTCCTGCAAAGACTTTTTTCTTTGGAATACAGAGGCTTGCATTGTTTCACTTGATGTGTAAATATTACAGTTTTTCAGCTGTCTAATGATTCTAATCAGGTAGAACCATATGGAATTACTGATATTTGACCATTTTTAAAAAACTTTAATTGGAGTATGGTTGCTTTACAATGTTGTGTTAGCCTCCACTGCACAACAAGATGAATCAGCCATACACATACAGATATGCCCTCCCTAATAGTAAACTTTTAATGTTCACATGAGTAGAAAGGAAATTGATATACTTATAGAGATAATTTCATTCTGTTTTTAAACCTTTTTCAACAGTAATTATTTTACATGTGTAATATTTATAAATGAATGAAATGAATGAAGAAAAAAAAACTTGCTTAATAATCCCAAAAGTTCCAGTCCTGGCTCTGTTGTTATTAGTAGATCTGCTACTATTAGTGACCTTGGAGAAGTCACTTGATCTCTCTATGTCCCATTACCCTCAACTATAATATGGAAGCATTAAAATAAATATTTTTTTCCATATATAATATTCTGTGAACCTTAAGAACTGACCATCAGCAATATAATGGACTTACCTTTAGGAAGCTATACATATCTTTTTCATTTGTATTTGATACTGGGGAATACATGATCCCATTGATATAGACATTACGGTGACTGATGCAGTCTTCATTGTCTTCCTTCTGTTGATTTAAACGATCAGGGAAACCGTTGAGGTCCTTTACTGGTAGCAGATTATAAACCTGTACAAATGCAAAGGGCAAAAGGACAAACTTACTTGTGGCTTATTTTTCTTAAGTGCAGGGAGAAAAGAAAAGAATAATCACTACCAGACTTTCTTTGAGTGGCTCCATTGCCTAGATAATTTACAGAGAAGATGATTTTGAAAACGTTTAACAATTTTAGGGAAAAAAACAATTAAAACATTCCTATCTAAGTACTCAGGATCATAATCTTTTGTTACGCAATTCAGAGGCAAACCCTAGACTCTGCTGGAATGAAATAAAAATTAAGAGAAATTGAGGTTTGCTATATTTGAGACATTGTGCAACGCTTCAGGATGGCAGAATTAGGTAATAGTTTCGTCTCTATCTGGTGGTTAGCAACTGACTCAGTGTTTAACAAAGTAAATGGACAACATGTTCTAAACAGGCGCATGGATAAGCATGTATCCTCTGTATAGGTCAGGACAGTATTTTCTTAGTATTACTCATGGGAACTAAATGCTCCATATCTTTATAAAATACATAAAACTTTAACTGTAGAATACTGAAAATGATACTTTCAAATTCACCTCAACGGGAAGAATAAGACAAACATAAAAATTCTGTAGGTGTTTTATATTTATAGGAGTTCAAAATTGTTTGATAAGAATAGATTAGCAAAGTGAGTAGCACAATGAAATGAAGCACTTTCTCAAAGGCAGCTCCTTCTTAGCATTCTCCATCTCCTCCCTCTGCTTTATTTTTCTCCAAAGCGTATCACATAATTATTGTCTGTCTCACCTATTAAGTTCCATGAGTGCATGGATTTTTTTCTTTCTAGTAGTTCACTATGAGATCCCCAGAATTTAGGACACACCCAGAACACAGTAGGCACTAAATAAATATGTGTTGAATGAGTGACTTATGCTACTAGGTGCAAGCGTTTCATTAGTGAAACATTATCAAAGATTGAGAGGAACCCTTGTTCTAACCCAGGTCTACTACTAGATACATGAAAGCTTCTGCTTTATTATTAACAAACTAATAGAATTTTCTGCCTTATCTATCCACTAGGATTGTTATAATTGAAAACAACTTTGAGAACTATAAAATTATGTTATACAAACATAAAACATTAATGTTAGCATTCCACATATTCCCTTGCTTCCACTATGCACTTAATATCTCCTTTAGAAGTATTCTAATATTTTTAATTAAATACTATTGGAAGAACCAGAAAGTAAGAGATCTTTTCTTATAAGTTTCTCTTGTAGGGAAGTAAAAACGTAACTTTCCCTTTATAAAATTTTGGTAGTGAAAAAAAACTTCAGTAAGAGGTTATTCCAATTGCCCTCATTGAAAATTTGAAGTAATGGGCAAACTACTATTAGGACACATTAAGTAGTTTCCCGTTGTTACACTAAGCATACCCTTTTGCTATTTTTCCTATTAACCCAGTATTTGAAAAGGTTTCATTTATTAATGTCATTTATCACATGGTAATTAATTTTTCCTAATTTTTATTAATCAGAGACAATACAGATCTTCCTTCAGAAATTGTGTTCATCTTGGGCATGCAGTGTTTCAACTGATACAATTCTTATTAAAAGAAGTTTGATATTTCACTTAGCCTGTGCAGTCTAAGTGCAGGTATATGTACCATTTCTGTTAGACTTTTTGAAATATGAAAACTAGTTTGAAAACTCCTACTATTGGTTTCATAAAGCTCTAGGATTTCAGGGATTTTGGATGGTGCATGATTTATACATTGATATTCATATGTAATATCTTCCTCACCAAAAAAAAGTGCACATGAAAGAGCTCAAAACTATTAACTCCTAGATAAATATAACTTTAATAGATGCTATCCCAGTCAGGGTTTTTTCTTGCTCTGAGTCCCTGATGTGGCCCTTCCTGACCCCGGGGCTGACGGAACTCACCGTGGCCACAGAGAGCTCGGCCTCGGGACTCATGAGCAGCACACTTTGGTCCACGGCGCGGAGGGCGCAGAGGGACCGAGGGGAAGCGGTGACTTTCAGGCGGGCGTGGGAGGCTGGGAGACTCTGTGCTGGGCTGAAGTTCAAACCCACCTGTGGAATTGGGGACAAAGTCAGAAAAACAAATTTCCTGATTTACCCATGCATTCACCAGCATTTCCTGGGTGCTCCGCAAATTCAATGCATAATCGCTTTGTTTGACTTCGTTGATGTTTGGCACCATGTAAGCCTTGAGGCCTTTGGTTCCCTGTTTTGTCACTCTGATTCTCATCAGTTGAGCTATTATAATGATATCTGCTTTTATAAGTTATTAAATTGGAGATGCCACTTTTTACCTTTGATACATAGTGAGGTGTTCATTAACTAACTGTGGGTGGAATGCAAATGGTTCTAGATGCTCTTGTATTTTTCTTTTGGCCCTTTTGTAGTCTTATAAACTTGGTTACATGTTTCCCAACATTTCATCGTAAGAGAAGGGAACAAGGTACTCTGAACTGTATCATATGGTAAGAGACAATGCATGAGAATTTTGCACTAGGGGTCAAGTGGCATGGATAGCTTCGTTTTTTTTTCTTAAATTGGGGTATAGTTGCTTTACAATGTTGTGTTAGTTTCTGCTGTACAACGAAGTGAATCAGCCATATGTATACATATATCTCCTCCCTCTTGAACCTCCCTCCCACGCCCCCCCCCCATCCCACCCATCTAGGTCACCACAGAGCACCGAGCTGAGCTCCCTGTGCTATACAGCAGGTTCTCACCAGCTATCTGTTTTACACACGGTAGTGTTTATATGTCAATCCCAATCTCCCAGTTCATCCCACCCTCCCTTTCCCCCTCCTTGTCCACATGTTTGTTCTCTATGTCTGTGTCCCTGTTCCTGCCCTCTATTCCCAAATAGGTTTATCTGTACCATTTTTCTAGATTTCACATATATGTGTTAATATATGATATTTATTTTTCTCTTGACATGGCTTCTTAGTGTGATCTGCCATTACCTTGCTGAAAACCTCTGGTGAATTCATTTAACCCTTTTGGCCCCAGTGCTTGCATGTAGAAAATAATTGATAGTGATAGTAACTTCTAGTTTTAAATGTTGAAAAATTTATGATATAAAACACGCACCTTGTTGGCCAGACAGTTTTCGACCTCATATTTTGCAGAGTCGCCAACCACTTCCCCATCAGGTAAAATGGCATAGATGAGCAACCTAGCGACGGGAGCAATGTCTGACTCCACAGGGACTGACAGGGGAAAATGGCCTTCCACTGGAGCACAGAGAGAATGAAAGGAAGTGGTCATGGGTTAGACAGCTCAGGGCTGAAATAACACTTTTCTGCTGTACAATGTCATTTTAGGAGCCTGGTCTGGTTGATGACTCTACTAGTAGATGTAACAGATATAAGAAATAATAGATGTAATAAATGGATGACTATCTCTAAGAATCCTGGCTTAAAAAAAAAAACAACCTTATCATAGCCCCCCTCTTCTCTCAAAATCGCATAATGATTTCTTCCCAGTTTTAAGCTTGAGTTCATCTATACAAAGTTCTGATGCTATCTAAGGATGTGGAGACATCCATTTGGCTACCATTTGATCTAGATTTTACACTAGAGAAGGGAAATAGTACTTGAAGTTGCGAGATGTAATAGTAAGAGTTTAACACATTGTATTTACCCCTATATCCTCTTTAACTTTCTATGAACCAGATATTCTATTCTTTCTTCTTAAGAGGAGTACTGAACTCCTTTGCAACTTATTTTTTGGTGCCTACATAGAACTGTTAGAAGTTGCATCGAACTTCTCTACTATAGTGCTTCTATGTTGCTACAAAGTAGCAACAAAAGAGTAGTTCACTGATAAGTTTCTTAAGGGAACTTTTAGACTCCCTTAGGATAGGTGAAACCTTCAGAGGATTATATTGTTCCACATTTGTTCCTGGGGAGAGTCCAATTTACCTCTTCATAAAATCATAGCTATCTTCAAAAGGGAAATATGATGTAAAGATATAAATGACTCAGCACAAGACCTAACATATAGAAGACACTCCAAAGTTCTACCTTCTCTCCATTGTCTGAAACAATTTTGAAATGTCATTTTGAGAAGGAGGTCCATGACTATTTATGGTTTGAAAATTTGGAATAAGCATAAATTATGAAACAACTAAACACTTTAAATAATCTGAACAGAATAACCTGAAAGAAAAGAAAATAAATATTTGATAAAGGGTTTAAAAAAAGAAAGAAACATTATTGCTTTCCCCTTTCAACTTCTTTATTGGGGTTAGATGAAAATTTTCTCTCTTTATTTGAAGCTATTCCTGGTATTTCTGCAGCGTAAGGTTGCAAGTGACTGAGTATGGCAGAAATGGGGAATTATGGAAATACTCACTGTCTCCCTGGTGCACGGGCAGTACGTGAGTCCCAGATCGGACAATGTCTCCCTTTGCCATTACCTGCAAAAAAGGAAATGAAAAGGGATTTAATTTGCCGGACAGAGATCTGACCCCAAGTCTTGCTCTCTATGTGATATGCTTGTTTTATTGAGCCCTTGCTGGCAATAATTAGCCCTGAGAGAAGTCAGACTTTCAAAAGGAACATGGATAAGAGGTCAAAGTAGTGATGCCTAAAGAGCTTCATAAATCCTTGCCCACACAGGAGTTTACAGATGAGTCAGAGTAGTGGCCTTCCTTCTCACCAGGTAATAGAACACGAGCTCCTTCAGCTCCTGCAGGACCTGTCCATTCAGTATGTAATGTGCTTGGACTGTCTGAGCTCGGCCGCAGGGCAGTTCACGAGGCAAGGGCTCAAGGTGGACAAAGCTCTTGCTTTGGGAGAATACGAGATTAGCAGTGTGATAAGCTTCTTCATACTCTTCTGACAGCCACTGGTAGCCATAGCAGGTACTATGATCCTTGTGTCTGACCTAATGAATTAGAAAAACAATATTATCTTATAGATTATATGTCATAGAGAATCAGTGTGCTCCAGAATTGCATTCGTTTAGTATCCTACCTTAACTAGTACCTAGAAATCTTGTGCTCCACACTCAAAAGTGAGAGAGGAGGGTCCCTTATTTTGTTTATCGGTATTGCAGGCCTTTACAGGGCTGAGGCTCCTTGAGTTGGTATTGATTTTTACATTTGTGAAGAGCATAAAAGGAGGCATCCTTTGCTCTGATTAGCTTGGCTTACATTTCTTTGGCTACTTTACCTATTCAGACAGAGACATTGGAGCTATGAAACCTCACTGAGGAGACTAATCCTCCGAAACGGAAGAACTGCGTATCAGAGAGTAGGTGCCTCATCTATGATGGGTTTCAAATGGGTATTATGAATAAATGTAATATTGCAACCTTAGGGGTCTGAGAACACTTTCTGTAAATGGCATTGGTTCAAGAGTTGAGTTAGTGAAGTAGTTGAAGTCTATACTCAACTCTTAGTTATTTGCTCTTAATGTAGAGTTGAGCCAGGATTTTAATCTAATTTATCTGATTCTGGAACCTACACTTAAAAAAATTGTGGTAAAAAACACAACATAAATTACCGTCTTAACCATTTTAAAATGTACAGTTTGGTAGTGTTAAGTAATATGCAGCCCATCTCCAGAATTCTTTCATCTTGCAAAACTAAAACGCTGTCCCCATTAAATACCAACTCCTCATTTCTCCTTCTTCCCAACCCCTGGCAACCACCATTCTACTTTCCATTTCTATGGCTTTGAGTGCTTTAGATACCTCATGCAAGTGGAGTCATACACGATTTGTTTTTTGTGACTGGATATTTCACTTAGCATAATGTCTTCAAGGTTCGTCCGCACTGTAGCCTGTGACAGCCTTCCTTTTTAAGGCTGAATACTATTCCATTGTACATATATACCACATTCTGTTTATCTGTTCATCTGTTGATGGATATTTGGGTTGCTTCCACCTCTTGGCTACTGTGAATAGTGCCGCTATGAACAGGGCTGTGCAAGTATCCCTTTGAGATTCTGTTTTCAGTTCTTTTGAAGGTATACTCAGCAGTTAGAATACTGGATCATATGGTAGTTCTCATTTGGGGGGACTGCCACGCTGCTTCCCACAGCGTTTGCACGATTCATGTCGCTACACGCGAGTGCACACGTGGAGCCCCCACTTTAGCCACAACACTATACTGCCTCCTTTTAACAAACTTTTTCAAAATTGACCTTGAATTGGTATTTAGTTTCGCATTTTTTTCCCCTAAGACTAAACACAACTTGGAAATGCCATCACTTTTCGGTTGCAACCTTTCTTCCAAGACTTCTTCACATCATTGGTAACTTCCCTCCAAACTTACCCTGACGGTGAGGGAGGTGCCCGTGATGCTGGTGGTGTTGATGGAGAACTGCACCAGGCCGTGCTCATCAGTGGTGGCGTTGGAGTCATAGTGGGCTTCCTCTGCTGTGATGAAGATGAGTTTATTTGGTATAGGGACACCTTTTCCATCCGCTAGGCGCACCTGAAGATTAAAAGCTGCAGATCAGTTACGTGGCTAATATCCAATAGACACCAAACATTCATTTTATTACAAATATTTATTGAGTGTGTCTAATACGTCAGACATGGTTCAAGGCATTGAGGCTACAGCAGTGAACAAAACAAAGTTCCTTCTATCTTAGAGCATACGGTCCAGTAAAAGAGATAGCTGCTAAATAAATGCGTAATGTATACTTATTTAGTGGTAATCAGTCCTAAGACGAAAAATAGTGTAAAAGGGTAGAGAATGATGGAGATAATAGAGGTGACCTGAGAAACGTATTCTGTGGATATTTTGAAAACTCTATGTATTATATATAACTTTTGGAAAGTCACAGACCACAAGAGCCATAATGAAAATTTTTAACCCATTAGTCAAATTTAATTGAGCCTCAAATACTTATTTTATGGCAGACCATTCCCTTTCTACAGATTAGTGTTCTGAGGTTTAATATTAGCAATTGCTAATATATTGTCCTGTGTGCTCCTCTAGTTTTATATATGATATCTGCTTCTTGACCTAGATTTGCAAACTTTTGGAAGGTAGGTAGATTTTATGAGGTACTTCCCATTTGAAAAATGTAAAATTGAAAAGAAGCATAGAATATTAAATAAGGGCCTAAAGTCAAATTACTGCTAATACTGAACCCAGAAGATTAGTAGCTCAGTTCAGATTTTAAAGATGGCGATTTTTTTTCTCAGTATAAACTACTTTTGGTAGAAGGAAGCACAACCAGCAGACTTGGATTAGTATTTGTAATTGATTAACGAGATCTAAGTTTGCTAATGAAATGTCAGCTGTGTACCAGGATAGGTACAAAATTCTGATTCTTTCACTTTTGGTGAGAGTCTTATGATAATAGGATAGTTATTTAGCAGGAATAAAATCTCAAAAAAGTACAATATACTTCTGAGAAATTTAAAGAAGTGAACTTTCATTTTAGGAAGTGACCAAAGTTTCTGAACATGTTTGCTGTCATAACATAATCAAGACATTCTAAAATTTATTCCACTACTCTTTTGTGGAGCCTGGTCCCTCTGTCTTTTGCACTCTCCACAGCTGACATCTTATAATATTTCCATTAAAAACAGGATGCACAGTAATTATGCATGGAGGTACATACAACTCTCATCTCAGACTTCTGGAGTCTGAAAGCTCCATTAGCACATCTGCTTATAACAGTAAACAGAAAAATAACAGTAGCAGATTTTTTTGTAGATCTGAGAGAAAAAATTTATATCTTTAAAATCTGTGTATATTTTATTATTATTTTTTTTTTTTGCGGTACGCGGGCCTCTCACTGTTGTGGCCTCTCCCGTTGCGGAGCACAGGCTCCGGACGCGCAGGCTCAGCAGCCATGGCTCACGGGCCCAGCCGCTCCGTGGCATGTGGGATCTTCCCGGACCGGGGCATGAACCCGTGTCCCCTGCATCGGCAGGTGGACTCTCAACCACTGTGCCACCAGGGAAGCCCTGGGTATACTTTAAATATCAGTATTTTACCCCTCTGTGTACTGTTTTTAAAATATACTTGCTAAAATAAAACAAATATATTTGAATAAGTATACTTGAATAAAATAATATACTTGAAAAAGTAATGTATATATAATATCCATGAAAGGAACACTAGGTACAGTAGAATCTTTTATATTTCAAAATAAAAATGAAAGCCACCTACCCACCCATTTCCATACAAAGTTAATGTTAGAAGGATAATGTGATTGGCTATCAGGAATTTCGAGACGCTTTGTGAAAAAATGTTATAAAAATCTGAGACTGCCTGGTAAACCATGGGAAAGAGACTGAGTGACATCACTCAGTGCTGTTCCCAAAACCTTCTAATTTTGATAGTGCTTTAGAATGGTTTTATAGATTTGATGTACAAATTTACAGAGGAACAAATCTATTTTATGTGGTTTTATACCTTTGATTATATTAATCAACAGATAATATTAACCAGGTATAGTTTTAGCAGAATATGTTGTACGTATTAGGTGAGAGTACAGTTTGATTTGTGAATTGAAAAATACCTCACCTGCCCAAAGAAGGGAATCCCTCGTCTAGCGTCTGAGTCTACTTTCACAAATGAGAGTTTGGTTATGGTTCTTGTTATTTCAGTGGTCCCTTTTCCAGTTAATTCCACCTCTGAAAAAGAAGGAAAAAATAAGTTCACTTTTGGAAGGATGCTCTCCCTGAACTTATACTACTTCCTCCCTTTCAGTTCACTGTTTGGCAAAGGAACTAAATCCATGTCCATTGTTCTTCCTCCCATACCCATGAGGTATACACACCTGTTCCTTCTTCTTGAATCTTGGCCTCCACTTCAATTTTCATTTCAAACTCTTGTCTCTTCATTTGGAAGATCTTGGTCTTTACTTGCTGAGAGAAGCAGCCCTGGCTGTTTAGCTAGGAGGGGACGAAATAAAATACAAAAACATAAGACTGGACAAATCAGTGGTCAGTTAATCTGGTGGCATTTTTTTTGTTTTTGAGGCAACACAACCTAGGAATTTTGTATGATGAGAACACAATAAATATTCTCTAGGGATTAATTATAATGACACCTCACAACAGTTTCTGGCTTATAACTGACAGGTGTATTCCTTAGTATCTGATATTCCCCAGAGTGAATGAGGTGAAGAAATGAAGAAATGCCATAAAACTTGGGGGGTAATCTTACTGTAGCAGGCAGCTAACTCTTCACCGAAGCCTGGCTTCCCTTCCATAGTTTACAGCTGTGGCTGGGAAGTGGCTGCCCATCTGGGCACTGTGTTTCCCAGCTCCCTGGCATCTAGGTGGGGCCATGTGACAAGCTCTTGCTCATAGAAAGAGAGAAAAACTGACACCTTTCCCAGCCAAGGTGGTTAAGATTTGTATGCTTTTTTCTCCTTCCTTTACGTAATTGGATGGATACTCAAGGCGGCTTTAGGTACCAGGTGCTGGAGATGGTTCAACTTCAATCATTCTGGGTGCTTGGTGCACCAAGAATACCCACAATGGACAATTACAAGAAATAATTCCTATTGTGCTAAGTCACTGATTTTTAAAAAACGACTATGGCTAGCATAGAATTCTCTTACAGATTGGTCTCTTCCTGAGTTACCACCATGTTGTAACTCACTGCTCATCAACAATGCCTGGGCTGTTAATCCCTAGGAGTAGTTTCCCACATACCTGCTGACTGAACTTCTCACAGACAGCATGTGATTCTCCACCAAAGCAGTTAGAAGGGTTACTGTACTTTCTGCACATGTTTATAGTCACACGTCCTGGGACAGGCTTCCCATATGTGTATCTGTCATAACAACATTGCCAAATGGATCAAATCAGACATTGAACACCCCCATTTTCTACCTGTTTATATTTTCCCTTTAGCTATAGTATATTTTTAGACTCTGTACTTCCCTCTAATTTCTGCAGGGCTTATACAGTGTTGAGGGCAAGTAAACTAAGTAACGAAACTTCTCTTTTAGAAATTTCCAGTGCAACATGCTGGAATTTACTTCAGTCTTCTTTTACCATGTCTTTTTTTTTTTTTCTTAATCTCTAATTTTCAGTTTCATCTTTTAAAAAATATTTTTCTTTTGCCAAAGCTACACCAGATCTTAAGAGAAAAAACAATACCAACAAAACAAAACAAAGACAAGAAATAAACGCTCTCAATTCTACCTAGGAATATAAACTATTAATATGATGGTATCTCTCCTTCCATCATCCTCTTCCTATGTGTAGCCATCTCTGTTCATGTAGACTTTTACTTGTTTACTTTTTACAAAAATGGGATTGTGCCATAAATGTATCATTGATAATTGCTGTGGTTTTGAGGGTATTTGTTTCCTTCCCTTTTCAAAATACCCTCTATATCTATATCTATATTTGCAAGAGTACTGGTTCACCAGCTCTGTGGGATCAGGAGCTTGGTGACCTTACTCTGAGATAGTGCTGGGGCAGGGACCCAGCTGAAGGTCTTTAGGACTGGTTTCTTCACTCTGCCTGTTCTTTCTGTACTGCTACTGCTGGGCTGCTGGAGATGGGAGCAATAAGATCCTAGAAACATGAATTTTCAAGGTTGGAAAAGACTGACTGTGAGATCATGTCTACTCTCATCAGTGAAAATGGCAGTTCAGAGAAGTATGTGACATGCCTTAGGTAGACAGATGAGTTAGACGACATTTCTGTAATACGCCTATCTCTACAAATTCTGAATCTGAGCTATTTTTCCACTATGTGTCCAAGGTCAAGTAAATGATCTGTTGATGATTGAATTTACTTTACAACCTGGTACAGGGAAAGTCACTACCCTTCAACACTATCTCATTTGTGTGTGTACATGTGTACGTGCATGCGCGAGTAGCTTTATTAATTTCAGAATCAATCCTGTTAGCATAGCTTAGCTCTAGGAACAGTTGTCTGCCCCATCATAGTTGTAATAATGTTGGAAAGGACATGAAAGAAAATAAGAAGGGAAATAGAAAAGCAACAGGAGAGGAAAGTTCTAGAGATGGGGACGCTCCCATGTATTTAAGGTATTTGTGCTGCACTGCTTCTAGACAAGCTAGTTAAAATATCCCAAAGGGTGAGTCTCCTTTAAATAATTCCCCTCGCCAAAGATTTTTTAAAAGTATAAACTCACAGGCCACACACTGACACATTCATCTCTTCTTCCAAGATGGTGATTATCTTTGGCACTCTTACTTGCACTTCAAACTTAGGAAGCACTGTTGATTGGAGATAAAGGAAGTTGGTGATTGTTTTTCAGCTTCTGGGGAATTGGTATTTCCAGGTTCTCATAACAATTCTCTAATCATATTTTAGGGCCCTGAAAATGTAGCCCTCTTCTCCAATATATCGACCTTTCTCTCAAATGGAGATCCTGGTTGAAGGACTATGATGGATCAATGTAACCTTAATGAATTATGGGAGACTCCACTGGACTGAGAATGTTTTACATTTTTTTTGAAGATTAAAAATTGCTACAAAAAATGCTATATGACATCCTATTCACGAATCATTGATGGTCCTCATTGGATTAGAAGTAATTGGTTCCACTCCAAGCCTAATCTCACCCGTGGGAAATAGAAAGTAATTCCAAAGAAACTCAAATTCTAGGCCCTAGAAGTTTAAATATGAAAAAACTGTTCCATGGTTTTGCATAATCCATACCAAATTCCTCCACGGTGAAGGGGTGCTCTGCCATTTCACCTGATTCCTTCTGTACCACCACCTTATAGGAGCCCTGAAAGGGCTCTGATGAGAGGGGAAAGGTCAACTGCTTGAGGCCACTCTCTACCTTGAGGTTCTGCCATTGCATGATGCGATTTCCTTTGGGGTCCTGTGGACACAGTAATTGTAATTTACAAAAGAGCCCAGAGCATGAGAGACAATAAAGGAAATCTATGGGGACTCCTATGTTATCCACAAAGAGGTGGGGAGGGGTGGGGAAGGGAGATGACTTGGAACCATCTAGTGTTACATGAGTTTGAAGGCTTCTCCCTTAATGACAAGTTTCTGAAATATTGTAAGAATCTCTCAAATAAGAACATTTTCCCTAAGTTTATTATTTGTGTCTAATTATGGAATGTTTCACGTTGCTTACCTCAATATATACTAGTGGAATCTGAAAGACAAAAGAGAGAGAAAGGAGTTTAGAATTGTTCTTAGATATTTGCAGTTCTGATTTATAAGCAAGACAGCCTTATGCAGAATAACTTTATCTGTAGTAAAACACAGAAAAGTTCCAGATTAAGTTTTACAGAACTTTTGATTAATCCATTACAAGCAATTAATAAGTAATGTTAAGTACTTACTGGGTGTGAGCAACAAATGCATACGTGCCATTCATTAGGAATGGTATTTACTGATATGACTTAAATGCTTATAGTATCCCAGTGAAGAACATTCCTTTGCTGTGCTATTTTACAGATTGAGAAATCAACACTAATGGAATTATAAGTAACCATGTTCAGATCCAAATATTAAGGTGGGTCACAGAATTCTTAGGTAGTTCTAAGAATAAGGACGACTGGGAATAGCTCCTCTACTATCAACGCTTATTCATTTTTAAAACTAATATTTATTAAGTGCCTAACATGTGCTGTGTATCATTCTAGGTGCTATGAACAGAGCAATGCACAAAAGAACAACAGATCTGCTTTCATGGAGCTTACATTCTAATAGGGATGGATACATAAGAAACACAGTCATATATGAAATATATATTTTTGATATATGTAGATATATATTTGAGATATATGTTTGACATATATATTTGAGATACATATATTTTATATATATATTTGAGATATAGATAGATAGATTTGAGGTAGTGGTAAATGTCAAGAAATAAAAACAAAGCAGAGTTAAGCTGATAGAGTGAAGGGCTAGGTGTTTGATTTTAGATAGAGGAGTGTAAGTGGAAACCAGGAGACCAATTTCAAGGCTATTGTAATAGTCTTGTTTAGAGGTGATACTGGTCAGGACAAGGTCGTAGCAATTCATGTGGTAAAACATAGTCTGGATATATTTTAAACTAACATGATTTTCTGATGAAATGGATGTGGGTGAGACGGAGGAATATGCCTTAATCCTTTGCCTGAGGAGCTAGAAGAGAAAAGTTGCTTCTTTCCCTCCCATCCCTTTCCCTTCTTCACCCCCTAGCAAAGATGGGTTTGATCAGAATCAGCAGGGAATTGCAAACTCTATGGCAAGGGAAAGAGAACACTTTTAAGAGGGGAAAAGGAAGTTGGGGGCGGAGGGGCTATAGTCAGCAGAGTCCTTGGCTTTTCATTGAAAATTGCCTCTTTCTGAGATAAGAAAATGTGATTGAGGACTAGATCTGGGAGAGAAAAATTAAGACTTTGGTTTCTTGTCTACATTAAAATTGAGAGTGTTAGTCTTGAGGAACAAACATTGATTACACTCTCCTTCCTTTATAGGAGAGGTTTTGTGTTTAGAAAAAGTTTGAATCTTTGAGAAGTCATTTAAACCTAAGTTTTTTGATGGTTTATTTATTATATAGTGTATCTTTCTAGTTTGGCTAATTGAGAATTTTCTAAAGAGTAAGTTTGTGTGCCAACTGACCAAGTATCAGTACCAAGAAAGAATCAGCTACTCTCTTGACCCAGAATTCTGTTTTAAATGAGGATCTTGCACTATGGCAATGCCAGAAAGTACTGCTTTCAGTACCAGATTCTTCCTCTCCCTGGTTCTCCCCCAACACCAAAAACAAACTCTCAGCCTGTTTATATAGATAATAATAATTCTAGATCGATATTAGGACACTTACCAACTCATTCAGGGGGTGAAAATTTTCATCCAACAAGACAACACGAAATTTCACTGAAACAGAAATATTTTTCATGAGTCCCAGAAACCTGAAGCCAGGCCTATAGGCTAGTAAGACAGACTATAAGGGAACCAGGATTCCTTTGACTGGGGAATACACAGGGGAGGAAGATCTTTCTTTTTTGAAGTTGTCCTGACCATAGGCCTTTTTGTACCTGTCTGCTCTGGTTTGTAGATGGGTTTGTCTGTCTGGACAAAGACCAGACTCTCTTCATTTTTAACCAACACTGTGGTCCGCTTCTTGAATTCTTGCGTTGGTCCTTTCACTTGGATAGTGAGGAACATTACCTCCTCATTGGATGGAGATCTTGGGATCTGAAATATAGGAGAGATCCTGAGAACCCGTTCATCTGCCAAGTTTCTTCCTCCAGTCCCTGTCCCACTTCTCCCTGGGAATCTTGTCCCTTTTACTTAATTTCACTCTCTCATTCTCATCAGGGAAATTCAGCATGGACAGGAATTCACAGACAGAATGACTTCTGTCATTTACAAACGGGAAGACAGAACACAGGATGGAGGAAATTACATCAGTGAGAGAGGTCATAAATGATACTCACATCTCCTTATAGATCAGCCAATACAGGTTTTTAAAAAATGTTTTTGCTTTATTTATTTATTCATTTTTAAATTTTTATTTTATGTTGGAGTAGAGTTGATTAACAATGTTGTGTTAGTTTCGGGTGTATAGCGAGGTGATTCAGTTATACACACACATGTATCTATTCTTTTTCAAATCCTTTTACCATTGAGGTTATTACAGGATATTGAGCAGAGTTCCCTGTGCTATACAGTAGGTCCTTGTTGGTTATCTATTTTAAATATAGCCGTGTGTACGTGTTGATCCCAAACTCAATCTATCCTCCTCCCCACCCTTCCCCTGATAACCATGTTTGTCTCCAAGTCTGTGAGTCTGTTTCTGTTTTGTAAATAAGTTCATTTGTATCCATTTGTTTTTAGATTCTGGATATAAGCAATATCATATGATGTTTGTCTTTCTCTGTCTGACTTACTTCACTTAGTATGATAATCTCCAGGTCCATCCAGGTTGCTGCAAATTAGCTAATACAGTTTTTTTTTCTTTCATAATTGAGATGTTTTATTGGTTGTTTTGAGGATCAGTACACAGACATTTCAATTTGTACACAATTCTTAACATACATACCAAAACTCTAAAAAATCATGTAGTTGTGATTCTTTTCTGAACGGTTATTCCAGTGACCTTCCAGTTTAAAATCTGGAGGCAAATTTTCCTTGACAGGCTATCAAGTACCAATACCTTCAAATATTGATATGCTGTTACATCGTAAGTCCCACGAATTCACAATTTAATATCATGTACACTACATACCCAAACTGTCAATCGTTCACAGCACATTAACAAAGTTACTAGAAGAACTGGACTACCACGACCAAAGATGTTACAGAGTGCACAAAATTCTGACCAGGAGAGCCAAGATCAAGGGGTGAGTGGTTTGCTTTAGGAAATAATTCTACCAAAAACAGCACGGGAAGAGAAGTAATTTAAAGTGTTCAAGGCATTAAATGCACAACTGACTCCAAACTGCCATTTAGTATGCTTTGTATTATAGGATATAAAATATCGCCCCATCTATGGAATGTTAAGCTGGCACCCAAGACAATGCCTGCCACATTCAATATCCCACTATTTTCTGGTTGTACCAAAAAATAAACAACCAGCAAATGATTTCACCTCTTAAAAAAAAGCATTTACACTTAAAAAATGGGATGAGGTAGGATTCCCTCCTTTTTAAAAATGTTTCTAAAGCTACTAAAAAACTTGCATTTACAAAATAGTTGATAAAAATATTCCTCTGTATTGTACAAGAAGGGAGACAGGAACCACTGATAGGACCAAGTGTGTGATATTCATTAGACTTGGCTTCTTTCTCTCCTGCTTCATCAGAGGCTGGGCTCTCCTCGTTTTCAGTTTCTCCGTTTTCTGCAGGTGAGTCTTCTTTAGTCTCTTGGTTAGCCACTTCGGCCTGTTTTCCCTTTGCTCCCCTTTTCCTTTTTGTTTGCACGTTTTTGTCTGAAGATATATCCTTTCCTGCCGCTTTTTTGGCTTCGTTTCCACTTTTTCGGGAGCCGGTTTCGCTGACAGCCTTGCCAGCCTCCTCTTGGGCTCCTCCTTCGCCGCCCCGTCGGCGGAGCTGACCTTCCTCTTGGCCATGGTGGCGGCGGGGCTGGCGCGTGCCGGGGGCCTGCGAGCCGCGCACGCCGAGAGCCTTGGTGAAGCTGGGCTGCCTGGCCACTGCCGGTCCTCCCGCCGCCCGAGCTCGCTAATACAGTTTTGATTCACTTATACACTGAACTTTACCAAACTGATGTTATGTGGTAAAAGAGCATGGTAGAAGCATCTCTTAATGCTATAAGAAAGGAAACTGCAACATATTATTGGCTGTACGCTGTAAGGATTCTATATATGGGCAACTCTGAAGAGCTATTGGATAGTCACTCATGGTAATTTCTACAAGTTCACTCTTAGAAAGAGTATGGGGTGGTGTGTTCCTGTCAGCCCACTACCGGGGCTTATGTTAAACACTGGCCTAGTTTTCTTTGTTAGTATTTTTTCCATTTTAATTTTCAGGAGAACTCATATTTTCCCTTTGTCTAGTGCATACTGCTTTTCTTTTTTTTCTGGTTAATAGGAATTTTCTCTAATCATTAAGTTGATTTTAATATCTCTATAAATATTGGTCTACCATTATTTATATTGGAAATTCATGCATTGCTGCTTAATTTCTATACTTAGTCGCTACATTTAGATTCCTTCCTGAAGTCCATGCCAGCCTCTCAAAGTCTTATCTTGACTGAATTCTGGTTGCCTATGTTCCCAACCGATAGAAACAAGTATTTTAAGTCAAACAGCCATACTCACAGTGAAGGAGACACAGTGGAATAAGTCTTTCTTTGCCACCACATCAGTAAAGAGGCTTCTGTTCTCTCTGAGGGACTCCAAGGAGGCGCTTACGGTCACCGTCTCATTCAGGTGCCTCAGAAGGAGGCAGCCCTTCTCAGGGGCCCCAGTGTGGAGCAGGGAGGGGACCAGCACCATGTAGTGCCTGGGGATGGGGGAATCCAGTTAGAGGAGAGTGTAGGAGGCGAGGCATTATTACCAGCAGCACTATCTTCCACCGTAATTCTTGTTCCTATGTTAGTTCTATGCCAAGAGAAGACATGTTGATAAGCATGAAATTGATCTCTGCCGTTGGAGGGCATGCATGGGAATTACTCCCCTTTCCATCGTCAGTGCCATGTCAGTGAACATTTTACTTGAAGTAAGCCTTTAAGAGGTTAACATTTGCAGGTATACCTCACTTTAAGGAACCCAAATATCAATCTGTGAGCATCTGAATTCAAATATGCTAATTATATATATTTATGCTGTAAATCTATTTTACATTAGGGTTGCTGTAAAAAGCAAGCAAGTTCTCATGTGGAACACTACAGAAACCAATCCACTTACAGAACATATATATATATATATATATATATATATATATATATATATATAAAACAAGCCTGTAAAAATGGAATGGCAAGTTCTTGCTTTCCACTCTGAGGCTTAAAGAGAGTCCTTAGTTTAAAATCTCAGTGTGTTAAGCAACTAATGAAATCTTAGTGTGTTACCTAACCCTGGATGTTTGCATATTAAATATTTGCTTTTCAGCTCAGGGTAGACAAAAATGGTCTACTCAAGAATGGTCTTCTAGAGATTGAATTTGGGGTCCTCATGAACAGAACAGAAACTTTCTCAATACTCTCATATATAATTTTATTGACACTTGAGTTTTCAAACATTTTTGCTCACAGAATTCCTATTTTTAGACACTATGCCCTCCTTACAGTTGTTCAAGTAAACATCTATTTTTTTTATCACAAGTTTAAACAATAGTAAAATATATTATTTTTGATGAAATTTTAAATTAAAACTTACATTACTTTTTTGTACATCTCCCATCGAATCTTAAATATCATAGTGATAAGATATCCAGTATGATCTATTTAAAAAATACACCAAAATGTTCTTTTTGTAATGATCAGAAATTTAGCATCTTTCCCCCTTTTCCTCTGTGAACTTTCATGCCATTTACCACACAGAAGTTTGTCCTAACATTTCTATGCTTCAAAATATTTTATGGATCACTCTTCCTTCTTTGTTTATATATATATATATGTGTGTATATACATATATATATGTATATACACACACATGCATATATATATATACACATATATATGAAATATTATATGTGGGTATATAAATTTAACTTTAACTCTTCTTTTAAATTTAATGTGACCTTAAAGCTGTAAATGTTAAACATTTTCTTCTGGATTGAATTGTTTTCAAAAGTCTTACTAGTATACAACTGATCAAAACAAAATAAATATATTACAAATTATTCATATTTATTATATATAAAATCAAAATACTTTTGAAGTACATCTTTAATGAAAATAATGAGTTGTTCTTATGTATCCATGGATGGATATTCCTTATTGCAAGAATTAAATAAGGTCTAACATTAACTCTGTTGCTGTTTTTCGTTTGTGTAGATATAAGTACCATGAAAAATTGTTCACTTAAAAGTAAATAAATGACAGATGAAACAATTATATCATTTTTACCAGTTCTTGTAACTCCTTCTGCATTACATGCCAAAGATCACCCAGTGCCCTATTATCAAGAATTGCTTCTAATTGTTTATCAGCTGGTATTTCCCTTAGATCTTCCTTCAATTTTGTTGAAACAAAGAATTCGTCGCCACAAGATCTGCAAAAGGATTTTTTCTCCTGTCATTAGAGTCCTTTGCTTTCTCAACATCAACATCGGTATTTCAGATTGCTCCTTTATTTGGCACCCTAGGGATTTTTATACTCCAGGACAGGGTTCCACAGTAACATCTGATTGAGGGAGGCTTGTCTTTCTCTTTTAAAGTGAAAGATAGGAAATTAAGACAGGGGAGGTAAGAAAGGATAAATAGCATGGTCTCAAGCAGATCAATATGAATGTGAGGATCTGAAAATTGATTCCTTTAAAAGAATCACTTTCCAATGCCCTTTAGAAAGTCTTTGTATATCTCCAGAGAATTTAGAGATTCAGAGATTCAGAGATCCAGAGAGTTGGAGAAAAATGGTTAAGAATAAGTGAAGACTGAATAAACCAGATTTGTAAAATCTCATAATTGGAAGACACCTTAAAGATAAGAAGGTGACAGTTCCATAGGGAAGACAAATGAATGATAAGGAGGATTTGAAATAAAGGAAAGGACTCTTCAAGTTTATGCTCTATGTGAAACTCACGGTATTCCAGAGACTGAGGCATCTGTAGGCAGGAAGACCAGAAGAAGGAGAGTAAGACTTGGATGGAGGAGTTTGTTCTTCTTCTCCCCCATGCTGCAGGGAGAAGGGACCAGAGGAGACCAGACTGTATTGTGCCTTTCTCCCTGCAATTGGTCTGGTCCCAAACATTCCTCAGAGCAACTAGGCTTTATGCTGTTCTCTGTGTAAACAGGAAGTTCCACCCACACAAGGTGTCTAAACAAAGTAGAGGTCTTTGAACATTCTCTGAAAGGGTCATTGCTCTCAGGGACTTAATTACAGTCAAGGTTAATTCCTGGTGGGCTAAATAGGATTCCTGGAGGGATAAAATCCACATTCCCATTAGTGTTCACTTTCCCTGGGTTTTACCGTAAAGCAGCTAATCGGCTTTTCAACCCCTTCTCTCTCTTACTCCCTCCTTCCCACTTCCCCATAGTGCCTTGTATGGCTTTCCTCACATCTCTTGCATGAATAGCTGGCAGGGGAAGCTATAATTTAAGCAACACAGGACAGGCTCAAAATAGGTATTTCACTACAAGTCAGTCTGCCTGCAAGCCCTCCATCAGATATGTGTACCTCAAATGTTGAAGCAGTTTCAGAATTCAGCAGTCATCTATGCAAAAGACATTGGGTTAAAAGAATAGCTTTTTGAGCTTGGGGTTTTTACTGGATTGCAGATAAAGGGCTAGGTTGTGGAAGAATGATGATAGAAATATTTTCCTGTATTAAGGAAGTGAAAAGATGAAAGGAGAAATAGCAGGACCTCAGAAACAAGCTTTGACTTACTGTGCCTAACAAAGATACCAATTGCCTTTACCATCTACTATACAAACACATTTTGTTACTGCCTTCTAAATGTGCAACTCCCCTTCAATCTTTAATCATGTTAACTATTTTATTCATCCATCCATCTGTCCATCCATCCATCCATCCATTCATCCATTCATTCATCCAACTGTTTGATTGTTTTGTACGTGTTTATTGAGCCTGGTTGGTCTAGGAATCATACAAAATCATGGAGATGGATGATCAAATATGAAGAAACAGATTGCACATTCTTGCAGGTGTAAAAGCAGACAAATAAGCAATAAAAATACAGTAGCCAGACATTATTATTGGAGAAGTTCAGGATGCTCTGGGAGCACTGAACAGGGACACACAATGCAAACCTTGGCCTTGGAAAGGAAATCTAAGGTAAAGCAAAATGTAAATCAAGTTCTAGAGTGTAGATGGTGGTTAGCCAGAGGGAAGTAGGAGATGAAAAGTGCATTCTAAGCACATAAGGAATGACATAAACAAAGGCACAGGAGGTAAAAACCATCATGAAATGTTTGGTAAAATGAAAAGTGTTTGGTATGAAGAAAATGCCTGTACACTTAGAAAAGTGGTGAAGCAAGCTTGCTTCAAATAAAAAAGGAACCTGTTGGTACTACTAGGGTATTTGGGGAGTAATCAGTGAAGTGACTTCCCCAGATTTGTTTCTTGGAAAGATCACATTTACTGAAATTTGGAAGACTGATTGGAAGGAGGTAATCCAGGAGGCAGGGTAGGAGTTGCACAATTATATTGGTGAGAAATGATGATATTTTGAGCTAGGGTGTTCATAATGAGATTGGATAGAGGTTGACAGATTTATATCATATTTAAGAGGTAAAATTATAGTACACAGTGAATACATGAATGTAATGGGTAAAGGAGAATGTGCTTTTCAGTTTTCCTGGTTGGTCACTGAGTGACTTGCGTTGCCTTTAACTGGTCGAGTGAAACACAGGAAACGGTGGGAAGGAGAACAGAGGGCTGAGGGTTGGGAAGAGAAAGAGTCTAGTTTTAGAAAGCGCTTGTGGGATAGTCCAGTAATATTTGTAGGGAGTTTAACATTTGCATCTAGAGCTTAAGGCAGTGTGATCTAATAAAAATATAAGGTGAGCCTCCTATGTAATTTTACATTTTTCCAGTAGCCACATTGAAAAACAAAAAGAAACAGATTAAATTAACTTTAATAATATAATTTACTTACCTCAATATTGCCAAAACATTATCATTTCAACATTTAATCAATATAAAAATTGTTAATAAGATACTTTAAATTCTTTTTTCATACTAAGTCTTTGAAATCTGATGTGAATTCTACACTTACAAATATTAATTTAGACTAGCCACATTTCAAAAGCTCAATAGCCCATGTGGCTACTGGTTATCAGATTAGACATAGCAGGTTTAAAGCAATGTTTTTCAAATTATGGGTCACCATCTATAGTGAGTTGTAATGTCATGATCAGTGAGTCATGACCAAGAGTTTTAAAAATGTAATAGAACACAATAAAATAGAAAACACAGTGTACCAAACAGAATAAGTGAAACTATTGATTTTGGAAATATTCGTTTCAATGTTGTGCAGCAGAAACTTTGGTTGTGTCCTATTACCCCTTCTCCAATTCTGTCTTTAATACTAGAACACCTGAGTTTTCTCTGGGCACAAACTGCCTCACTGAAAACTTTCATTTCCTAGCCTTCTCCTTTAAGGCTGGGCATGGTATACGGCTAAATTCTGGTGATTGACATGTGAGTGCAAGTGATGTATGCAACTTTCAGTTCATGATTTAAAAAGGAAGGGCTAGGTTCTGTGCCTCCCTTTGCTTCCTACCACTGGCTGGAATGTGGACATGTGGGCGGTTGTCCGATCTTCCATTGTAGGTAATACGATGGAAGCCATGTGTCAAGGTAGGCAGAACAACAAGCAAGACATAGACTGAAGAGGGAGGAGATATGGGGATGTATGTATACGTAGAGCTGATTCACTTTGTTATACAGCAGCAACTAACACACCATTGTAAATCAACTATACTCCAACAAAGATGTTAAAAAAAAAAAAAGAAAAAAGGAGGCATAGACTGAATCCCTGAATCATCCAAAGGCCATTTTAGCTTGGACTTTCATGTAAGAGAAAAACACTTTCTCTTATTTAAAAGCCTTTGCATTTTGATATATCTTTGTTCGAGCAGTAAAACTTGTATCCTAACTAATATAATTTCTCTTTCTTTATTACTATCTCTATCATTTCTATCTTTAACTATGAGTGTTCTGAGTCACAATGTAAAGATTACATTGTGAAAATGTGATTTCAGTGTTACATTGCAAACTGATGAAAATATACAAAATTCTTATTGTAGGTTAAAGTTAAAGCAATCTGAACACCACCAGTTTACTGAGATCTGGCCTATTTGTACAGATTAGAGATTTATCAGCTTATAGGGAGAGCTGATGCCATTGAAATAGATAATATGGGATGAAAATGGAAAATAGTCCAGGACAGAGCTAGGCAAGGGCACCCAGATGTAACCCGAATGGCTAGACAGAGAGAGAGAAACACAGGAGAGTGTGGGATCTCTGAGTCCCAAAGAAGGGACATTTTAAGAAAATAGTCAAGAGAAGGTTTTTACTAGTCAGAGTGATTGGGGCTTTATGCCAACACATCAATGTTAATAGCATACAAAATTGAAAAAAATCATTTCAAAAGTTTGCATCATTTTATAATACATTGATTCAAAACATAACAGAAATTAAATGGATTTTAAGAAACTAGAAATAACTAAACACTTATTTGCAAGGTTAATTACTTAAAGAAATAATTAATAGCATTCATTTGGTGCCTTATCAAAAATTACAAAGAGCATCTGTAAAGATTATTGCTGAATCCCTGGCTATTTGTGTCAAATGCCACTCACTGTGAAATCAAATAATAGATCGAATGATCTTTTTTTTTTTTTTTGCTGAATTGAGGGACAAGAAGAATATGGGGACCCAGCTTTAAGGGTCTGTGTGGAGCAGAGCCTGACTGCAGCTCAAGGGGGAGTGAGAGGGAGGTTTCTGAGTTTATGTGAAGGGAAGGAGAATGATAGGGCAGTACTCAGCAGAGATGTCGGGCTGAGAGGGAGGTTTCTTTAAGAGGAGAGAGACTTGAACAAGTTTAAATGAAATGTTGCTTCTGTAAATGCTGACAATCAAATAAAAGGGAGAGGTTGAACACTGTGAGTGAGAAGTGATAGTCCCAAGAGAGAGAACTTTGAGGTTGCGTGAGGTGGACATATTAAGTAAGTGGATGGCGGAATTATCCTCAGGAGAAGCGACACCACTTCAGTATAATCGCAGATAAAGAGGAACGTTTTATCTAAAATGCTCCCATCACGAAGACAGAGCTTTCTCTTCTTGGGAAGACAGAAAATGAGCTTGAGGGGGGAAAAATGACTGGATCAGTTGTCAGGGTACCTGAGCCCTAGTTCTGACTCATTATAAGGTCCTGGGTGACTCATCTCACTCCTCTGAGCCTCAGCTTCCTCACAGATAAATATGGGGTTAATAATATCTGTCCTGTCAGCTCCAAGGGGTACTTTTATACAAGATGCTATTATGGAACCGTTTTTAAAACTGTGAACCTTACTGTACCTGTCAGAATTAATATTTATATTTTGAATCTTAATGACTGAGAAAGAGGTCTATTTCATCTGTCTGCTGTGGGCTTTGATATAGGGCAGCATCCAAATAAAGAAAGTTAGGCTACCTGAATACCAAGTCCTTGACAGAAATGACGGCACACAACTTGGACAAGTTCTGCACAGTTTCGAGGCATTTAGCAAATAATTACTGTTAGAAAGCTGAGGTAAAGGGTTAAGAGAAAAAAGAAGGTAAGGGAAAGAAGGAAGGCAGTTTATGGTAAAGAAAGTAAGGGAGCAAAATGCAGGAAATAGCCATTTAAATAGAACAAGGAGAATCATTTGGGAATTGAGAAAAAAGATTAGGAGGTATTGGGCCTTAACAAAAATAAACAGAAAAAAATGTTTCCCCTGTATTGCTGTAGTGCTTGCTGGGGACTGAATGTATTTTCTCTAATGGCACCACTGGTTACACATACGCTACCCGTAGTTCCTAATAAGTGATAATGAAGGACATTTCAGCTGGTTACATATTATATTAACCGCTTTCAAAAATCAGAAAGCTCAGTTACTGGAATACCACATTCGCTCTATCAGACAGTATACTTGCTTTACCTTTCCGT
This sequence comes from Monodon monoceros, assembly GCF_005190385.1. Classification (NCBI taxonomy): domain Eukaryota; kingdom Metazoa; phylum Chordata; class Mammalia; order Artiodactyla; family Monodontidae; genus Monodon; species Monodon monoceros. The sequence goes on from NW_021703783.1 coordinate 7,373,536, forward strand.
AAATATCTAGGGCAAACTTGGAGTTAGGGCAACGTGTATCTACAGAGATGTTCTCAAAGATCAGAGTGTTTCTCATTTGTGCTATCTCAATGCTCCTTTCTCATTTTTAATGAGAAAAAATATTTGAATGTACAACGATAAAAAGCATAACAAATCCTCAGATCGTTTCTAAACAATGTACTTGCCATAGTTTCTCAAAATTATCAAAATTTTAGTGTGTTATCTTTTAAATTGTTCTTTATCTTGTTTTGTTTTTTTAAATTTATTTAAATTTATTATTTTTTAAGATTGATCTGATGACTCTCAAGCTTTATTTATCTATTTTGGCCATGCTGTGCAGCATGCAGGATCTTAGTTCCCTTAGTTCCCCTGACCAGGGCTCGAACCTGTGCCCCCTACAATGGAAGCGTGGTCTTAACCACTGGACCACCAGGGAAGTCCCTAGCACGTTATCTTTTAAATTAAACTCCACTTGTTCCTTTAAGTTTCTAAAGAGTACTGATATTCACAAATCTCATCTTTTTTACTAGACGCTACATTGTGATGCAGAGGAATTAGTGCCCGAATTAAAACAATTTATTACAAACAATAGAATTCAATGTCTGTCCTTACATATACATACTTTGGGGCATGTAGAAGTATTTTTGTATGGTGAACCTGTGCTGTAAATTTGCTATGTCAAAGAGTATACACATTTAAAACTTTTATAGTACTGTTACATCCCCTTTCTGAAATGAATCTGCCAGAAATAGAGACACAGACGTAGAGAACAAACATATGGGCACCAAGGGGGGAAAGGGGGAGTGGGATGAATTGGGAGCTTGAGATTGACATATATACACTAATATGTATAAAATAGGTAGCTAATGAAAACCTGCTGTATAGCACAGGGGACTCTACTTAATGCTCTGTGGTGACTTAAATGAGAAGGAAATCCAAAAAAGAGGGGATATATGTATACATAGAGCTGATTCACTTTGCAGTACAGCAGAAACTACCACAACATTGTAAAGCAACTATACCCCAATAAACAAATAAAATAAAATAACTCTGCCAATTATCTTCTACCAGCAATGTCTACAACTGCATTTTTCCCATGCCTTTAAAAAATTTCCCAATCTGATAGGAAGGAGTGCGTGACATATATTTTTCTTTTTCAAGTTTATGATTACTAGTGATGTATTATATCACTGTTACTTGTAGGAACTCTGTTGCTTATATTTTAACTTTGTCTTGGGGTTTTATTTTCTGATTAGGAAGTCCTTTTGTACCCCCAAATTGTAAAACTATGCTACATGTTTTTCCTAATTTAAATATTTGTGCTTCGTATTTTTATCTCTAACTCTATACAGTTTATTTTTGAATATGAGACTAGGTAGGGAATATGTTTCAGGGTGAGTTTTCCTTTAGTGAATGGAAAATGTGTGTGTGAGTGCACACACGCATAGGGTTGTTTCATGACTCTTTACTTTATGAATCCACTTTGTTCTCTGTGACTCTCATGTTTACCCTGGAACTTTTCAGTGTAAGAACTTTTGTTTTAGAGAGTTATATTTAGTCTGGGAGCGAACAATAGAATCAGATTTTAATAGGAAAAGATAAAATTATTTGTCAAGTTTTATTTAATTACTTAGATGATAATGATGATACGGACAACAACAGTAATGATAGCTCGTAATTACATAGTGCTTACTATTTATATGACTGTGCTGAGTAATGTTCTAAGAGCTTTAGATGCTCTAATTTATTTGATTTTTGTTATGCCCAAATGTTATTGAATCGCAGGTTCTTAAAATAACACACAATTTCTAGTAATATAAAATTTTGTAAGAAAAATTATGGAATATATTTTGTAAGATACTATTAAAGCTGTTAAGTTTTAAATGGTATTGCTTTTTAAATTCATGTGTTTTCATAGCAAGTTATAAACACACAATCTCCTATTACTTCATTTGAAATAATCAAATATAATATGAGGTAAAATTGTTATTTATGAAGCAAAGTGTATGAAATCAGGAAGTGTGATACCTCTAGCTTTGTTCTTTTTTCTCGGGATTGCTCTAGCTAGTCTGGGTCTTTTGTGGTTCCATATAAATTTTAGAATTTTTTTGTTCTATTTCTGTGAAAAATGTTCTTGTGATTTTGATAAGGATTGCACTGGATCTGCAGGTTGCTTTAGATAATATGGACATTTTAACAATATTAATTCTTCCAATCCACGAGCATGGAATATCTTTGCATTTCTTTGTGTCTTCTTTAATTTCTTTTATCAAAGTTTTCAGTTTACAGGTCTTTCACCTCCTTGATTTAATTTATTACTAGGTATTTTATTCTTTTTGTTGCAATTGTAAATGGGATTGTTTTCTTAGCTTTCTGGCTCATTTCTGCTAGCTCATTGTTATCATGTAGATATGCAACAGATTTTTGTATGTTGATTTTGTACTCTGCAGCTTTACTGTATTTATTATTTCTAATAGCTTTTTTTGGTGGAATCTTCAGGATTTTCTGTATATAAAATCATGTCATCCTTAAATAGTGATAGTTTTATTCTTCCTTTCCAATTTGGATGCCTTTATTTCTTTTTCTTGCCTAATTGCTCTGGCTAGGACTTCCAGTACTATGTTCCATAAGAGTGGCAAAGAGTCTTATAGTGTTCAAGGAGCAGGGTGTGATCAGCTGGTGGGCATTCTTCTGATTGGTTGGTGGTGAGGTAATTGGGAGTCAACATCATCAACCTCTGGTTCCAATCAGTCTGGAGTCTACGTGCTTTGTGGGCAGCACACAGTCCCTTAACTTCTTTCACCCGGTGGGGGTTTCAGTATCTGCAAAACAGCTCAAAGGACATGACTCAGAATATTATCTATAGTCCTTGAGGAAGAACTGAAAGTCCTTGACTTTGTTTAATGGCTAAAGTATTATTATTTTGTCTTGCTTGACTGTTTTCCTTTCTGCATTTTCTTATTTCTCTGATTAGATTTATTCTTTTTTTTTTTTTTCTTTTGCAGTACGTGGGCCTCTCACTGTTGTGGCCTCTCCCATTGCGGAGCACAGGCTCCGGACGTGCAGGCTCAGTGGCCATGGCTCACGGGCCCAGCCGCTCTGCGGCATGTGGGATCTTCCCGGACCGGGGCACGAACCCGTGTCCCCTGCATCGGCAGGCGGACTGTCAACCACTGCGCCACCAGGGAAGCCCACCTCTGCGTTTTTTGATTAGTATTTGCATGAAACTTCTTTGTCCACCCCTTAACTTTTAGCCTTTGTATGTCCTTGAATCTAAAGTGAGTCTTTTGTAGACAGTATACAGTTGGGTTTTGTTTTTTAATCCTTTCAACCGCTCTATGACTTTTGACTGAAGAGTTTAGTCCATTTACATATAGAGTAGTTACTGATAGGTAAGGACTTACTATTGCCATTTTGTTTATTCTTGTCTATTTCGTATTTCTCTTGTTCCTCTCTTGTTGTCTTTCTTTGTGGTTTGATGATTTCTTGTGGTGGAATACTTTGATTCATTTCTCTTTATCTTTTTATATACCTACTGTAATGTTTTTGTTTTTGTTGTTACTGTGAGGCTTGCATTAAGTGTTTTATAGGTATAGCAGTCTGTTTTAAGATAATTAACAACTTAACTGCAATCACGTAGTCTACACTTTAATCCCACTTACATGTTATGTAATTCATGTCAGATTTTACTTTTTTCTATATTGTGTTTCCATTAAGAAATCTGTGGTTATAGCTATTCCGCTACAATAGTTATGCTTTTAATATATATACTAGCATTAAAAGTGATTTATGTGCCACCATTACAGTATTACAATATTCTCTATTTGTCTTTATACATACCTTTAGTGATGAAATTTGTACTTTCATATGTTTTTATGTTGCTGTTGAGCACCTTTGTGTTTCAACTTGTAGAACTGCCTTTAGTAGTATAAAGTGGATCTAGTGATGATGAACTCCTTCAGGTTTTTGTTGTTTTTTTTTTCCCCAGTCTGGGAAAGTCTTTATTTCTCCTTTATTCTTAAATGACAGTTTTGCTAGGTAAAGTATTCTTGGCATTTTTTTTCCTTCAATACTTTGAATATGTCACCCTCTTCTCTACTGGTCTCCAAGGTTTCTGCTGAGAAATATGACGATAGTCTTATGGGTACCCCCAGGTATGTGACAAGTTGCTTTTTCCTTGCTGCTTTCAAGATTCACTCTTTGTCTTTGACTTTTGATGATTTAATTATAATGTGTGTCTATGTAGACCTCTTTGAATTCAACCTGTTGGGAATTTGGGGGTTGCATGAATCTGGATGTTCTTTTATCTCCCTAGATTGGGGAAATTTTCTGTTATTATTTCTTAAATGCCCCTTTATCTTTCTCTTCTCCTGGGATTCTCATCATGTGTATATTGTTCTACTTCAGGAGATGCCATGACTCACATAGGCTTCCTTCACTCTTTTCTATTCTTTTTCTCTTTTTGTTCCTCTAACTAGGTAATTTCAAATGACTTGTCTTTGAGTTTGCTGATTCTTTCTTTTGCTTGATTGATTTTACCTTTGAAAGTCTCTTAAATTTTCAGTTCAGTCATTATATTCTTCAACTCCACGATTTCTGTTTGGTTCTTTTTTAATCGTTTCTGTTTCTTTATTGAGTTTCTTATTTTGTTCATGTTTTGTTTTCCTAATTTCATTTAGATATCTATCCATGTTCTTTTGTAGCTAATTGAGTTTGTTTAAGAAGATTATTTCAAATTCTTTGTCAAGCAATTCATGAATTTCCTTTTTTTTTTTTTTTTTTTTTTTGTGGTACGCGGGCCTCTCACTGTTGTGGCCTCTCCCATTGCGGAGCACAGGCTCCGGACGCGCATGGCTCACGGGCCCAGCCGCTCCGCGGCATGTGGGATCTTCCCGGACCGGGGCACGAACCTGTGTCCCCTGCATCGGCAGGCGGACTCTCAACCACTGCGCCACCAGGGAAGCCCCATGAATTTCCATTTTTTAAGGATTGGTTACTGGACCTTTATTTGTTTCCCTTAGTAGTGTCATGTTTGTCTGATTCTTTGTGATCCTTGAAGACTTGAATTTGTGTCTCTGCATTTGAATGAGCCGTCACCTCTTCCAGTCCTTACAGACTAGTTTTAGCAGGTGAAGACCTTCTCCTACCTGGTTCCTGGACTGATGGGACTATCACTGAGGTCATGGTCAAGTGGGCTGGAGGCAGGTCTCAGGGATGCTTTGGATCTTCAGTTGACTCCAGGGTCACCAGACCTGTTACCATGGGGCACAGACAGATGTTGCTCCTCCAGAGTGTCTGGATGGACAGGAGTGCCTTCGGGGCTCTGGTTGAGTGGGGCTGAATCTGGATCACAGGGATGCTACCAGTTTCAGTCAGGTCCATGGTAGGTAGGCCTGCTACTGGAGTCATAGTTGGGCATAGTTCATTCTGGGACACGTGGGTCTGGTAGCAGGACCATGGACAAGCAAGACTGGAGCTGAATCCACAGGGAGATAGGGCTACTACCAGATTACAGCCAGGTCCATGGTCAGTGGGTCTGCTCCCAGGGTATGAGCCTGCCTTCTCAAGGCAGCTTTCCTCAGTCTTTGGCTCCACTGGGGTGCTACAACTTTCTACCTGGATTCCAAAGCTCCCCCAAAGACATTTTCATTTGTGCACGGTTTTCAGATTGGTATTTCTGTGGGAGGATAAGGGCTGGGGACTTCCTGTTCTGCCATCTTGCTAATGCACTCACATATTTTATTTTTTATTAGAAAGTTAAAAAATGTTAATTTTTATTGGATGAAATAAGTTGATTTTTTGTTATTGGTATAAATATTTTATGATATAATTTTATAAATGGAGCTTAAATGACCTGATTAAATCTGCTGCGCTATCATGCATAAAGCACATCTTAATACATTGACTACATTTCTAGTTTCAGGTTCTCTCTTGCTTGTGAATTAATTGGAGTTAAGAATCTTCCTAAATTCTTTACACTTTTCTTTAAAATTTATAGTTATTTCCTCTAGGTCTAATAAATGGTATTTTAAAATATTAATTTCCTTTGAGTATTTCCAACAACTTCAACCCAATTTTTATGTAAAAACTGAGATTTTTTTCATATTTATACTCTATCAGTTTGTGTAATTTATCACTAAAATTTGTAATTGTAGTAATGCAGATTTGGCAATAAACCACAATGATTCTGAGTAAGCATGTAAACTTGACTGTTAAGAGCAAAACTGTGAGGTTTTGAGAGATTATTATTTGCCACAAGCCTTTAACATTTCACTGGTTTTGTTTTCTGAAATGAAGAATGTTATTTCATCTGGTGAGTCTCTTAAGTGAAGACTAAAGTTTTTACTATAATTCATTTAAATGTTATGTAAACATGATATTCCATTGAAACTTTATTTCAGAGGAGTAACAAGTGTTAAGATTTTATGTTTAGAACAAAATTTACTCTATGAAGCAGCTTTTCATGTGACATAGCACCTTTTGAGGGGAAAATTTGAGTTTTGTCTGCTGTTTCTCCTGTGGCTCATCTTTGTATTAAGCTGGTCTTAACATAGACTCCTTAATTTTTACAGAAGAATGCATAATTTACCACAAAAATTCTTATAATTCGTTAAGAATGCAATTAATTTCTAAGTCAAGAGACAGTTATTCTTCCACCGGTTTTCTTTGGCAGAAGCTGGGGTGGAGTGTTTGGAGTCAGAAGATATTTCATCCTTTCAGTTACACTTTTAAAGGATGTTGAATCTATTCACTTCCCTATATATTTATGATCTAACTTTTATGAAACCAAACCACTGGAAAACTACACACCTGGACTATATTATCTTGGCTTGTTAACAGAATTTCATTAGGTGGCTTGCTATTTAATGTTATCAACTAGTCATAACCTCTTTTTTCTTTCTCTTTCTTTTTTTCCTCTCTTATTTCATCAGAAGATGGTTGCAAAAAACAATAATATTTAGTTCTTAAAACCTACACAGTCTGACTCATCATAGACATTTAATAACAATAAATATTTATTAAATGAAGAACCATATTAAATTTAATTCTTAAATTGATGCTAAATATAGATTGTTGTTGAAGGCATTATTCATCATCACTAGTTGATGATAAGTTTATGAATTCATTCAGCAAACATTATATTGATAAATTCTGTTGGTGATAATGTAAGCGCAAATAAACAGTCACTATTTAAGAAAAGAATTGGAGAGAAGAAAGTAACTTTTCATTTTTTCACGTTTTTCAAATATTTCTCTGATTATAAAAATAATGCACATGTAAAAATATAGGCATGAAGAAAATAGAAAACAACACATGATCCTCCACTCCATATATTTCCAGTCTATAGGTATTATTGTATATAATAATATATATGAAGAGGCAGTTGTAAATTTTCCTTTTCCTTTTTTTTACCATTTTGACCTTTTTAAAATGTGCACTTCATTAGTATTAAATACATTCAGTTGCTGTGAAACGGATTTCCAGAACTTTTTATCTTGAAATTTAGAGCCTATACTCATTAAACAACCACTCCCCTTTTCCCCTTTGTCCTAGCTCCTGATAACCACATTCTACTTTCTGTTTCTTTGGCTTTGATTACCTTAGATACCAAGTGAACTCATACAGTATTTATCTTTTTGTGGCCTGCTTATTTCATTTAGCATAATGTCCTCAAGATTCATCCAGGTTGTAAATGTGACAGGATTTCCTTTTTAAGACTGAATAATATTCCATTGTGTGTTTATACCACATTTTGTTTATCCATTCATCCATCAGTGGATATTTACATTGCCTCCACCTTTTGGCTATTGTGAATAATGCTACCATGAACATAGGTGTACAAACATCCCTTTGAGACCTCACTTTTAGTTTTTCTGGATATATTCCCAGAAGTGAGTTTGCCCCATCATATGGTAGTTCTAGTTTTAATTTTTTGAGTTCTCATAGTATGTTTCATAGTGGTTGCACTGTTTTACAATCCCACTTACAGTGCACAGAGTTCTGATTTCTCCATATCCTGGGTTTTTTTTTTTTTTATTGTAACCATCCTAATGGATATAACCACAATAATAATAATATCTTATTGTGGTTTTAATTTAGATTTATTTGATGATTAGTGATGCTGAATATCTTTTCATATGTTTATTGGCTATCTGTATATCATCTTTGGAAAAATGCCTATTCATGTCTTTTGCTCATTTTTAAAAAATCCAGGTATTTGATTTTTTGTTGTTGAGTTGTAGAAGTTCTTTATATACTATGGATATTAACCCCTTATCAAATATATGATTTGCAAATATTTTCTCTCATTCCATAGGTTGCCTTTTCACTCTGTCAATTGTGTTTTTTGATCTATGGAAGTTTTTAAGTTTGATGTAGCTTCCAGTTATCTCTTTCTGCTTTTGCTGCCTGTGCTTTTGGTGTCATAGTCAAGAAATCATTGCCACATCCAATGTCATGAAGATTTTCCCTTGTGTTTTCTTCTGGGAGTTTTATAGGTTTAGGTCTTACATGTATTTCTTTAATCGTTTTGAGTTAATTTTTGTATGTGGTGTAAGATAAGGGTCCATCTTCATTCTTTTGCATATGGATATCCACTTTTCCCAACACCATTTATTGAAGAGACTGTCCTTTCACCATTGAGTGGTCTTAGCACTCTTGTTGAAGATCATTTCATCATATACATGAGGGTTTGTTTCTGGGCTCTCTGTTCTCTTCCATTGATCTATTTGTCTGTCTTTATGCCAGTACCACACTGTTTTGGTTACTGTAGCTTTGTAATGTTTTGAAACCAAGAAGGGAAAACCCTCCAGCTTTATTCTTTTTCAAAATTGTTTGGCTATTCAGGGTCCCTCAAGATTCCACATGAATTTGTTTGTTTTTTTGTTTTTGTTTTTTTTTTTGCGGTACGCGGGCCTCTCACCATTGTGGCCTCTCCCGTTGTGGAGCACAGGCTCCGGACGCGCAGGCTCAGCGGCCACAGCTCACGGGCCCAGCTGCTCCGCGGCATGTGGGATCTTCCCAGACCGGGGCACGAACCCATGTCCCCTGCATCGGCAGGCAGACTCTCAACCACTGCGCCACCAGGGAAGCCCCGCATGAATTTTAGGATGGATTTTCTTTCAAAAGTGTGATTTTACTACACCATACATTTTGCTCTGCAATTTTTCCATTAAAACATATATTGGAGATACTTCCCATGTCAGCATAAATATCTATATTAAGAGAGGTATATTCTTTTGAATAATTACCTTATATATACATATTATAATAAATCAATATCATATAGATAACCTGTCAGTCTTCTGTTTTCTAGTTATTGCATCAATGAGCATGCTTGTCATTGCAGAGTAGTCTGTATGGTAAATTACTAAAAGTAGAAATATTGGATCAAAAGGTCAAGGCTGGACTATTTACAATAGCCAGGACATGGAAGCCACCTAAATGTCCATCAACAGAGGAATGGATAAAGCAGATGTGGTACATATATACAATGGAATATTACTCAGCCATAAAAAGGAACGAAACTGGGTCATTTGTAGAGACATGGATGGACCTAGAGACTGTCATACAGAGTGAAATAAGTCAGAAAGAAAAAAAATATCGTATATTAATGCATATATGTGGAATCTGAAAAAATTGGTATAGACAATCTTATTTACAAAGCAGAAATACAGACACAGACTTAGAGAACAAACGTATGGATACCAAGGGGAAAGGGAGGGTGGGATGAATTGGGAGATTGGGATTGACATATATATACTATTGATACTATGTATAAAATAGATAGCTTATGAGAACATACTGTATAGCACTGGGAACTCTACTCAATGCTCTGTGGTGACCTAAATGAGAAGGAAATCTTGGTGCTCTGTGATGACCTAGATGGGTGGGATGGGGGTCCAAGAGGGAGGGGACAGGCATACATATAGCTGATTCACTTCGTTGTACAGCAAAAACTAACACAACATTGTGAGGCAACTATACTCCAATAAAATTTTTTTTAAAAAGGTCAAGGCTGGGATGGAAGTTCCACAAGGGAAGGGATTTTGCTCATCGTTGTATCCCCAGTGCCTATAACAGTACCTGGTATGTACTAGGTGCTAGGTGCTAAATAAATAGTAAATGAATAATAAACCCCAACAACCAAACACATAAGTAAACAAATAAGTAAATAAATAAGATATAACTCTTGAGCTAAGTCTCAAAAATTGAGAAGATATTTGCCAAAATATGGCAGACAATGCTCATTGGCTTAACTACTCACACAGCATCTTTCTCCCTAGCCATCTTCAAACCATGGGTAGCTATTTGATTTAGTCTGGCCAGTGACATATAAATGGAAAACTTCTGGGTGGGGTTTATGGAAAACTTTTGCTCTCTTAATAAAAAGAGCAAGTTTCAGTAGGCACACCAATGAACGTTTTTATTTATTCTTCCTGCATGGAAAATGGATGTAATGCTTGAAGTTTCAATGGCCATCTTGAGCTGACAAAGCAACAAGCAGGAGGATCAAGGTCTGCATGCTAAAGCAAGTCCAAAAGATAGAAAGGGCCCTGGTCTCTGCCAGTATTATTGGGTAATTTTGTCAACCTTGGAATGTCAACCTATGGACTTCTTCCCTATTTGTTTAGCAATTGCTAGTTGCTTTTCTGTTATTTATTGCCAGAGGGATTCCTAGCTGATACACAGACAGATGAAAAATTCATTCTAAATGGATAGAGAAAGCAAGGACTTAAAGTAAGTTTACAACAATAGGGAGAGGGAGAAAAATATGGATTTGAAGTGTACTGGACATGACTCAATTACTAGTTTAATATTGATGAGCATATTGCAGAGAAAAGTTAACAGTACTGCATTTTATCTTGCCTGATACACTATTGATATAAATGACACCATTATCTAATATGCTACTTAAACAAACCTCATCTGATTAAATTATGATACACTACTGATTGTAAAATATGTCATGATTAAAGAGATGTGAAAAGATGTGTATCTTAGAATCATTAAAAGCTGGTAATAGCTAATATTTGTAGGTACTATATGCTTGGCATTGTGCTAAGCACTGTATTTCACTTATTTTGCTCAGAAATTTATAAAACAGTTATGGACTTATCCATTTCAGAGATGATAAATAGAGAATGACTATAGGTTTCTCACTAGGGCTCTAGTGGATGATCTTGCTAGTAACAGATGTAGAGAAACTATCAGGTAGAGTCTTAGATATATTGGATTTGAGGCTCTCGTGAAATTCAGCGAAGCTGTTCAGTAGGAAGTTGGGTATAAAGTTCAGAAGTGAATGCAAAAAAGAGATTGATTAATTGGGTCATTCATCCATTCAGTCAATATTTAAGCCTGTTATGAAACAGACTCTGTATTAAGTACTGGGATATGGTGAAGCAAAGCAGTCAAGTGGAGAAGATGGATATTATTTAATCAGTCCACATATATTTTAATGCATACTTTGTACCAGACACTGTTCTGTGGTTAACAGAGACCATATGTTTCTGCCATTGGGGAGTTTACATTCACTTGCATCAAAATTAAGAATGTGGCTTGTGAAAAGCATGTGAGCATGCTGACAGATCTCACTTTAAATTCACGACTGTAGACTTTGGTACAAACACAGCCTCCATGCAGTGCTATTATACTGCTCAAGTAATTTTATCCTCTCACTCTCCCATGTCATTGTTTTTGTAAACAATGCCTTCTTTTCTCTCAGCTGATGACATCGCTTCTTAATTTACTGAGAGAATAAAAGCGATCAGAAGTAAAACTTCTGATCAGCTCACCAATACTGAAACTACCAAGCTCATCTGCATGTGTACCTATGTACTCTGTCTTCTCTTGTGTTGCACTGGGTGAACTGTGTATGCATCTAAATCCAAACCATCATTTTACTTTTTTTACTGGAACTTATTCCTTTTTGCATACTCAAAAACTTCATTACTAGATTGATTTACCTCTCTCTACTACACCATAACTTTATTATTTTCATTAGCATATAAATATATATTTCATCTGTGAGAAAACAAATTCTCGACTATACATATCCCTCTACCTCCCCATTTTTTGTTCCCTTTTCCACAAATCTCCTCTCAATATTTGTCCAAACTTACTACTTCCACTTCTTTTCCCATTATTTCATGAACTGACTCTCATCAGGCTTTATCTCCACCCATCAGTCACCTGTGATCTCCATGTTGCCAATTTCAGTGGTCAATTCTCAGTTCTCATTTTATTCTATCTTTCAGAAGCAACTGACATAGTTCTTGAAATCCTTCCTGAAGCAATTTCTTCACTTGAATTTCAACATCCTGCACTTTGATTCTGTCAGTCATTTTCAGAGTCTTTTACTATTTGTTTTCCTGACACTTAAACATTGTCGTGTCTCAAAGTTCAGTCTTCTAATTTCATCCCTTCTCAAGTCACATTCTCTCCAAAGGGATCTCTCCTTGTCCTAGGGCTTTAAATGCTGTATTTAGAGATTATTTAAACTCTCATTCTCAAACAATTTCTCATTGCAAAGTATCTATCCCTGATTGCTCCCTTCTGATTCAGAATTGTATTTAGAACTGCTTACTCTGACTCTCCACTGAAGTCTTATAGGCACCTGATACAACAAGTTCAGAATTAAACATCGCACTCTTCTTCTCTTCCCAGTCGTTTTCCTCTCAGTAAGTGGTATCTCCATTAAACCAATTGCTTGGGCCAAAAATATGTGGATTCATCCTTGGTTTCTTCCTTTCTACTACTTCCAACCTAAAGTTTAGCAGCAAGTCAGAATATATCTTTAGTATGCTCACTTTTCTTTATTTCATCTATGCCATTCTAGTCCAAACAACCATCATCCTTTGCCTCTACTAGTGCAAGGGTCTCCTAACTTGTATGCATGATCCTACCACTGCGCTTTCACAATCCACTCTGTCACAAAAGCCAAAATAAATCCTTTAAAATAAAAATCTAATTACATCATGCCCTGGGAAACTCCTCTAACAGCGCTCCATGATCCTGAAAATAAAGTCCAGAATTTTTATCAAAGCCTACAAGACCCTACAGGATTTGGCTATTTCCCTCCCATGGTCAGATCTCATTTTTATGGCTTGACCCTGTCTTTTTTTTTTTTTTTTTAAGTTTATTATTTATTTAACATCTTTATTGGAGTATAATTGCTTTACAATGGTGTGTTAGTTTCTGCTGTATAACAAAGTGAATCAGATATGTTCTCATATCTCCTCCCTCTTGCGTCTCCCTCCCACCCTCCCTATCCCACCCCTCTAGATTCTCACAAAGCACCGAGCTGATCTCCCTGTGCTATGTGGCTGCTTCCCACTAGCTATCTATTTTACGTTTGGTAGTGTATATATGTCCATGCCTCTCTCTCACTTCTTGACCCTACCTTATTCACTCTGCCGCACTCATGCTGGTCCCTTTCCTGTTTCTAGAATACATAAGTCCTGCTTTTTCTCAGGACCTTTGCACTCCCTGTTTTCTCTTCCTGGGGCACTTGGAATATGCATAACGTTTTCTCCTCTACTTCATTCATTTCTCTGTACCAGTGCCTCCACACAGAGGCCTTTCCTGACTACTCTACTAGAATAGCAGTCCTCTGCACATTGTCCTCTATTTCCTCACCCTCTTTTTTATTCTTCATAGCATATTTCATTACACATATATATGTGACCATATAACACTGTATATAAATATAAGTGACTATATGACATAAAATATATTACATGTAACTATATGATACTATGTGTGTATATATGTGCACATATATATTTACTATTATACTATACTATTATATAGTATATATATGTATTAATACCCAGAACAGTGCCCAGTTATTATATTAGGTGCTCAATAAATAATTCTTGAAGGAAAAAAGGACTAAAATTAATATATAAAAGAACACTGTTTTGGCAAATGTTGGTCTTTATATTCAGTTTTTCAAATGTGATTCCAATGTCCACAGAGTTGTCTTTCCCAGCACAGTTATTTGCAAAACTGATAAGCATTCCTTTTGTGCGTTTAGTCACTGATAGAACATGTAGAGCTGAAAAAGCTAAGAATTGAGGACTTGATGCCTCCTATTAGAGAACATTTTCCAAGTTAAAATGTATTTATTAACATTCTAGGGACAGTAATTTGATTGTGAATTAAGCTATGAATTTACTAACAGCTATGTAATTCACATTTCTCTGTTTTTTATAAAGACATCATGGTTTCTTTAGATTCCTTGCCAATATTACATTAGACAATGGCAACTTCATCATCCTGTGCTATCAGTAATTTATTCCTTTCCTTTATTTCTGTCTATCCATCCATAACATTAATTGCACACACACTGAGTTCAAGGTGAATAACTCTTCCTGAAAATGCAATGAGGTTCTTTCTTTGTGAACTCATGTGGGTGTAAAACGTTGACATAAAGAAAGCACTGACAACTGGGGCCTGGATATTACTTGAACAAACATGACAGTCAGTGTGACACTGCTGGAGCAATTTCTTAGAGCAAAGTACCAATGACACATCCAATAATATCAAAATTGTTTGAGGACAGAAAAACAAGGAACTCAAAATTCTTTTTATGAACTGAGGATAGCCTTGGTTTCCAAACCTGGCAAGGATAACACAAAGAGACTAATTTCACTTATGTATACCAATTAAATGTCTTAACTGAAAATTTAGTAAACATAATCCAGCAGCACATTAAAGAATTACTGATTTTATGCCATGACCAAGTTCATTTTATTTCCATAGATGTAGAAAGGCATTTGACAAAGTTAAATATCCACTGAAAGTCAGTACCATGCTTAATAAGAAAACATTAAAGTATTTACAGTAAGTCAGAAGTAAGACAAAAAGTGTTCAGAAGTAAGACAAAAAGTGTATCTCCACTACTCTTTAAGTTTGTTCTACAGGCTTCATTCAGTACAAATAAAACTAAACAAAACAAAACAAAATAAAATAAATAGGTAATAAGTATAAAGGAAAAGGTAAAGTTAGCATCATTTAAATACCAGATAATTTTATACTTGCAAAATATAAAAGCACTAGAGTTGGATAGTTCTCCTAGGATTTCTTCACTTTTTAAAGATCTTACTTCTCTCTCCTCTTCCACCTGTATCATTTCTAGATTTCCATCTTTGAGCTCACTAATTCTCTCTTCCATATGGTCTGCTCTATTTTCAGTGCTTTCTAATGCATTCTTCATCTTATTTATTGAGTTCTTCATCTCTAGTTTCTGTTTGGTTCCTTTTTAGAGTTTCAATCTCCTTGATAAAGTATTTCTTCTGTTCATTAATGTTATTCCAGGGCTTATTGAACTGCCTTTCTGAGTTTTCTTGTAGCTCCTTGAGTTTCTTCATAACAGCTATTTTGAATTCTTTATCAGTTAGACTGCAATATTCCATGACTTTAAGTTTGGTTCTGGAGCATCGTCATTTCCCTTTTCTGATATCATGTTACCATGGCTCCTCATGGTACTTGATGTGTTGTTCCTCTGCCAGGACACGTGAAGTAGCAAACACCTTTCTTCTTTGAGTAAAACTTCTTTCTTTTTAACTTAATTAGAAAGATTCAATAGGTTAATAATTCGAGGACTTTCTTTTGTTTTCCAGTGGGTGGCACTATAGCACAAGTTTTTTGGGTTTTCTTACCTGAACTACTGCCTCCAGTTGTATCTGAGAATGGGCACTTTCCACCCTCAACTGCCTTTGTCAGAGGTGTTGCCTGGTGCCCTCATTGTCGCTGCTCTCGCCTCCAGGATCATGGGTGCCTTGCTGCTCCAGTGTCACTGGCATCACCACCTGGAGCACCAGGATGGCAGGTGCTCTGACACATCCAGGGCCTCCTGGGTTGTAAGCTCTGGTGCTGTGAGGGGAGGAGAGGTGGGGATCCAGGGTCATGGGTGTCTCTGCCATGGCTGGGATTCTTGGGTCATGGGTGCTGCCACTGTGTGTGTGTGGGAGTCGAGTTGCAGGCACCTCTGTGGCTGGAGGAACAGAGTCACCGTCCCTGCTGCCACTGTTGTCCGATACCCTGTGGCTGCGGGTGCCTCTGCAGCCAGGAGGCCAGTGCGCTTCTTCCCCTGATGCTACCAAGTTGTCTGGGGCTGTGGGCTCAGCCATTAAGGCTGACGGTCCAAGACTGCAGGCACTGCTTTCAGTGTTGCCCTGGCTCTGCCTCCTTTATGTGTCCCAGTCCACCCACCTTTAGATGTATAGATGTTTGAAATTCTCTGATGTCCTGGTGTGTTGGACAGAAGCACCTTTGTTTAGCTGTGGATGTTTTACTGGTTGTAGATTGAAGGGGAGAGATAAAGAGAGCATCTCACACCACCGCGATGCTGATGTCACACCAAAAAGATTGTTCTTGCACTGGTGGGAGATAATGGTGCTTCAGATTAAGATTTAGAATGGAGGTAGGGAGAGCAAATTTAGCTGAGTTAGTGATGATAATGCCATTGCCAAGATAGTTCATACAGGAGGAAAGGAAAAGTGAGAAGAGGGCAAGAGTTTGATGTGGTTATAAGACATCCAGGTAGAAGATGTCCAGAAGGCATCCTACCTCTTCAGCAGGGATATCCCAGGGTGATGCTGTGTTCTTCTTATTGTAACTATCAGGTGGCACATGTTTCCATTTCTCCCATTTTGGGTGATATTAAATTCAATCACTTGATTAAGGTGATATGTGCCAGACTTCTTCTCTATAAAGTTATTTTTTTCCTTTGTAATTAATAAATATTTTATGGGGAGGTACTATCAGACTATGTAAATGTATTTATTTATTTGTTTATGCCAGTATAGTCATGTTTTCCTAACTTATTTAATGGGTTATCATCTGTTATTTCATTATTTATTTTGATGCTCAAATAGTCTCAGATTTGGCCAGTAAAAGTCCATTTAAGCTGGCTTCTGGGTCCTTTTGACATGTCCTCATCCTTCTTGAGCAATTATCTTCTGTTCCAAGATATTTCAGGCTCATCTTATAATTTTCCTCCTCTTTTTTTTTTAGCAAATGACATTAGAAATCAAGAACTGGGCTGCAGGCATGCCCATTATTTTTATGGTGTCCCTACTAGGCTTTCTCAGCAAATAGAGCTGCAGAGTTTATGTATGTTTAAACACATAAACATGTACATACATTCATACATCCTCTGTTTGGCTTCTGATGTCCCACACATACACTACCCCTCCATAAGGACACCTTCCTCCTCTTGCTCTGGCTCTGACAGCTTGAGCCAGGCTACCCTCCTTTGAGAACCTTCTTCTCACCATTGTCCAAGTTGTACACCCCACCATCTACTGTCTTAATTCTCTTCAACCCCATGTGACATCTATCTTACCTAGCCCCATCTAGTGGTGTTGGGCTGGATTATTCAGAAAATGAAGGGAAGAGGCAGAGAGCTGACTTTTAACTCCTTTTGTGGCTTGCTACATTTTTCAAATTTACTTTAGTAGCCATGTGCTGTTTATAAAATAAACAAAATGAAAGAAAAATAAACAAACAGACAAGCCTAGACAGATAAACAGGATTATCTTGGTAAATGCTATTTATTCTGTGAGGAAATTAAGTTTAATTCCTTCAGGGGTTGCTTAATTAGTATCTAGTTAAAATAAATAGAAAAGCCACTTTGTGGCTTGTCTTCTCATTTTCTTGATAGAGTCTTTCACAGAGCAGATTCTTAATTGTAATGAAGTTCAGCTTATCAATTATTTCTTTCATGGATAGTGCCTTTGGTGGTGTAGCTAAAAAAGTCATCCCCATAACAAACGTCACCTAGATTTTCTTTTATGTTGCCTTCCAGGGTTTTATAGCTTTGTATTTTACATTTAGGTCTATGATACATTTTGAGTTAATTTTCATGAAGAGTGTAAGGTCTGTGTCTAGATTCCTTATTTTTCTTTTCTTTTCTTTCTTTTTTTGCATATGGATGTCCAATTGTTCTAGCATCATTTGTTGAAAAGGCTATCTTTGTTCCATTGTATTGCCTTTACTTCTTTCTCAAAGGTCAGTTGACAGTACTTATACGGGTCAATTTTGGGGTTCTCTATTTTGTTCCACTGATCTGTTTGTTTCTTCTTTCACCAGTACCACCCTCTCTTGATTACTGTAGCTTTACAGTAAGTCTCAAAGTTGGGTAGTGTCAGCCCTTTAACTCTGTTCTTTTCTTTAGATGTTGTGTTCGGTCTTTTGCCTTTCCATATAAACTTTAGAATAAGTTTATTGATATCCAAAAACTAACTTTCTGGGATTTTGATTGGGACTACATCGAGTGTATAGATCAAATTGGAAAGCACTATCATCTTGATAATACTGAATCTTCCTAACCATGATCATGGAATATCTCTCCGTTAATTTAATTCTTCTTTGATTTCTTTCATCAGAGTTTGATAAGTTTTCCTCTTATAGGTTTTATATACATTTTGTTAGATTTATACCTAACTATTTCATTTTTGGGGGTAGATAATGTAAATGATACTGTGTTTTTAATTTCAAAGTTTACTTGTTCATTGCTGGTATATAGGAGAGCAACTGGCTTTTTATATTAACCTTATATCCTGCAACCTTATTATTACCACTCTATGTAGCTATCTGATATTAGTCACAGGAGGGTTTTTTTTGTTGTTGATTCTGTCAGATAGCTACACAGGCAATCATGTCATCTTTGAACAGAGTTTTATTTATTCTTTCTCAATCTGTGAAACTTTTAGTTCTTTTTATTGCATTATTGCATTAGTTAGGACTTCTAGTATGATGTTGGAAAGAAGTGATGAGAGGGGATATATTTCTCTTGTTCATGTTCTTAGTGGGAAAGTTCTAGTTTCTTGCCATTAAGTGTGATATTAGTTGTAAGTTTTTAGTAAATGTTTTTTATCATGTTGAAGAAATTCCCCTCTATTTCTGTTTTGCTGAGAGTGGGTTGGATGCATGGGTGTTGGATTTTGTCAGCTGCTTTTTCTGCATCTATTGATATCATGTAATATCAGTTTCTTCTTTAGCCTGTTGATGTGATAGGTTACATTAATTGATCTTCAAATATTGAACCAGACTTGCATACCTGGGATAAATACCACTTGGTCATTGTGTATAATTCTTTTATACATTGTTGGATTTGATTTACTAATTTTTTCTGAAGATTTTTGCACCTATGTTCATGAGGGATATTAGTCTGTAGTTTTATTTTCTTGTATATTTTGGTACAGTTTTAGTATTATGTTAATGTTGGCCTTATAAAATGAGTTAGAGAGTATTTCCTCTTCTTCTATCTTCTGGAAGAAATTGTAGAGAACTGGTGTAACTCTTTCCATAAATGTTTGATAAAATTCACCAGTGAACCCCTGGTGGTTTTTGTTTTGCAAGGTTATTAATTACTGATTCAATCTCTTCAGTAGATATAGGTCCATTTGAATTGTCTATTTATTCTTGTGGGAGTTTTGGCAGAAGTGTCTCTCAAGGAATTAGTCCATTTCATCTAGGTTATTAAGTTTGTGGGCATAGCATTGTTCCTAGTATTCCTTTATTATCCTTTTAATGTCTGTGAGATCTCTAGTAATGTCCCCTCTTTCATTTCTTATATTAGCAATTCATGTCACCTCTCTTTTTTTCTTAGGTGGCCTGCTAGAAGCTTATCATTTTATTGATTTTTTCAAAGAATCAGTTTTTTGTTTCATTCTCTCTATTGATTTCCTCTTTTCAGTTTCATTGATTTCTGCTCTAATTTTTAAATATTTCTTTTCTTATGCTTGCTTTTGACTTAGTCTGCTCTTCTTTTTCTAGTTTCCTAAGATGAAAGCTTAGATTACTGATTTTAGATGCTTATTTTTTTCTAAAGAATATATGCATTCAATGCTATAAATTTTCCTCTAAACACTGTGTTTGTTGTGTCCTACAAATTTAAGTATATTTTACTTGTTCATTGCTGGTATTTTAGGAAAGAAACATTATATTAATTTTTTTCTCCTTCAGAAACTCCTTTATATTCTCTAAAAGATGCAAAGACTACTAATGCCATATAGAAAATTTATAAAAGTCTTTTCATTTATCAACTTTCTGACAATATATTTCTAAAGTAGGAATTCTAGGACTAGCTGAGCGACAAGATATTAGAATTGGCCACTTAAAATCCTAAGATTCACATGGAGTCATAAGAGATCCTGAATAGCCAAAGCAATCTTAAGCATGAAGAACAGAGCAGGAGTCATCATATTTCTTGATTTCAAACTATATTACAAAGCTATAGTTATCAAAAGAAGATGGTACTGGCATAAAAACAGACACATTGACCAATGGAACAGAATAGAGAGCCCAGAAATAAACCCCCACATTTACAGTATATTGATCTTTGACAAGGGAGGCAAGAATACACAATGGGGAAAGGATAGTCTCTTCAGTAAATGGTGTTGGGAAAACTGGATATCCATATACAAATCTTACACCATACAAAAAAATCAACACAAAATGTATTACAGACTTTAACAGACCGGAAACTGTAAAGCTCATAGAAGAAAAGATAGAGAAAAAGCTTCTTGACATTGGCCTTGACAATGATATTTTAGATATGACATTAAAGACACAGGCAACAAAAGCAAAAATAGCTAAATGGGACTACATCAAACTAAAAAGCTTCTGCACAGCAGAGGAAACCATCAGCAAAATGAAAAGGCAATCTGTGGAATGGGAGAACATATTTGCAAATCAGGTATCTGATAAAGGGTTTATATCCAAAATATATTAGGAAGTCATAGAACTCAATAGCAAAAAAACAAATCATCTGATTAAAAAATGGGCAAAGACTATTTCTTCAAATAGACATTTCTCCAAAAAAGATGTGCAAGTGGCCAACAAGTATATGAAAAAGTGCTCAACATCACTAATCATCAGGGAAATGCAAATCAAAATCACAGGGAGATGTTACCTCACATCTGTCAAAATGGCAGTTATCAAAAAGAAAATAACAAGTCTTGGTGAGGATGTAGAGAAGAGGGAACCCTTGTGCACTGTTGATGGGAATGTAAATTTGTGCAGCCAGTATGGAAAATAGTATGGATATTCCTCAAAAAATTAAAAATAGAACTACCATATGATCCAGCAATTCCATTCCTATTTATCCAAAGAAAACAAAAATACTAATTTGAAAAGATGTATGCACCCCTATGTTCATTGCAGCATTATTTACAGTAGCCAAGATATGGAAGCAACCCAAGTGTCCATCAACAGATGAATGCATAAAGAAGATATGGCATATAAATACAATGGAATATTACTCAGCCATAAAAAGAATGAAATACTACCATTTGTGACAAAATGGATGAACCTGGAGGATATTATGCTAAGTGAAATAAGTCAGGCAGAGAAAGACAAATACCATATGATTTCACTTACCTGTGGGATTTGGAAAAAAATGAACAAACAAAACTGAAATAGACTCATAGATACAGAGAACAAACAGGTGGTTGCCATAGGGAAGGGGTGTAGGGGGATTAGTGAAATAAGTGTGGGAGATTAAGAGGCACAAACTTCTAGTTAGAAAATAAATGAATCATGAGGATGAAATGTACAACATGGGGAATATAGTCAATAATATTGTAAGAATGTTTTATGGTGAAAGATGGTAAGTAGACTTATCATGGTGATCATTTTGTAGTGTATAGAAGTATCAAATCAGATGTGTTGTGCATCTAAAACTAACATAGCGTTGTAGGTCAACTAAACTTCAATTTAAAAAAGAGAAATATACTACTGCAGAAATTGCTTTAGTCTTTGCTTGAAACTGGTTACTCCTCATATGACCATGCCATTGTCCAACCCCTCAGCCACTTTGAAGCCTGGCTGCTTGGCTGCTTCTATGCTATATTTGGACACAGGAATATTTTCTGAGACTGGGAGCTCTGTGGTCGAGAGTTGGCCTCACACAGCCATTTAACTCAGAGCCATTGGCCTCACACAACCATTTAACTCAGAGCTTTTACCCTGGGTACAATGATGGAGGGGCCCCAGGTGCCCACTATCCTGGGTCCCATAAACCTCCACCCACCTCCTGGTTTTGAATTCTTCCTGCCATCGGGGCTTCTCCTCTAACCTCCCTGCAAAAGACTTCTTTTTCCTCTTCCTCAGGAGCACCTAGAGTAATTTGTCCAAGTAGCCAGGGTTTTCACAAAGTTATCTTTAAGCAACCTCTGCTTCTAACCTTGAAAGTTCTTTAGGCAAAAGACACAAGGATTAGGCTACACTTTTGAAACAGGGAAGGGAAAAATACCAGAGGATAAGAATCAGCACAGATCACATTCTTTCCAAATCCTTTTCAGCAGTGAAACCAAAACGCTGGTTAATACTTTAGTAAATTATTCTTCCACATTAGGAAGGGGAAAATGCTGGGAAAACTGAGAGATGTTTTGTTTATTTTGGGAAAAGAAAAGTGGGCTTGTATACTTTCAGTTAAGGTTTGTTTGTGTAACTTTTTTTTTGAAAAAAAAAAGAAAAAAAGATAAAGGGACAGGGAAGAGCAGGCGGGTCTTGTTATTATTTGGGAAATTCCTGTTTTCATATGTATATATCTCCATAGCCTCATATTATTGAATAAAAACATGTAGAGACTTATGTTGTTCTGTATAAATTTTTTATACAATAGTGAATAAAATGACCCTTCTCCCAGTTTCTTCTTTGGTCCTTGTTTGATAATGCCATCACTGCCTCACACATATATATTCTTTCTGCTTCTGCAAGCAAAAATATGGTTCTGGGGGCTTACCTGGTGGCACAGTGGTTGAGAGTCCGCCTGCCGATGCGGGGGACACGGGTTCGTGCCCCGGTCTGGGAAGATCCCACATGCCACGGACCGGCTGGGCCCGTGAGCCATGGCCGCTGAGCCTGCGCGTCTGGAGCCTGTGCTCCGCAACGGGAGAGGCCATAAGAGTGAGAGGCCCGCGTACCGCTTAAAAAATATATATATATACGGTTCTGGAAATCTGGAATTTTAATCCCAGGATTCAGTAAAGAACACTAGCATTGAAACTTAACTGTTTTTTCTGGGAGCAGCAAGATGTTGGGAAAAGGTGTTTATCTTTGTTTCCTATTTCTACCATTCTTTATGAAAAAATGCATCAGCAATATTTGACCTTATGAAAAAGGGATCAAAATACATAGTAATAAGTGGTACTCTATGCGTCATTTGAGAGAAGGGACTAGTACACAGTTTCTTCTTCTCTCTTTGGAAAATATGAAGATGAAATTTAAAAAGTGGTCTGAACTGGGGAGAGAATTCTTAGACTTCTGGCTGACCTGCCCTTCTACCCTCCCTCCTGTTGGCCTATGTAATCCCTGTGATTGAGAATCCGTTGTTTTATACAAATTTCTTTCTCACATTCTAAATCAGATCTTTTGGATCATCTTCAAAGATTTCTTCCAAGTTTTCCATTGTGAAACCTGTGCCTTGTGATTATGGTCTACAGTAAGGCCAAGGAGAATAGTTTCTTACATTGCTTCTGGCTCTTTCTCTGGAACAGTTTAGATAAAATGAGATGTATAGAAAAGTCTCTGAGATGTTTAAAATACCATGCAAATATAAAATCACATCAATATTTGTTTTCCTCCCCAGAAAAAAAGAAAGAAAAGAAAACCCATATAAAAATTAAAAATGAATGGATAAAATTCCTTCACAAGTAGGTTGTGTAGGTTGAGAATTCTCTGACCAAAAGCATAGCTACTGAAACAAAACTGGACTTCTGAATCAAATGAGCATCCATTTCTCTCCTTTTCTTTTACTAATGGCCCATTTAAAGGATGCTGCACACAGAGATAGAAACCCACAGTAGGGCTGAAAATGAGAGACAACCTCATCAGGTTGATGGATAAGTTTCTTGCAAATTAACTGAAATGAATGAGGAATATACCTAAGGATGAAACAGCAGGGGGCGCAGCAGCCCAGAACATTGAGGTGTAGAGATTGAAGCCATTATTTTGAGCAGGAATAGATTCTAATCATGGCTTGCTCTTTCTGGTGACCAGATGCCATCCTGAAGCTATCCAGGAGCCCACTAAAAGTTGCCTCATTAGAAGAAAAGATACCCTATCACCTAAAAAATTCCAGTGGATTTAGGAGGTCTGTGTCAGAAACTAGGGTCAAAGACCCACTAGTCAAACAAAAGATTCTCCAAGTACTCTTATACAAGGGTTTTAGGAGCACTGTGCCAGGAACCAGGGATATATATGTAGGTTTACATATCTTGTGTGGTTTTTTAAATATGAATTTTAGAATCAGCATCTCTGATCCTAATGTAATTTGAACTGATTACATAAACTTTATAAATAAATTTAGGGAGAATTGACACGTGACATTTTTATAATGCTGACTTAACCTATCCAAAAATATAGTGTGTTTTAACATTTGTTCAAGTCCTTTTTTGTGTTCTTCATTACTAAAGTTTTTCTTATATATGTTTTAAACATTTCTTTAACATTTATTCCTGGGCATCCTGAAAAAAGTCAAATCCAGGACAATAAATGTACCCTCGGAATAAAAATGAAGTCAGAGTTTTGACTGTAGCATCCAACATTAACATTCAGAACTAAATAAGGGTATGCCTAACAGGTACTTTTAAGTAGAAAAAAATGACTTTAAGAAATTTAGGAATATTCCTCTCCGACTGTATTTGCTAGAGAATAGGAATTCTAATAGTCTTGGTCACAGAAGCCTCATAGGTGACCTAAGGTAGAGGTGCCTGTTTTGGAGCGATTTGTGGGTGTTGCTTTTGTCTCATGGAATAAATCTCATTAAGACTCATATGAAACCCATGACATTTTAAAAGACAGTTGTAGTAACAGAAGCACTGCCAGATGGGACATTAAAGAACAGACACAGTTCAAAATGAAAAGAGATTTCAGAGCCCTCAAACTTCTATAGACAGGAAGAAGACTGAGAATATATCTCAGCTGGAAACACGTCCTTTCTCGTGGAAAATAAAGGATGAACTAGAGTGTGGAGTGGATTCTGGAGCCACAGAGAAGCACTCTGAGGAAGCAAGACTGAACCCTAATTAGAGAACTGGCGACATGTGCCTGGTTAGATTTCAGAGTGGCTATGGACCATTAACTGATGTGTGTCTCCTGTTCTCTAACTTTTTGAACAGAAATATCTGTTACAGTTGTCTTGTGATTGTCCCCAGCAGAGTGGCAATAGATAACTTTTCTCTTTAGGTCACAGATCTTCAGATTGAGATGAACTATGCTTGAGGAACTGAAATTAAGGCAGATGACCCCAAGAAGTCTTATCTGTACTTGGACCTAATTTAGATGACAGGATCCTGCATTTCAAGCCTGAAGCAGATGTCATAATATGACAAGACATCTAATGTTGGAAGGGCACACGGATGAGTGTTTTCTACAGGTAAGAGAGATGCAGATGCTTAGGGGCCTTATGGAAGATCATGAAAGCTAGTGGCTAAAGATTGTTCCTCAATAAACCACACCTTCCAGTATTCACAGCCTTATGTGGTTCCCTTCCTTTGAATCTGAGCTTGCCCTATGGCTTGTTTTTGAAAAAGGGTCAATGATGGAAGTGGTACTATGTGACTTCCAAAGCTAGGTCCTAAGAGGCTTTTCAGTTTCTGCCTTGGTTCCCTAGAATGCTCGTACTTGGGGCACAGTCTCTTGGAATCCTGCTGCCATGTTGTGGGAATCTTGAGCCATCTGGAGAGGACATGTGTTGACACTCTGGTCAACGTTTCTAGGTGAGCCACCAGGTGATGGCCAGCATGAACGGCATGCCATCTGAGGAGCCATACTGGATACCCAGTCCAGTCGAATCTTCAGAGGACCACAGTCCTAGCCAACATCTGACTTCAAGTGCAAGAGAGAATCAAAGAGAATACTGCCCTGTAGGGTGAACCCAGTTAAACCATAGAACCATGAGAGAAAAATAATAAATTATTGTTTTAATTCATTACATTCTAGGTAGATTACTGGAACACATAGCTACACAGACACACATACACATACACACACTTGACTTGTAGCAGAGACTGGCTAGTTCTGCACCAAGTTTCTTTCCTTTTCCTTCTGAATACACATATTGACTGTCTCATCATACGACTGAGTTCTGGCTAATGGAGTATAAGTAAATGTGACGTACATCATATCCAGGTTTGCCATATTAAAACTTCCTGTGGGCGCCTTCACTCTCGCTGTTTGCTTGCTGGATGAGTATTTGGAAGTGACACATTCAAAATGACAAAGCCTCCATCTGCTTGGGTTACTGTGCTTTGTCACTGAGTTTTAGGGTTTACTGTTAAAGCAGCTAATGTAAAATTAACTAAATACACAGCTGAAACAAATTGGAAATATTTTATTTTGCATTTTACATTTGTGTTCATAAGTGAGATTGATATTTAATTTTCTTTTCTTTTTTGTGTGTGATTCTTGTGATATTAAACTCTTAAAATGATTTGTATAGGTATTCTTTTTCTGCTCTCTAAATAGTGTTTTTAGGATAAGGATTATCATTTCCTTGAAAGCTTGGTAAAATTTTCTGTAAAGTATTGTTACGCTACTCTCTTTTGTAAGTGAAGGAATACTTTTTACTCCTAGTTCACTTTCATTTATGGTCAATGGTTTATTCAATTTTTCAAAATAATCTAACCTCAATTTTGATAATTTGTATAATTTTTTATTCTTCTAGAGCATTATAATTTTCATCGAGGCTTTCAAATTTACCAGATATCTGTTTTATTAAACTTTAGAGTACTGACTCTTTGTTTTCTTGATTATATCATTTTGTTGACTTCCACTTTATTAATTTCTGTTCTTCACAATTTCTCTGTCAACATTCTTTATATTTACCTTTTTTCTCATTTTTCTAGCTTTTCTTCTAACTCATTTCATCCATTTAACAATCTTTCTTGATTTTTCCATACATATAGTTAGTTTAGGTTTATAAAATGTACTTCTATGTGTATCAGGTATTTAAACAAATAAATTAGGTATTTTGATATGTAATGTTTTAATTTTTGTTCACTTCTAAATGTTTGTAACTTTTATTGTTATTTCCTTTTAATTTTAAAGTTTTTATGTGGAGAATTTCAAACATACATAAAATTAGACAAAATAATAAAATGAATCCAAAAATATCCACAATATTATATTAATATAATAAACTACTAGACTCACAATGCTCAGTTCTAATATCCAACAATCTATGTACACTCTTGCCTTACCTAAATCCCAGCCACATTCCCATCTACATTCACCTAACCACTTCACCTTTCCCATTATAATTTTGAAGCAAAACCTGTAAATATTTCAATACATATTTCCAGAAGAAAAGGATTATTTTTTAAGCAAAAATGCATTATCATTATTATACATAAACATTTAGCAAAATATTTTAATATCACAAATATTTAAATATTCAGCCAGAAAAAATTTATAACTGCTTATTAAAATGTCATGATGTTTTAAAAAATGTCTTTGGAATCAAGATCAAAATTAGGTCTATACATTGTGATTGATTGATTGATGTGCCTTTTATATCTTTTTAATTCCATAGGCTCTCTCTGCTTCTCCTTCTGGGACATTTTATTTGTTGGATAAATCAAATTCTTTGTCAGTTTTCCACAGTATGGATTTTGCAAATTATATGCTCATGATCTAATTTAACACATTCATTACTTTCTGTACACATATAATCTACAATATGAGTTAAATTACTCCTGACTGTACATTTTAAGTATTTTTGTAGTCAATACCTTCCATCTGAAAGAATGATTCTGTGAGGGTGGAGTCTGAGATTTTGGTGTCTAATCAAATCATGCTTCCTAATGACTATATATTGTGTTTATGACTGTTACTGACCCAATGAAAAACATTATTTCAAGAATGTAAGATAGATGATAGACAAAATGTATTACTCTATTATAATTTTAAGATATCTTAAGGAATGGAAGGGTAGCATTTAATAGGAAAGGCAAAGCAAAGATATAAAGGAGAGACTGAAATAAAAAACAGACTCTTGAGGAAGGGACTTTGGGTGAGACTTACGGTTCTGCAGAATCTGAGGTGTTGGTAGAAAACCGGACGAGGAGAAATAGCATGAGACAGGAGTGAAGAAGTCTGCCTTTCCCCATAGTGAGGGACAAATCACAGGTATCATATCGTGCCCAGCTCCCAGCTCTCAGCCTGGTCCCTGAGACCTTTCGAATTTACCAGGCTTTATGTGGCTGCTATTTGCAAACAAGCTCCACCCCAATGCCTCCAAACAGAGTTCTAGTTGGGCACAGGTCCCCTGAAAGGGTTGATGCTCTCAGCGATTGCCTCATTACTCTCAAGGCTAAACTCTGTCTGACAGGCTCTGAGTCATCTCCAGAGCATGAAATTTATGTTCTAGTGAGAATGAACTTTCTTTAACTTTGACAGCAAAGCTCCTGATGAGGAACTTTCAATCCACCTTTCTTCAACGCCTTCAAAATTCTTACAAGCAGGTGTCAAAGAAAGCTATCTTTGAAGGTCACGGGACATGTCACTATGCCAGTAACTCATAATACAGATCCATGTCTGGGATTGAGTGAGGTATAACTTTAACTTTAGGGTGATTTCTTTTTTTTTTTTTTTTAAGGAAAGAACCTTTGTTTTTAATTAATTAATTAATTATCTTTGGCTGTGTTGGGTCTTCGTTTCTGCATGTGGGCTTTCTCTAGTTGAGGTGAGCGGGGGCTACTCTTCGTTGTGGTGCACGGGCTTCTCATTGCAGTGGCTTCTCTTGTTGTGCAGCACGGGCTCTAGGCATGCAGGCTTCAGTAGTTGTGGCACGTGGGTTCAGTAGTTGTGGCACATGGGCTTAGTTGCTTCACGGCATGTGGGATCTTCCCGGCCCAGTGATCGAACCCGTGTCCCCTGCATTGGCAGACGGATTCTTAACCACTGCGCCACCAGGGAAGTCCTAGGGGGATTTCTTGACAGAGGATTGAGTACGAGGCCCTGGGAGAAAGTAATTCAGAAGAAGTGCTTGTGCATGACTAAAACTGCAGGTGTCCCCCACAAGCCCCCTGCACCCCTCCCCTCAGCACTCTCTCCTGGCCTCGCTCAAGCTGCAGGCAAGCCCTGCTCCCAGCACTCTTC
Source organism: Monodon monoceros (assembly GCF_005190385.1). NCBI lineage: Eukaryota > Metazoa > Chordata > Mammalia > Artiodactyla > Monodontidae > Monodon > Monodon monoceros. The sequence goes on from NW_021703783.1 coordinate 7,402,654, forward strand.
CCCTGCATCACTAAAGCTGCAGATGTGCCCCACCCTCAATGCTCTCCTGCAGCCTTGCTAAGGCTGGGGTCCGGGGGGGTGGTAAGCACAGTTTGCACAGGACACCTCTTGATCACCTGGTGCTGGTGGCCAGAGGGTCTAACCTCCCTGGGCCCCACAAGTCTGTGACAATTAGAAAGACAGTTCTAGGTAGGCTACCACACCCAGGGCACTGCACAGACAGCAGAAAGAAGCATACCCACAGTCTGCTGTGAAAAAGGCATTTACTTGTCCTGGAACTTCAACCTGGGGGACATGCTTCAGGATTGCCACTCATCTAGAGGCTGCAGACACACTCGTGGGGAACATAGGCAGGAAGACATCATCGTGGCACCCTCCCCTGACCTTGCCATGGCTTGCTGGTACCTTCCAGAAGTGAGCATATACACCATATGAAACCTCAATTTTGCAACTGTTGCCTAGGGAAATATCCCCAGATCTCCTGGTCTGGAGGTCAGCAGGGTCAACAATTGCAGACCCACAGAACTATATATATTTACATAGTTTAAAGCTGCTGCCCGAGGATCTGGCTTTTGATCAGCCTGAAACTAGGTGCTGACTGAACTCACTCTTTTTGGAACGCAGACAGGTCTTGAAACACCCTCAACAACTGGGACCTATCAAGAACAAAACTTAGACAATCACACAGGTTTGAGAGATAACCAAAAACTAGGGCAAGGATAAATGCTAAGTTTCATCTCCTACACAAAGCCACTCCTTCCAGACTGGGAGAGTTAGCTCTTTCACTTAATATGTAGACTCAAACACAGAGAGTCAAGCAAAATGAGGAAACAGAGGAAGATGCTTCAAATGATAGACCAAAACAAAACCTCAGAAAAAGACCTTAATAAAATGGAGGTAAAAATCTATCTGAAAAGAAGAGTTCATATAGTCAAAAAATGCTCACTGAACTTAGGAAAGAATGGATGAACATAGAGTTTCAACAAAGAGATGGATGATGTAAGAAAGTGCCAAACAGAAGCCACAGAGCTGAAGAATATAATAAATGAACTGAAAATAGGCTTGAGGGGTTTAACGGAAGACTAAGTGAAGCAGAAGATCGGATCAGTGACCTGAAAGGCAGAGCAGCAGAACTCACCCAAATAGAGCAGCAAAGAGAAAAAAGAATTTAGAAAGAGTGGAGATAGTTTAAGAGGCACAACATCAAGCAGGATAACATTCATATTATAGGAGTCCCAGAAGGAGAACAGAGAGAGGAAGAGACAGAAAATTTATTTGAGAAATAATGGCTGAAAACGTCCCTAACCTGGAAGAAACAGACATCCAGGTTCAGGAAGCACAGAGAGTTCCTTATAAGAGGAATCAAAGAGATCTATACCAAGGCACGTTATAATTAAAATATCAAAAGTTAAAGAATCTTAAAAACAGCAAGAGAAAAAAAAAACAAAACTTGTTACATACAAGGGAAACCTCTAAGATTATCAGCTGAGTTTTCAGCAGAAACTCTGCAGGCCAGGAGGGAGTGGCACAATAGATTCAAAGTTGTGAAGGAAAAAACTTCCAGCCAAGAATCTCTACCCAGCAAGGCCATCATTTAGAACTGAAGGAGAGATAAAGAGTTTTCCACAGAAGAAAAAGCTAAAGGAGTTCATCACCACTAAACCAACTTTACAAGAAATGTTAAAGGGACTTCCTTAAGCTGGAAAGAAAAGGTACTAACAAATAAGAAAACATGTAAGTAAAAATCTCACTGGTAAAGGCAAGTATGTAGTAAAGATAGTGGGTTAAGCTCTTGTAAAGCTAGTATGAAGGTTAAAAGACAAAAGAGTAAAATTAACAACCACAATAAGTAGGTAGTTAACAAGTTAAAGGAAACTCAAAATAAAAAGGTGTAAAATATGGCATAAAGACATAAAGTGTGGGAAGGGGAAGTAAAAAGGTAGAGTTTTTAAGAATGTGTTCAAATTTAACTTGCTAACACCTTGAAATAGACTGTTACATATATAGGCTGTTATATGTGAACCTCAAGTTAACCACAAGCAAAAGCCTATAGCAGATGTACAAAAGATAATGAGAAAGGAATCTAAACATAACACTAAAGAAAGTCGCTGAACCACAAAGGAACGGAGTAGGAGAAGAAGAAAGGAACAGAGAAGAACTATAAAAGCAGCAAGAAAACACCTAACAGAATTTTAAAAAGCTTGTGAAACTTACTATAAAATATTATATTAATGCAAAGCTAAAATTTGGGTTTCTCTTTGTTAAATGGTATATTGGTTTTAGAAAGTGAATTGTGGTCATTTATCTGGAATATAGTAGGTATTATTCAAATATATTGTGTTTTTAATGAATCTGAGAAAAGTCCTTTTTCTTTTATTTATGCTGTATCTAACTCTCAATTTAGTAGATTTTGCTCTTAACAGTGTGAGTTTATTATTTTTTTCTGTTGCAATGTGTCCAGATAACATTTATTCAATATTGCACCAGAATATTTCTCTCTGCTTTGTGTTGGCTTTACAATCATGTTATCTTCTTTTAAGTTAAAAATATTTTATCACTTTGATTAAATAATAGGTAATAAAGGATTGCTTCTCCTGTTTAATCTAGATAGCAGTTGCAATTTAGCAACTCTCTTTTTCCTTCCAAGATTGAATCCTAAATTAACAATTAAATTCAGCATAGTTTTCATTATATTTATTAATTAGCTTATTAGTGTTGTAAGAGATACATGGGAAGAATGATCAAATTGGAAGATACACTCAGCCTTCCCTAGGTTAAGTTTGTATAGGTAGAATATTATTAATATAAATATTTCAGAAATTGTACCTTTTATGTGAAGGCTCTGGAGATTTGTCAATGTCTTCCCTGATAATAGTATATACTTAAGAAAATGTTTTCTTAAGAAAACATTGATGAAAACTATAAAATAGCTATGTGCAGTATGACTACAGAAAATTTTGCCATCCTTCATATGATGTTATTGGTTACTGTGATAAATTAAGTAATTTTATTATCAAGCAGGTATCTGCTTCTTGATGCTTGCTGAAGGCTTCTGGAAAGGATTCTACTACATCCTCTGAACTTTGATACCTCAGAGAATAGACTCTTGGATTCAGGTTTCTGAGCTGTTATTCCTTAGACAACTTTCAGACTGTACTAGTGGATCAAGACAGGATTTCCATGACTCTTTTTACTTTAAAAACAAATGTAGTGTATATATGTCCATGCCACTCTCTCATTTTGTCACAGCTTACCCTTCCCCCTCCCCGTATCCTCAAGTCCATTCTCTAGTAGGTCTGTGTCTTTTTTCCCATCTTGCCCCTAGGTTCTTCATGACCTTTTTTTTTTTTTCTTAGATTCCATATCTATATGTTAGCATACGGCATTTGTTTTTCTATTTCTGACTTACTTCACTCTGTACGACAGACTCTAGGTCCATCCACCTCACTACAAATAACTCAATTTCATTTCTTTTTATGGCTGAGTAATATTCCATTGTATATGTGTGCCACATCTTCTTTATCCATTCATCTGTCGATGGACACTTAGGTTGCTTCCATGTCCTGACTATTGTAAATAGAGCTGCAATAAACATTTTGGTACATGACTCTTTTTGAATTATGGTTTTCTCAGGGTATATGCCCAGTAGTGGGATTGCTGGGTCATATGGTAGTTCTATTTTTAGTTTTTTAAGGAACCTCCATACTGTTCTCCATACTGGCTGTGTCAATTTACATTCCCACCACCAGTGCAAGAGGGTTCCCTTTTCTCCACACCCTCTCCAGCATTTATTGTTTCTAGATTTTTTGATGATGGCCATTCTGACTGGTGTGAGATGATATCTCATTGTAGTTTTGATTTGCATTTCTCTAATGATTAATGATGTTGAGCATTCTTTCATGTGTTTGTTGGCAATCTGTATAACTTCTTTGGAGAAATGTCTATTTAGTTTTTCTGCCCATTTTTGGATTGGGTTGTTTGTTTTTTTGATATTGAGCTGCATGAGCTGCTTGTAAATTTCGGAGATTAATCCTTTATCAGTTGCTTCATTTGCAAATATTTGCTCCCATTCTAAGTGTTGTCTTTTTGTCTTGTTTATGGCTTCCTTTGCTGTGCAAAAGCTTTTAAATTTCATTAGGTCCCATTTGTTTATTTTTGTTTTTGTTTCCATTTCTCTAGGAAGTGTGTCAAAAAGGATCTTGCTGTGATGTATGTCATAGAGTGTTCTGCCTATGTTTTCCTCTAAGAGTTTGATAGTGTCTGGCCTTACATTTAGGTCTTTAATCCATTTTGAGTTTATTTTTGTGTATGGTGTTAGGGAGTGTTCTAATTTCATTCTTTTACATGTAGCTGTCCAGTTTTCCCAGCGCCACTTATTGAAGAGGCTGTCTTTTCTCCATTGTACATTTTTGCCTCCTTTGTCAAAGATAAGGTGACCATATGTGCGTGGGTTTATCTTTGGGCTTTCTATCCTGTTCCATTGATCTATATTTCTGTTTTTGTGCCAGTACCATACTGTCTTGATTTATATAGCTTTGTAGTATAGTCTGAAGTCTGGGAGCCTGATTCCTCCAGCTCCATTTTTCTTTCTCAAGATTGCTGTGGCTATTCGGGGTTTTTTGTGTTTCCATACAAATTGTGAAATTTTTTGTTCTAGTTCTGTGGAAAATGCCAGTGATAGTTTGATAGGGATTGCATTGAATCTGTAGATTGCTTTGGGTAGTACAGTCATTTTCACAATGTTGATTCTTCCAATCAAGGAACATGGTATATTTCTCCATCTATTTGTATCATCTTTAATTTCTTTCATCAGTGTCTTATAATTTTCTGCATACAGGTCTTTTGTCGCCTTAGGTAGGTTTATTCCTAGGTATTTTATTCTTTTGTTGCAATGGTAAATGGGAGTGTTTCCTTAATTTCTCTTTCAGATTTTTCAACATTAGTGTATAGGAATGCAAGAGATTTCTGTGCATTAATTTTGTATCCTGCTACTTTACCAAATTCATTGATTAGCTCTAGTAGTTTTCTGGTAGCATCTTTCAGATTATCTCTGTATAGTATCATGTTATCTGCAAACAGTGACAGCTTTACTTCTTCTTTTCCGATTTGGATTCCTTTTATTTCTTTTTATTCTCTGATTGCTGTGGCTAAAACTTCCAAAACTATGTTGAATAATAGTGGTGAGAGTGGGAAATCTTGTCTTGTTCCTGATCTTAGTGGAAATGGTTTCAGTTTTTCACCATTGAGGACGATATTGGCTGTGGGTTTGTCATATATGGCCTTTATTATGTTGAGGTAAGTTCCCTCTATGCCTGCTTTCTGGAGGGTTTTTATCGTAAATGGGTGTTGAATTTTGTTGAAAGCTTTCTCTGCATCTATTGAGATGGTCATATGGTTTTTCTCCTTCAATTTTTTAATATGGTTTATCACATTGATTGATTTGCGTATATTGAAGAAACCTTGCATTCCTGGGGTAAACCCCACTTGATCATGGTGTAGGATCCTTTAATGTGCTGTTGGATTCTGTTTGCTAGTATTTTGTTGAGGATTTTTACGTCTATGTTCATCAGTGATATTGGCCTGTAGTTTTCTTTCTTTGTGACATCTTTGTCTGGTTTTGGTATCAGGATGATGGTGGCCTCGTAGAATGAGTTTGGGAGTGTTCCTCCCTCTGCTATATTTTGGAAGAGTTTGAGAAGGATAGGTGTTAGCTCTTCTCTAAATGTTTGATAGAATTTGCCTGTGAAGCCATCTGCTCCTGGGCTTTTGTTTGTTGGAAGATTTTCAATCACAGTTTCAATTTCAGTGCTTGTGATTGGTCTGTTCATATTTTCTATTTCTTCCTGGTTCAGTCTTGGAAGGTTGTGTATTTCTAAGAATTTGCCCATTTCTTCCAGGTTGTCCATTTTACTGGCGTACAATTGCTTGTAGTAATCTCTCATGATCCTTTGTTTTTCTGCAGTGTCAGTTGTTACTTCTCCTCTTCCATATCTAATTCTATTGATTTGAGTCTTCTCCCTTTTTTTCTTGATGAGTCTGGCTAATGGTTTATCAATTTTGTTTATCTTCTCAAAGAACCAGCTTTTAGTTTTATTGATCTTTGCTATTGTTTCCTTCATTTCTTTTTCATTTATTTCTGATCTGATCTTTATGATTTCTTTCCTGCTAACTTTGGGTTTTTTTTGTTTTTCTTTCTCTAATTGTTTTGGGTGTAAGGTTAGGTTGTTTATTTGAGATGTTTCTTCATTCTTAATGTAGGATTGTATTGCTATAAACTTCCCTCTTAGAACTGCTTTTGCTGCATCCCATAGGTTTTGGGTCGTCATGTTTTCATTGCCATTTGTTTCTAGGTATTTTTTGATTTCCTCTTTGATTTCTTCAGTGATCTCTTGGTTATTAAGTAGTGTATTGTTTAGCCTCCATGTGTTTGTATTTTTTACAGATTTTTTCCTGTAACTGATATCTAGTCTCATATCATTGTGGTCGGAAAAGATACTTGATATGATTTCAATTTTCTTAAATTTACCAAGGCTTGATTTGTGACCCAAGATATGATCTATCCTGGAGAATGAGCACTTGAGAAGAAAGTGTATTCTGTTGTTTTTGGATGGAATGTCCTATAAATATCAATTAAGTCCATCTTATTTAATTTATCATTTAAAGCTAGTGTTTCCTTATTTATTTTCACTTTGGATGATCTGTCCATTGGTGAAAGTAGGATTGTGTGATTGTGTTATGTATGAAATGTATGAAAGTATGATTGGGTTACTGTCAATTTCCCCTTTTATGGCTGGCAGTATTTGCCTTATGTATTGAGGTGCTCCTATGTTGGGCGTATAAATATTTACAATTGTTATATCTTATTCTTGGATTCGTCCCTTGATCATTATGTAGTGTCCTTCTTTGTCTCTTGTAATAGTCTTTGTTTTAAAGTCTATTTTGTCTGATATGAGAATTGCTACTCCAGCTTTCTTTTGATTTCCATTTGCATGGAATATCTTTTTTCCATCCCCTCACTTTCAGTCTGTATGTGTCCCTAGGTCTGAAGTGGGTCTCTTGTAGACAGTATATATACGGGTCTTGTTTCTGTATCCATTCAGCCAGTCTATGTCTTTTGGTTGGAGCATTTAATCCATTTACATTTGAGGTAATTATCGATATGTATGTTCCTATTACCATTTTCTTAATTGTTTGGGGTTTGTTATTGTAGGTCTTTTTCTTCTCTTGTGTTTCCTGCCTAGAGAAGATCCTTTAGTATTTGTATAAAGCTGGTTTGGTGGTGCTGAACTCTCTCAGCTTTTGCTTGTCTGTAAAGGTTTTAATTTCTCCATCAAATCTGAATGAGATCCTTGCTGGGTAGAGTAATCTTGGTTGTAGGTTTTTCTCTTTCATCACTTTAAATATGTCCTGCCACTCCCTTCTGGCTTGCAGGGTTTCTGCTGAAAGATCACCTGTTAACCGTATGGGGATTCCCTTGTATGTCATTTGTTGTTTTTCCCTTGCTGCTTTTAGTATTTCTTCTTTGTATTTAATTTTTGATAGTTTGATTAATATGTGTCTTGGCGTTTTTCTCCTTGGATTTATCCTATATGGGACTCTCTGTGCTTCCTGGACTTGATTAACTATTTCCTTTCCCATATTAGGGAAGTTTTCAACTATAATCTCTTCAAATATTTTCTCAGTACCTTTCTTTTTCTCTTCTTCTTCTAGGACCCCTATAATTCGAATGTTGGTGCGTTTAATGTTATCCCAGAGGTCTCTGAGACTGTCCTGAATTCTCTTCATTCTTTTTTCTTTAATCTGCTCTGCAGTAGTTATTTCCACTATTTTATCTTCCAGGTCACTTATCCGTTCTTCTGCCTCAGTTATTCTGCTATTGATCCGTTCTAGAGAATTTTTAATTTCATCTATTGCGTTCTTATTTTTTGTTTGCTCTTTAGTTCTTCTAGGTCCTTGTTAAACATTTCTTGTATTTTCTCCATTCTATTTCCAAGATTTTGGATCATCTTTACTATCATTATTCTGAATTGTTTTTCAGGTAGCATGCCTATTTCCTCTTCATGTGTTAGGTCTGGTGGGTTTTTACCTTGCCCCTTCATCTGCTGTGTGTTTCTCTGTCTTCTCATTTTGCTTAACTTACTGTGTTTGGGGTCTCCTTTTCGCAGGCTGCAGGTTCGTAGTTCCCATTTTTTTTGGTGTTTGCCCCGAGTGGCTAATGTTGGTTCAGTTGTGTAGGCTTCCTGGTGGAGGGGACTAGTGCCTGTGTTCTGGTGGATGAGGCTGGATCTTGTCTTTCTGGTGGGCAGGTCCACATCTGGTGGTGTGTTTTGGGGTGTCTGTGACCTTATTATTACTTTAGGCAGCCTCTCTGCTAATGGGCGGGTTTGTGTTCCTGTCTTGCTAGTTGTTTGGCAAAGGGTGTCCAGCAGTATACCTTGCTGGTCGTTGAGTGGAGCTGGGTCTTGGCTTTGAGATGGAAATCTCTGGGAGATTTTTGCCATTTGATATTACATGGAGCTGGGAGGTCTCTGGTATACCAATGTCCTGAACTTGGCTCTCCCACCTCAGAGGCACAGCCCAGTTCCTCGGTGGAACACCAAGAGCCTGTCATCCACACGGCTCAGAATAAAAGGGAGAAAAAAAGTAAGAATGAAAAAGATAAAATAAAATAAAGTTATTAAAATAAAAACTAATTATTAAAAACAATTTAAAAAGTAATAAAAAAAAAGAAAGAAGAGAGCAACCAAGCCAAAAAACAAATCCACCAGTGATAACAAGTGCTAAAAACTATACTAACCAAAAGAAAAGAAAAGAAAAAAAAAACGGACAGAACACTAGGACAAATAGTAAAAGCAAAGCTATACAGACAAAATCTCACACAGAAACATACACATACACAGTCACAAAAAGAGAAAAAGGGGGAAAAAAAAATATATATATATATTGATGCTCCCAAAGTCCACCTCCTCAATTTGGGATGATTCGTTATCTATTCAGGTATTCCGCAGATGCAGGGTACGTCAGGTTGATTGTGGAGATTTAATCCGCTGCTCCTGAGGCTGCTGGGAGAGATTTCCCTTTCTCTTCTTTGTTCGCACAGCTCCTGGGGTTCAGCTTTGGATTTGGACCCGCCTCTGAGTGTAGGTCTTCTGAGGGTGTCTCTTCTTTGCTCAGACAGGACGGGGTTAAAGGAGCAGCTGCTTCGGGGGCTCTGGCTCACTCAGGCTGGGGGGAGGGAGGGGTACGGAGTGCGGGGCGAGCCTGCGGCGGCAGAGGCCAGCGTGACATTGCACCCGCCTGAGGTGCGCCGTGCGTTCTCCCTGGGAAGTTGTCCCTGGATCCCGGGACCCTGGCAGTGGCGGGCTGCACAGGCTCCCAGGAGGGGCGGTGTAGATAGTAACCTGTGCTCGCACACAGGCTTCTTGGTGGTGGCAGCAGTGGCCTTAGCGTCTCATGCCCGTCTCTGAGGTCTGTGCTGATAGCTGCTGCTCGCACTGTCTCAGGACCTCCTTTAAGTGGCGCTCTGAATCCCCTCTCCTCGCGCACCAGGAAACAAAGAGGCAAGAAAAAGTCTCTTGCCTCTTCGGCAGGTCCAGACTTTTCCCCGGACTCCCTACCGGCCAGTCGTGGCGCACTAACCCCCTTCAGGCTGTGTTCACGCCGCGAACCCCAGTCCTCTCCCTGGGATCCGACTGAAGCCCGAGCCTCAGCTCCCAGCCCCCGCCTGCCCCGGCGGGTGAGCTGACAAGCCTCTCGGGCTGGTGAGTGCCGGTCGGCACGATCCTCTGTGCGGGAATCTCTCCGCTTTGCCCTCCGCAACCCTGTGGCTGCGCTCTCCTCCGCAGCTCCGAAGCTTCCCCCCTCCGCCACCCGCAGTCTCCGCCCGCGAAGGGGCTTCCCAGTGTGTGTAAACCTTTCCTCCTTCAAAGCTCCCTCCTACTGGTGCAGGGCCTGTCCCTATTCTTTTGTCTGTTTTTTCTTTTTTGTTTTGCCCTACCCAGGTACGTGGGGAGTTTCTTGCCTTTTGGGAGGTCTGAGGTCTTCTGCCAGCGTTCAGTAGGTGTTCTGTAGGGGTTGTTCCACATGTAGATGTATTTCTGATGTATTTGTGGGGAGGAAGATTGATCTCCGCATCTTACTCTTCCGCCATCTTGAAGCTTCTCCCTCCAAATAATGTTTTAAGGCATGGAATTGTCTAAGTGTAGACGAGAGATATGTGTGCTAAACCATCAAAAGCATGAAAACAGCCCCACTCTGCACAAATGGACTGTATCAGAAATTAGAAAGATCAGAATTAATTTGCTTTCTTCTTCCTGCCATTGCTTAGAAGATGGACTATCTATAATGCATCTCTGAAATAATTCTTTTTAAAAAATCTTTCAGTGGTTTCTATCAACAAATAAGAAATATTGTTCTAGTCTTTCCTTATCTTGTAATTTTATTTTTGCCCTTATCTTTTAATTTGTCTCCTTGTATACACTGTATTATTCATTCAACTTATCTTACTATTTATGTCCATGAAATTAATCTCTAATTTTTATTTTGTAGTTCAGGCCAAATTCAGAAATTAAGTCAGAATTAGAATTCACTTCATGTGAAATGAATAAATGAACATAAAATGTGTCTGAATAGGGAAGGCTAAATATTGTAAAAAAGTTGACATTCGTAATCATTATAAATTTATTAGTATTCAATGAATTTCCAAACAATGCTCAATGTGACTATGGGGATAATTCACGTCATAAAAAGATTTCAAAATTTTACCTGGAATAAATAATAAGCTTAGTATTGCAAAGAAAAGGTGAAAACAGAGAAATGAGAATGGACCAGCCAGAGTAATTATTAAAATATTTTATTAAGCCCCAGTAATTCAAATATTTTAGTACATGTGAAAGAATAGACTAGCTAATCAATGAAATAGAATAAATCACTTAGAAACAAGTCTTAAAACATGCTAATTTAATTTGTGATAAAGGAGTCATGTTTTATTAGCAGGGAAATATTGAATTGGTTCATAAATGATAATGGGACTATTAGAAAGCTACATACATGAGAAAAAATGTCAGTTTAGATACTCACTCACTCACCAAACAATAGAAAACAAAATAATTTAAGATGGAATTAAATGTAAAAATTTGAACCAGGACTTTTGCTTCTACACCTGCATTATTTCATCACCACAAAGATCTCTCTAATGCTATCCCTTTGTAAGTCACATCCCTCCCCACTGGCTCTAGCCTCCATAAAGCCTGGAAACCACCAATTTATTTTCCATTTCTATGATTTTGCCATTTCAAGAATGTTATATGAAAGGAATCACACAGTATGACCTTTTGAAATTGTCTTTCTTTTCACTCAGTGTAATGTTTTGGAGATCCATCCAAGTTGTTGCCTGTATCAGTACTTTGTCCCTCTTTATTACCGACTGGTATTCCATAGTATGAATGTACCACAGGTAGTTTAACCTTTCACCTACTGATGGACGTTTTGGTTGTTTCCAATATTTGGAAATACTGTTTTCTTTTCCCCACCTTCCTGTGGGTTACTTAAACATTTTTTTAAATTTCATTTTGATTTATCTATAGTTTTTTGCTTATACCTCTTTGCATGATTTTTCAGTGTTTTAAAAAACACTGTGGGCAATTAGGAACCAAGATGGTGGAGTAGAAGGACGTGCTCTCACTTCCTCTTGTGAGAACACCAGAATCACAACTAGCTGCTGGACACTCATCGACAGGAAGACACTGGAACTCACCAAAAAAGATACCCCACGTCCAAAGACAAAGTATAAGCCACAATGAGACGGTAGGAGGGGCGCAATCACAGTAAAATCAAATCCCATAACTGCTGGGTGGGTGACTCACAGACTGGAGAACACTTATACTACAGAAGTCCACCCACTGGAGTGAAGGTTCTGAGCCCCACGTCAGGTTCCCAACCTGGGGGTCTGACAATGGGAGGAGGAATTCCCAGAGAATCAGACTTTGAAGGCTAGTGGGATTTGATTGCAGGACTTCAACAGGACTGGGGGAAACAGAGACTTCACTCTTGGAGGGCACACACAAAGTAATGTGCATATTGGGACCCAGGGGAAGGAGCGGTGACCCCAGGGGAGACTGAACCAGACCTACCTGCTAGTGTTGGAGGGTCTCCTGCAGAGGTGGGGCGGTGGCTGTGTCTCACCGTGGGGATAAGGACACTGGCAGCAGAAGTTCTGGGAAGTACTCCTTTGGCCCTCCCAGAGTCTGCCATTAGCCCCACCAAAGAGCCCAGGTAGGCTCCAGTGTTGGGTTGCCTCAGGCCAAACAACCAAAAGGGAGGGAACCCAGCCCCACCTATCAGCAGTCAAGCGGATTGAAGTTTTACTGAGCTCTGCCCACCAGAGCAACACCCAGCTATACCCACCACCAGTCCCTCCCATCAGGAAACTTGAATAAGCCTCTTAGATAGCCTCATCCACCAGAGGACAGACAGCAGAAGCAAGAAGAACTACAATCCTGCAGACTGTGGAACAAAAACCACATTCACAGAAAGATAGACGAGATGAAAAGGCAGAGGGCTATGTACCAGATGAAGGAACAAGATAAAACCCCAGAAAAACAACTAAATGAAGTGGAGATAGGCAACCTTCCAGAAAAAGAATTCAGAATAATGATAGTGAAGATGATCCAGGACCTCGGAAAAAGAATGGAGGCAAAGATCGAGAAGATGCAAGAAATGTTTAGCAAAGACCTAGAAGAATTAAGGAACAAACAAACAGAGATGAACAATACAATAACTGAAATGAAAACTACACTAGAAGGAATCAATAGCAGAATAACTGAGGCAGAAGAACGGATAAGTGACCTGGAAGACAGAATGGTGGAACTCATTGCCATATAACAGAATAAGAAAAAAGGATGAAAAGAACTGAAGACAGCCTAAGAGACCTCTGGGACAACATTAAATGCAACAACATTTGCATTATAGGGGTCCCAGAAGGAGAAGAGACAGATAAAGGACCCAAGAAAATATTTGAAGAGATTATAGTCGAAAACTTCCCTAACATGGGAAAGGAAATAGCCACCCAGGTCCAGGAAGCACAGAGAGTCCCACACAGGATAGACCCAAGGAGAAATACGCTGAGACACACAGTAATTAAACTGACAAAAATTAAATACAAAGAAAAATTATTGAAAGCAGCAAGGGAAAAACGACAAATAACATACAAGGGAACTCCCATAAGGTTAACAGCTGATTTCTCAGCAGAAACTCTACAAGCCAGAAGGGAATGTCATGATATACTTAAAGTGATGAAAGGGAAGAACCTACAACCAAGAAAAAACACTGTGGAGAATGGATATGTATTTCAGAAGGGAAATATAACATTGATAAAGAACAAAATAAAAGATAGAGTTGTAAATGTCATAAATTTATTTGACACACAAATTTCATGTACTTCCAATTCCCATCCCTTCTTTCTCCCACTATCTTCTCTCCTGATAAGTCTTTGTTCTTCATTTCTGGAAAAGTTCATCTGATGAAGTTTGTAAGTTTCCATCTTCAAGCATTTCCGTGTTCAGATTCTAAACAGTAGAAGAAAAGTTAGAAATATTAGGGAAATTTTGTGATCTAATAAAGGAATAATTTTTCATATTTGAATTATAAATATTTGAACTTAATAAGTTTAATTATTTTTAATGATAAGGTTGTTCTCAGTTTTTTCATGTTTTAAAGTGGAAAGTGGAAGGTCTCACAGCAAGTGTTGTATTGTTAAAGATGAACACTGTCAATCAGCCTAAAGGAAGGTCTTGTAGATCACATCTCTTGTGCTGTGTTATATGGATAATTTATAGTGAACAGTCTCCTGACTTTAACTAGTATAAGTTTAGAAACATCCCAGAAAGGCCATGGGTAATAAATATATCACCACTGAGTATAGAAACATAAACTAAATATTAGATGATTTCCCTTTTATATGTGGCAAATTCCTGGATTCATCTTCAAACAAGTCAACCCAGACACCAGTAATTATATTTTACTTGCATTTTTTTCTACTGTGAAATTCTATAATACATTTTAGATAGTTCAATTCATAAATGATTTACCAAGGAGTTTTATAATATGGTAAGGATATGCTCAAGAAGCAGCTTTACACAGACAACACATATTTTATTTATTTTCTTTTTGTTGGCATTAGATTTTACTGTTTATACTTTACCAGCACTGCAGGGAACACTGTACTCTTCAATGGTGAATTCCTCTGAAATGCAAAAATGATGAGACAGAGTGAAGACATTCAGTAATAGGCACATGAATGGTTAATTGTAAATAAAGTGTGTAAGCTACGAAAGAAAGTATAAAGCACAGTTACAGAGCCAATAAAAGGACTTCTGTACTAAGCCTTTTGGGATTGGTTAGTGAGGAGCAAGAGAAAATTGGGCTTGGACATAAAGTTGAGGGGCAGATTTCACAAATGGATAACTGTCTTTCTATAGGACACTGTATAGCCCTTTTTCACAACTATGTTTTTCTTATTGGAGTTGTACGTTCCTCTCTGAACCTTTTCTTTTCTAAGAAAGAGTAAAGTTTGAACACTACCAGCATGCTAAGATACTGGTAAGTTTCTACTTCAAAGTCATGAGCAAATGGAAGAATTTCCTGACATATTATACAAAGTTTCCCAAAATTCGTGAAACTATCTGAGGCCCAAATCAAAAATAGAACAAATTTTGGGTCTCATATCACACATTTTTAGTTATTGCCACCCTTCTTTTCTTTCTGGAATAATTCAGTCCAGAAAAAACGTCATAGGGGAATTTAGAAAAAATTGATCCCCTTATTGCTTTATGATCAATTTATAAGAATGATTCTAATACTTGTTTGGGGGCATAAGACAGATTAATATACAGGAATATGCTTATCCTGTGATCATAAACTCAACTCTTTCTTCCAGTGAAAGATTGTGGAGTTTTCTTTCAGCTAAGGTGACCCTGTCCTAGTTAGTCATCTTTTTCCTTTCAAGGCTCAGCATGTCTGAATCCCACTCACCTGTCTCATAATAATCATAGGCCTTTACGGTAGCTGGTTTTAAATTCTTTATTGGGATGTTTTGTTCCACTGAGAAGGAGAAACTCAAGCTTTGATGGGTTAGCTGGAGAGACAGGAAAACTGAATTGGAATCAAAGATTAACTCAGTTACTCTTTTCTTAAGATAGTATCAAACCCTGTACTTAAGCTGTCCTCTGCACCAAAACCTGTGGAAAGAACGAGAGGTTTTAAGACTTGCATAATACACTCAATGACAGATAAAAGAAGGGCAAAAAGACGATTCTATGGACAGTCAAATGTAGTAAATTGAGCTTTGTTGACCTGGCCCAGCTTCGTTTCCCTCTGTAGCTATTTTCTTTCCCCACAATTCATAAATGCTATACCAGGGAGTTTTATAATATGGTAAGTTGTGTAGGTGAAATACACTCTTTGGAACCTGGGTTGGTTTGTTAGAATCTGTAGTGGTTCTTCCAGATCTAGCAGAATCACAGAGAATCTTACCTCTTCAAAGTAAATCAGGACGTGGTTGGTGCTCACTTCAGTCCTTTGAATCTGAGGCCTTTCTTGGAGCTGTTGACCAAGAGGAAAGGCCAAAGATATGGGATGAGGAACTTTCAGGCTGAGGCAGTTTTCAGGTATTTATGTTCTAAATGGCTTCTCAGAGACATCCAAACACTAATTTTGATTTCTTCAAGAATAATAGTAATAATAATAAAAATAATAAAAGTAATATTTATTAAACCCTCCTTATCTATCTATCTATCATCTATTTAGAGAGGGAATTATCTTCCAACTATATAAAATAAGGAGAATATATGTATATGCTTACATATGATATAGTCTCCCTTTTTCTTTTTGTACATAGTTGGAAGATAATTCAATGCACTACACATTCCTAGAAGTCTCAGGGCCTGCTGGAACATTATTAACCATGTTTATGATTTATATCTTATAGTTGAGACCACATAGCTAGGATGCCCACTTTTAAAATGATGGAAACACACACTAGAGAAACAAGTTTGAGGGAATAAACCTCTTGGAGAACTGAATCAACAAAATAAAATTGACAGCATTTGCCATGACTTTGCTATCTGTAAGAAACTTAGGGTTTACCTTTTTCACTGATGCTTTCACAGGTATGAAGCCTGATACCATCTTCACATCAACAATGACCATGTTGGAGCTGGGTCGTTCCCCAGTATAACTATGAAGTCAAGGCATAGGGACAAGGCAGTCAAACAAAATTCTTTGGAATTCATTCAAGACGGAAGTCTCTCCTCTTTTATTTCTACCGTTCCTCATCCCTGGCTACCACTCAGCTTTGCCATCTACTCTATTTTCTTCTGCTATAGTTGTTTGGAAAACTCATTATGAATGCATACTCTGCAGGTATGGTAACATCATATTCTCAATGTTAAGGCTTTTCAGTAAGAGTGAAGAAAATTTTCTTTTAAATAACTATTGCAAGAATTTCTTGTTTATTATGTATGACCTTGGACAGTGAAGATCCCCTGCACAAGAAACTCTATTTCACTATATTCTACAAAATGTCTCATAGTGGTTTAGGATTTACCTAATGTTGATGAGAATCTGGACTTTGCTGTGAGCATTGACTCCATCACAATTCTTGGGGAGAGTATCAACTTTCAGAGTAAAGGGAGATTTTCCTTCTTTCTTGGGCAGGATATTATATCTCAGGGATGTCTAAAACAAATTGAAAAAAAAATCCTTTATTTTTACACTCAAATAGTCTATCTCTTCTACGTGATTTATACCTCCCCTTAGGACATGTTTCTTTTTCTATTTTGAAGTTCAAATGGAATTGAGACTTGTTCTCCCATCTGTGGCATTGCCTGAACCCTGGCAGTCTCACCTGGAGGTACACACATCCCGACCCTGACACTGCCATGCTGTACTCCCCTGGAACCTCTGGCAAAGCGACCTCCTGCAGCAATAGGCGATTGCCTTCATCTACTTGGAATTCTTCAGAGAAGGTCTCTGAAGACTTGATGGTGACTGTAGCTGCTTTCTCCCTTTTAGTGAAAGTTGCTGCTCCATACTTGGAGAGCGCTTGGAGAGCTACCACTGTATCCTGAAAAAAGATGGGTTCAGAAAGCACAGGAGAGGAAGGTAACAAAATCATACCAGATGTAAACCATATCAACACTGTTCTCAGAGTTATTTAGTCATAAACACAGTTCATTAACTGGATTTCAAGTCAATTCAGACCTGGTTATTAATCATGAACTATTCTAGGAACTTTGGGGGAAATGAAGTTTCCTTGTTCAAGTAGTTTACAGTGTACATATGGGAATGAGACTCAAATATTTGACGTAGAGGATATTTCAATAATTATAAATTTATATAACAACATTTGTTGGAAAAATTCAGAGAATGGAGAAGAAATTGGAGCTAGCATAATAAGAAAATGCTGTGAAGAAGGTGAGAAATAAGATTATCTCTGAATAATGAGAAAGGTTTATAAAGACAGAAGAGAGGCATCAGGCAGTACCAGGGAGGGAAATGTTGTTGTAGTAAAGACATGGAAAAGAGTGAGCCAATTCCAGAAAAAGAGGAGGGATCAGCCTTTTGGCCATGCCACGCAGCGTGAGGAATCTTAGTTCCTTGACCAGGGATCGAAGCTGCACCCCCTGCAGTGGAAGCATGGAGTCTTAACCACTGGACCACCAGGGAAGTCCCCAAGGGAAGTAATCTTATGAAAACATTGCTTTAGGAAGGTTGATCGACTTTATGGATGAGGATCCACTAAGGAGAGAAAATATGAGAGATTGTGCAGAGGACAGAGAAATAATCCATATATAAAATAATGAGGCTGGAACCTTTCTGGTGACGGAGGAATAGACAGAGTATAAATTAGAAACATTATTCAATTATTCAACTCCTAGAATGTGGTTGTGTCTACATGGGTATTAGTATATTTATTTTTCTTCCTAGAGTCTCTTCACAGACCTGAGTGGAGGAGAAGCCCCCACTGGGGTTTTGTTGCTTGGTGATCCATTTCACAATCCGTGTAGCCACAGACAGGTCTTCTGAAGATGGGGCAGGCTGGGCAGTAAGATAGGCAAGGAGAGTGTAAGCTGTCATCTCCACTTCAACAGAAGGAGCCCGGGGTTGATAATAGAGTGCATTAACTTCTTGAGGTTTCCCAGGACGTTGCCAGTGGATTGAGTCCTCTTTGAGATAAAAAAGGATATAATCTTAAGCTTAGAGAACATTTTCAAAACCTAATTCATTAATGATCATTATAATTAGAGCTCACCTAGTGAATGGACATACATGAAGTGAAAGTATTAAATAATCACCAATCAAGCTAATCTTTGCCATGAAAGTAAATTGAGGTTCTAGCAAATCACATTGTGTCTTTGTGTCTGTTACATACTTGTGTGATATTAGAAGCTGGGCTGTTTAAAGTCTATAATGTGTGAATTGATAAAATGATCCATGTCACCCAGAGAACTTAAGTGTTAGGTCAATAATAAATCATCATCTTCTTATAATAATATAATGGATAGAATATAATATAAGCATGATATGTGTGAATTTAATAGGTCCTCTCCCTTTGATCACTGGTGATTTTTGGAAGTCACTTTTGCAGTAGCAGCTCTTACCTTCTTTTACAGCCTCTTTGTCTAGTGATTCAAGCAGCTCACTTCGTTTGGCCTGGTTTCCTGCTAGAGCAAAGGCATAGGCCAATAATGCCTTGGTATAGACAAGACTTCCTTGGGCCTCTGAAGTAGACTCCCAGGCCCTTTCCAGGCAGAATAGGGCACTGCGGACAACTGGGTGCTATAAAGAAGATGGACCTTAAGATAGAACCAGGCTAATGAACTGTCTCCAGGGTAACCCTAGATTCAATGCCCCGAAGTGCCGGTGTAACATCACAGTCTGACCAGAGGGTAATTTTCTTTGCAGCTTCCCAAAGGCTCTGTCATCCTTCATGCTCTAGTGAAATATACTAATATTAAATAACATGAAAATCACAACTCATTTTCCTCAGAGATTCATAGTTCCATGAGTTTTATTCCTTACATTTGTGAGGGAGGTCCAGGGAGTGTGGCAGTACATACAGTGGCAGGCAGTGGCATCTCCAGCAGAGCAATGGTGATGTAGGCAGAGAGCGTCACCTCATCGTCTACCCCGCCCTGTAAGGATCAGAGGCAGAGACACTAACACTCCAGTATTCATCAGCCAGAATCAGCTAACTCTAATTTTCCCCTTGGCCATCTTCACTAGAAAGCATCTTTCCTTGGGCAGTATTATTGATTTTCCCCTTCCTCCTTCACCCTAAAATTCTTAAATCTGTCCCAAATCACTTTCCCTCACTTTTATTAATGTATTGGAGCTTTTGGGGCATGCTATTTTCTTTCAATACAAACAACTAATTTATTGCTAGGTTTCAGAAGCTTTAGAGTCTACTTTCCTTCTCAGAGCTATGTCACCAGGACTTGAGGAATCAATAGGAGCATCGTAGCTCCTACATGTCACTGTCTTCAGGGCCCAGAACAAATTTAAAGGCATCACCTTAATAGCATTGTTTAACAATGATCCAGAACGCTGGAAACAACCATTTTCCTTTTGCTTCTGTGAGAGCCAGGTAAGGGAGTTCATGATGTGCGAGTCCTCCACAAAGATGTATGACTGGGCTTGAGCGAAGGACTTGAATACAAATGCAGTGAGCCTGTCCAGCAAGGAAGAGATGGAGACCTGAGGACCATCTCACTTTTAAAGCTCACTGTGTGCAGTTGCCTCCAGGTAGCTTCACAGTTCCGTGGAGAAAATTGGTGGCAAAATGATACTTGAATACTGAATATACTCTTATTTGTCCAGCGAACTTCTGAATCTGTTTTAAAATGTCTCAACTTGATGGGTTTCTCCAGAGTCGATACTTTTCACTTTTTTTTCTCATAAAATGTTTGTGAAATGTGTAAAATGTTGTGCCTTCCCACCACCAAAATTGCCATTTTCTGAATGATTTTACTACATCACAGTCTCTTTCTGTCCTTCCCCTCCTCTCCTCCCTTAATGTAGAAGCATTTTCCTCTATCATTTCACATTATGACATTTTCTGCCTTCTATTTCCATTTTGGGGGATCCTTACTTTACTGCTATTTACTATACTGTCAGAACAGTGAGCTTTCATAGATGAAATGGTGAGATCCTCCACTAGTGATGACACACATAGGAGTTTTTAAAGGATAACAAAATGGGCAGAAGACCTAAATAGACATTTCCCCAAAGAAGATAAACTGATGGACAACAAACACATGAAAGAATGCTCAACATCACTAATCATTAGAGAAATGCAAATCAAAACTACAATGAGGTATCACCTCACACTGGTCAGAATGGCCATCATCAAAAAGTCTACAAACAATAAATGCTGGAGACGGTGTAGAGAAAAGGGAACCCTCTTGCACTGTTGGGAGGAATGTAAATTGATACAGCCACTGTGGAGAACAGTATGGAGAGTCCTTAAAAAGCTACAAATACAACTACCATACAACGCAGCTATCCCATTCCTGGGCATGTACCCTGAGGAAACCATAGTTCAAAGAGAGTCATGTACCACGTTGTTCACTGCAGCACTATTTACAATAGCCAGGACATGGAAGCAACCTAAGTGTCCATCTACAGATGAATGGATAAAGAAGATATGGCACATATATACAATGGAATATTACTCAGCCATAAAAAGAAACGAAACTGAGTTATTTGTAGTGAGGTGGATGGTCCTAGAGTCTGTCATACAGAGTGAAGTCAGAAAGAGAAAAACAAATACCATATGCTAACACATATATATGGAATCTAAAAAAAAGGCTCTGAAGAACCTAGGGGCAGGACAGGAATAAAGACGCAGACGTAGAGAATGGACCTGGGGACACAGGGAGTGGGAAGGGTAAGCTGGGATGAAGTGAGAGAGTGGCATGGACATATATACACTACCAAATGTAAAATAGATAGCTAGTGGGAAGCAGCCTTATAGCACAGGGAGATCAGCTCCGTGCTTTGTGACCACCTAGAGGGGTAGGATAGGGAAGGTGGGAGGGAGACTCAAGAGGGAGGAGATATGGGGATATATGTATACATATAGTTGATTCACTTTGTTATAAAGCAGAAACTAACACACCATTGAAAAGCAATTATACTCCAATTAAGAAAAGAAAAAAGGATAACAAATTTCTATGCATGAACTCCAGGTATCAGAGAATAGCTATTTCCAGAATTCTGAAATACTGTGGCTCTACAGAGAACATATGGAAATAATTATCTTACCAAGTGTTTCCCTGACTTCTACTATGACGATCCCCAAAGGTGCTGTAAGAACCATCGCTGTGCTTATAATTCAACTGTCTTTGGTAACCTGAAGAGGAAGTTTGCATAGATTTATGAAATAGCAGAGACATTGGAGAATGAATCAGGGTTTTCCTCAAAACTGGTTGAGGTGTCACAGGGAAACTACTGTGTTACCACGAAGTCTCCAAGACTTGATGATACCATGGAATTTCCTGGTTGTATAGTGGGACAACTTGTTGGATATCACAGCAACAATAATTATTAAATCTTAATCAAAGGGATGTTGACTTGAGTTCACTGGAGGAGATATTTAGGGAATCAGTTGATGTTTTTCCTTTTGGGGTAAAATCTCTCACCACTGATGAGGTGGCTGATGGCTGTGGACTTGATCTTCTCTGTCAGCAGTCCTGTCTCATTCAGATAGTTCAGAACATAGATGTTAGGGGCAAAAAGGACCATATTCTGCTCTCCACAGCCATAGGGCATCTGGAGAAGATTCTGAAGATTTTGCATTGCAGAGCCTAGTATATCACCTGGGGAATGAAAGATATTAAAAAAAAAAATCAGAGGAACTCAGAGCTGATTTACGTTGGGATAAGAAGATAGATTACTAACTAAGTGAGAAGTCAAATCATATATAAAGGGGAGGAAAAGTAAGCATAAGAGGTGAAGGAAAACAAGAAATAGAAAGGAAAGAGAAATGTGGGAACAATAAAGTAGATAGTTCAAGGATGGAAAAAATAGGAAAAAATCTGAATGGTAGGATACATCTTTCTGATGAGCCACAAATCTGGTAAAAAACAATTATTTTTAAATCTCTTAGGAAGCATCACTACCTAGCCAGTCTCTTGAAGATGAGGGCACAAAGAGATGGCCCTTTTTACTTTTTAGAGTGTATCAAGGTATAAGATGTAGCACAACATCTATTCAACAGTGCAGTCCTTAGCTTGGTGCTCTTTCTCTCAATCCAACGCCTAGACTCAGACAGTTCGTTAGTAAGGGATGGTGAGGCCCCATGCACTAGAATTATGGGGATGGACAACTGCTTCTTTCGGGCTGGGAGACTCACCCAAAACTGAATGTGTTGCCCTGGCAGAGCCTTCAACCACATTTGAAGGAAGTTTTAGTGACAACTTTTCAGGTTCTCCGGTTTCTAATGAAACAAGACAAATATATATAAGGGAGGGAAAAATGAGAGAAACGTTCTAGATTTATTTGAATTTTTTTCATCTATATGATCAAGATCCAACATCTCATTTCTCTTGGTCATTATATAATCTCTTTGATGCAATCTAAGTTTCTCCTAAAGCCACAATTCATCTCACAGTGAAGTTCATATTAATCATATATATTTGTGTTAAATTTCTATAGATTTCCTTATAAGTGTATACCTTATGTTATATTTATTTCTTTCTCTTCATTGTTTATGTTAAGTTCTACTATAGCTGTGGTTGTAAAAAAATCATATTCACTCCATAAATATGTATTAAGTGCGTGCTATGTACCAGATTCCGTTTTAAGTGCAATGATATAGCAATTTGCAAAAGAAATTTCCCGACATCCTAGAGTTTTCATTTTGATGGGAGTAATAAAATAACAAATAAATATTTAGTATGATAGATACCGGTAAGTTCTATAGAGAAAAATGAAGCAGATTAAGTGCTTATATGGGTGAGCTAGTGAGGCAAGGCAAATCAGGAAGTACAGGGTGTGGGGAGAAGGTTCCCAATGATAAAGCTCATTGATTAAAAAAGTCATAGGTGACTGACACTAAGTAAGTCAGGGAGTAAAATTTATAGATATCTAGGGGAAGAGACTTGTAGGAAGAAGGAACAAAATGTTAAAAGACTCCAGAGATTAGAGCATGCTGGGTGTGTTCTAAAATCAGATTAGAGGAGCAGGGTGAGTAGGGGAGAGGGTAACAGGATATGAAGTCATGAGGATAGAAAGGCTTTGTAGGTGATGCTGGAGACATAGTCTTTAACTTTGAGGGATATGGGAGACTCGTGGAAAACTTTGAACAAAGGAGGGACATGATCTGAAATATGCTTTAAATGATCCCTCTTGTTGTATAGGAACAGGGGGAGATGACCAGGAGTCCAGTTAGGAGGGGACTGAGTTGGTCCAAGAGAGGAAGGTCTAGAGTAAGAGTGGACATGATGAAAAGTGGACAGATTTCAGATATATTTAAAGGTTCAACCAGCTAGATTTGGGAATGGATTGGGTGTGGAGTAGAAGAGAAAGGACATAATAATGGATGACTCCAAAATTTTTTATCTCCAGCAAGTAGAAGAATGGAATTTCCATCATCTGAGATGGAGAAAATTGTAGGAGGAGCAGGCTTATGGGGACTAAGCAGAGGTTCAGTTTTGAACATGCTGGTTTTGAGATGCCTCTTAGGCCTCCAGGCTTAGAAATGCAGGTGATAAGGGAGCAGCTGAATACATGAGTCTGGGTTTAGGAAAGAGGTGTGGACCAAAGATGTATATTTTGTGGTCTCTGGTACAAAGTTGTTATTGAAGTTCTGTGACTAGATGAGATTATCGGGGGATACTTATGTAGAGAAGAGAAGAGCTCTGTAGACTAAGCGCTGTTCTCTAGATGATTTTAGTGCAGAGTTGAATATTTTAATACTAATTTTTTAATGACTGTGTGAATATTTAAATGGTAGTTTTAAGTGTAATAGAAAAAGATTGGTTTTCTATATATGTTAATGACCTAAAGTTCTTCTTAAAATAACTTGTTTAAATAAAAACACGAGTACACTTCAACTATTAACAGAATAACCAATAGTACTAGTGCCACAAAGATATTTCAATAGTTTGAAAATTGTGTTGGAAGAAGTTTGGGAAGCACAGGCGGATTTGGAAAGAATCCTGTCCTATGGTCATCAGCTTTTGTCTTCATTATTAGCCAAGAGCTTTTAGGTGAGTCTCTTAACTTCTCTATGTCTTTATCAGGAAAAGATTGTTCTCCATCAAATGTCCTTTGATTTGCACATGGGATAGTATACTTGTTTCCTTTTTTCCCCCCAGAGGAAACATGCCCCAAAGGGCATTTCACAACTATATACTTTGGCAAGTGGCTTAACAAAAGAATTTTATGTATTTTTTGACACTTACCTGAAGCACAAAGAAGTGTGTTGAAAGTTTCCTCCTTTTCTATTCCTTCAGGCTTTGTATTGAAAGAAAAAAATCAAAAAGTGATAGTGAATGTAGATAGTGATAGAGAAAAAGCAATCACTTTTAGGAGAAAAACTGTTAGTGAAAACTTGAGTTGTGGACATATTCATATTCTTGGGAATGAAATGTCACTGTCGCATACCTATTAGATAATGTGATTTACATAATAAGGCCTCTGAGACTCAGAGAAAGTAGACCCGCATACCTCAACAAATAAGGGCTTGACTACAGTGTCCTTCTGTCCAGGTGCTGGGACGTGGGGCACCTCATTGTCACACAGTTCCTGAGACTGCAGGGCTTCTGCAGTAGCTGTGAAATTCACCTTTCCTGGGGAATAAGATTCTTAAGGAGTTAAACAGTGTTTCTATATTGAATGGTTTCTTCTTTTTAAGCCTCTCCAATATTTATAACGGTTTTCTTTCAATCGATCATTGTCAAAGGAGGAGAAAAAAACATGTATCTGAGTGAGAATGGAAAGCAAATCATTACAACATAAGAAGTAGGATTTGTGAACAACTTTACCACTCACCCAGTGACTTTGGGGTAACAGCCCAGGACACAGTTTTCTGCTTATTTCCACAGACACAGTGAGATTCTTCATTCTTTTCTACTGGGATGGCCAAGAAGGCAGGAGAGACCTCCAGCTGCACGCTGACCTGTCCCCCATTCCCACCCACAAATTTGAGAAAGAACACAGGGAAAAGGTCAGTAACAGGGGGAAGAAGCTTAAAGGGACAATGCATACTAATTGAGAGGCTTTGAGAAACTGTTCAAACAAGGTAAATCCTGTCAAATATTTTGTAGTTTAGATGTTTGCCATTAGGACTTCGAAAAACTGACAGGAATCAGGATAAATACTCAGGATTTAGGCTTGTGCCAACACAAGGAAGAGATATTTTCTTTAGTTAGAGTGAAAAAATAATCAGGGGGAAGTAATATCTGAATTTAGGAATACACAAATAATGCAGAGTCCTGAATAAATATAACCTTACCACCTCAGACCTGTTGGGGAGCTTTGTTCTTAGTACTTATTCCATTCTAAAATTAGGCTACATCATGTTCAATTATGACTTACTAGGAGATTACCTGGGAAATCTAGGTAATGAACGGTGATTTTGTTCCTTCCTTCTACTTTTGCTTACGTCGAGAAGTGCCCTTACCCGAATGCAATGGGACACATAGCTGAATGCAGTGGCTTTGAGTGTGAAGGCTTCTCCTCGAACCACAGAGTAGGGAAGAGTGAGTTCCAGGAAGAAGGGCTGGAAGGCTGTAAGAGAGATGGTGGGGGAGAGGCCAAGCCCTGCTGTTCCAGACAAGCAGAGTGCGCCAGCCTTCCACTCCGTGATGGTGTCAGGGACCTTCACTGCCAACTCACTTCTACCCGATATGCTAGGGAGGGGAAAAAGAGGAGGAGAGTCAATGAGTCCCCTCTTTAGCAAGCACCACAGCTGATCCTAGAGCATGAAAACTTAGTGTGCTAAATGTTAAACTTGATATAAGGTTTGGTGTTCATAATGAGGTCTCTGAAAGTTTTTTTTTTTTTTCTTTTTAGGGTCGAGGGTAGCTTCCTACTTTCTGTTATTTTAAGTATCTCAGGACCAAATTAGAAAAAGAAGATTGCATTGTTTAGCTATGAGATAAATGAACTGTGAATCTAAATAACTACCAGAAAAGAGCGGAGCAGAACGGAAAGGATCAGGAACCAATGATCACACCAGAATTATAGAGGAGAATTCAAATCCTTTTATGAACTCAATTCTGGGCAACACACAACTTACTCGAGTGCCACCAAGTCCCAGATCCAGGTCTCAGGGAAATACTTCCGGACTGTCTCTTTCACTTCCACAGCTGGAGGGTTTTCTCTCCCTACCACTGGATAAGCTATCCCTGCATTTCCACGTGCTAGAGCAGAGCCTTCTGGGCCCATTGGACCCACTTGACCTGTCGAGAGAAAACACGCAGAGCCCAACATAAGCCTCAATTTTATCAATTTCTTGCAGCTGCCTTATTTATCAAGTAGAATAAGATCATATGCTCAGGGAATGTTTATTATTAGAACAATTTAACCTACCAGCTTCTTACTTTGTTCACTCATCTATGTGTCCTATTGGAAGGCTAAATCCTATTGCTTCATCAAATGGTTTAAAGGTAACTGTATTTTTCTCTAGAAGTGAAAACAAATGTAGCTCTCCCTAAGCTGAGTTTTCAACTGGTGAAGGCAAAAATAAAGAGTAATTTAAAACAACAAATACTGCTTATACCCTGACGGGATGATCATGTGTTCTCCATTTGCAGTGAGAATCAAACAAGAGGAATTGATAGTAGCTACAGCAAGAGGATTTCAGGAATTTCTTTTAACAGTTAATAAGATATGAAGACATAAACAATGATATAGTAAAGTATGGGTTATAGACAACAGAGACTCAATAAAGGACAGAAAATGAACTTTAGATTGGCCAGAAAAGACTTTACAAAGCAGAACTTAAGAAGACCATGAAAGGATGAGAATCACAGGGGAATGAAGAAGGCATTCCAAGGAGGGGCATTTAACATAGCTGAGTAAATAGTAGGTGTAATTATGTAATAAAACACCATGAAGGTTAGGACAAATAAGTTAGATCTGTTAAGGAGGCAGGAGTTAGGCTGATTTTTAAAAGTGATAAAAGCAACTATACTCCAATAAAAATTAATTTTTTAAAAAACTGACCTGCCAGAGATCAGAAGACATATAAAGATAGTATGTATAAATATATAAATATAAACATACATAAAATAATAGCATTGAACATGCTCTTTTAAAACTTTAAATATGATGACCTATGAATTCTGGAAGTAGCGATTATGTCTGAGAAATAAATGACATGACAGAAGCAATGTTGAAGGGTGATGCACCTTTCACGGTATAGAGGCTGGATTGAAGTGGAGAAAGATGGAAGGCAAGGAAGGTAAATTATAGTGGCTTTTTAGTACTTTGGTTATGAAACAATGAAGGACAGGACTAAGGTGATGTAACTGAACAGGAAAAGGAAAGAATGGATAGGTGACGAATACCAAATGTAAAATTTGTCTAGAGTGTTACAGAATATCTGTGATAAGAATGTAATGATGGTAGTTTGTTTTCAGATTTTTCTGGATCATTCCACCTACATGTTTTCACTTAAGATTGAAAAGAAAATAATACAGTTGGTATTAAGAGGGATGTGAAAATAAAGTAATAATAATGTTTTTTAGTTTTTTTTAACCAAAAAACACTGTTATATGGAATCATGATTATGTTTTTTTTAATTTATGCTCATGATACCTCAGTGATTTTGGTGTTGTCATTCTGACTTTCAACTGAGCCTCAAAAATGTTAAATGAGTCTGCCAAATTTTTTTTTTTTGCCACACCACGTGGCATGTGGGATCCTTAGTTCCCCAACCAGAGATCGAACCTGTGTCCCCTTCAGTGGAAGAGTCTTAATCACTGGACAGCCAGGAAAGTCCCTGAGTCTGCAAATTTTCAAAGTTATATGTGTCATACCAGATAAAGGTATGATGAAAACTTGTTTTTTTTTTACTACACGAATTTGTTTCTGTGGAGGGAATATTCTTACTCATTCCTCTACTTTCATAACTTTACTCTTTGTCTTCCTAGGCAAATAATTTCTTCTGTATTAAATGTGTTTAATTTATTTTTTAAAAACACTTTATACCACCAAATTTCTTATTACAAAATGGATTAGTAGCCATCCCAGCATGCCTCTAGACACTTCTGTAGGCCTGTTAGCAGCAGAAAAGAAAATAGTCAGAGCTAGAACCTTTTCAACTTTTCCTCTTTTCTAGGTGTACCTGAGACACACAAAGAGACTAAGTATATTCACCGAAAGCTGAATTATTCTATTTTGTTCAATATGTCAAAATCACTCTGATTTCCATAAAAGAATATGACAGAGGCAAACAATATCTATATAATCCTTCACATTTCTCAGCATCCCTTGCAGGTAGGGCAATGAGATATATGCCACTTCCACTGCTGGCCATAAAAGTCATGTGCAAGTCTATTCCTTCTTCCCCGTGGTAGTAACCTTGAAAGGCACATTGGAGATGGAGTCACGAGATGAAAGCCCAATGAACCTCCCTGACAATGACTGGTCAGGAGGTGTTCTGAACAGCTACTGGACTCACAAGCAGTGTTTGTGAAAGGAAAAAATAAACTGTTATATACTTAGCCTCTGAGACGTGGGGGTTTGTTTGTTACTGCAATATAATTTATCTTATCCTGACTAATTTAGGTATTGAAGCCACAGTGGGTAAAGAGGATTTAAAGTACCAAGACTCTTGAAGACTATGACAGAAAAATATTTGATTTGGATGAGAGACAGAGAGAGAGAGAGAGAGGGAAAGAAATAATAATGGCTTAAAAATTATTTTTTCTGGGGAAAAGTATTATATGAAGAAAATTTACCGAGAAGTTGCTGCAGAGTTACAACATTCAGTACTTTAAAAAATGGCTTTTTATCCCAACCCAACGCAGCAAAGCATCACTTTTCTTCTATTATTTTAGCAGATAAATAATTCTCACCCTTACCTCCTGCATAGATCATAGGTGCTCCTGGATATGGCTGAGGCAGCTGACAAAAATGTGGCTTGTGGATTTTTGAGTTGGTAAAAATATTTAATCCTACAGACTGGAGGAAAAATAATTATTAAAGCATACTGGCAATCCAGTCTGGAGACTAGAATATTTCCTTATGTTTGTATTACACTCTTACTATTATTATACATATAGCTCATAGGTTCATCATGAAAATTCCACACAATGGAGAAGAGAGGTATTTTATAAGTATGAAAATGGGGTCAAAGAAAGTCCAGATCATCCAGTTAGTGAATGGGAGTTGGGATTAGGATCCACTTCTGATTCCTATTTCTGAATTTTGTCTCCTATGTGCTGATGCCTCTTTAATTATCTTTTGCCTCCAAGAAACTTGAGTATTTTAATTTTGGATGTTTTTCTTTCCTTCCTTCCCCCCCAAACCAAACACTAACTTTGTGGCAGAGAGTAACTTTTTGTTTCTTTTCAATTGAACTTGTAGGGCTGCATATTGGAGATTTTTCTTTTTTTTCCTAAATAGATTTATTTATTTATTTATTTATTTTTGGCTGCGTTGGGTCTTCGTTGCTGTGCGCAGACTTTCTCTAGTTGCAGAGAGCGGGGGCTACTCTTTGTTGCGGTGCGTGGGCTTCTCATTGCAGTGGCTTCTCTTGTTGTGGAGCACAGGCTCTAGGCGTGCAGGCTTCAGTAGTTGTGGCACATGGGCTTAGTTGCTCTGTGGCATGTGGTATCTTCCCCTACCAGGGCTCGAACCTGTGTCTGCTGTGTTGACAGGCTGATTCTTAACCACTGTGCCACCAGGGAAGTCCTGGGGATTTTTCTTCACAGTCAGTACACTTTGTTTTGTTTATGTTTTATTGGAAAATATTCCTTTGCCTGAATATCTATGTTCAACTCATCCCTTTTGTGATTTATCCTTTCCTTTTTTCTTTCTCACTGTCTTTTAAGTATCTTGAATCTCTGCATGCAAAACACAATCGCAGATGTCCACAGTAGCCTGATTCCTAGAGCCCCCCTGTTCCAAGCTTCCTCTTTCTTTGATATTAGTCACAAATACTACTTGCTGTCCTATCTCAGAGTACTTGGGAAACTGTGGGACTCTGAAGCACAGTTGTCAGTGGTGGCAGTGATATGGAATGGGGAGAAAGAAGTCAGAAAGAAATGTTTAAAGATGCTGCAGTTAGCTAATAAACCGAGTCTTGTTTTTCTCCCTCTACCACCGTCTGATTTATGATTCTGGAGGCTCCAGAAGAGGGAGGTTTAAATTGTTCTCAGGTAAGCTGCAGACCTCATCAGCTAAGCTGATGTATGCTTTCCTCAAGGTATAATGAGAGTTTTCAGTCATTTTTGGTAGAGATAAGATTTAATCTCACAACCTGGATAAGCTTCCTTTTCATAACTCTGCCTGATTAAAGATACACATTTGAGCTAACGTACCTAAGGCAAGCTAACGTTTCTACTCCAAGTTTTGTAAATCTCTTTTTTATGAACAGCTACTTTCAGTTTTCCTGAAATCTTACTGCACTGAAGGTGTTGGCTGAAGTAATGTACTTTGTGTATTTAGTCATTTACTCAATCATTTATTTTTGTGAAAATGACTATTATAATGGCTGCCAATAGGGTACTCACCTTTCCAAGGGTGTCAGAGGTGCTATGGGAAATATTTTGTTTTTCTCACATATTGGAATCTCTGAGAATCACTGAGAGGGGAATATGACAGTGATAACTAGTTTTGGGATCAACTTGGTTAAAGTTGTGACCCTAGAAGTGTACCCCTTGCTGTTTAAAATGCCAGAGAGATTCATGATTGACTCTCTGTGTGTATACAAAGTTCTCTATGCCTCTGAGATTTCAATATTTTTCTGTTAATCACAGGTGTTCTTTTTGGTGAGTGAGAGGAGGATCAGATTTTAGAGCTTAGAAATCTATTTGTTCTCCATCTTAACAAAGACTCAGAAATCAAATTTGGTTATGTTTTTAGGAAGAAGAATTACCTCAAAGATGCTGTAAACATCATCATCACTCAGGACCTGCTTTGGTGTGTAAACGATTCCATTGTGAGTTATATCTTCTGCATTGATGCATTCTTCCCCATCTTCATTCATGGGACTTCCATATCTAACACTAAGGACGCTCTTTACTGGTAGCAAATCATAGACCTGCAAAATAGAGAGAACAAAGGAAAAACTCTTATTTATTTTATTTTATTTTATTTTGAGTGTGATAATGTTCAATCTGGAGTTTAAGAGATCATGGTGCTTATTTAACACTCCCATACCAACATTATAAAAAGTGACACAGAAATCATGGGGAGATAGTAAGGGTTATGGATCCTAATGCTCTTCTTGTACATAAGAAATTAATACATAAAGATATCAAATTAATTGATCAAAGACTCACAGCGCATTTTGGCTGAGTAAGTATAAAACTCAAGTCTCTTTGTCTCCCAGCCCAAACGCCTACTTTTAAAAGAAAGCAAAAATGTGGACAGTACAGAGAAACATAATGAAAGAATAAAAGTCATTCATACCCATCACCCAGTAACAACCTCTGTAAATACTTAATTCATTCCCTTTTCCCATTTTATATGATTAAGTTCTTACCAAGTTTTTTTTTTTTAAGTCTACTATTTTAAGACCAATTTTAACTTGGAAAAAAACTAGGTACAGGGGTAACCTAGAAATAAATCCATTCCAGTTCAGTTTTTGCCCAGAGCCTAGCATAAGGCTACCTGCTCAGTCATGTAGTGTTCATTAAACACACAGTGACTCCATGCGGACCTGCTGTCATCTCTTATCTAAGCTACTACAATAGCCTCCTAACTGTTTTCATTCTTGCTCCCGTACTCTGAGTGGCAAACAAGATCTTCTTACCAAATAAATCTAAATCACTAAATCACTCTCCTGCCTAAAACTCCTCAGTGATTACCACTACATTTGCTGTCAACTCCTAACTCCACTGCAAGCTCACAGTACTTGTCATGATCTTCTTTACTTTCCGTCCCACCTACCACCTCTACCATCCTCTTCTCTCACCATTACGTATAAGGTCATTACCTTTTCCTCTTTGAACACTGCAGACTTATTCTGACCGCAAGACCTACAGGCACGCTGCTTTCATTCTTTGTAATGCCTGCCCCTACCCCCCATTATCTGACAATCTAAGAAGACACCACTAATCACTATATCAAAGATTGTTCAACTCTTTTCTTTAGCTCAACATCCTGTTTATTCCTTAAATGATACTTATCAAAATTTAGAACTATTATATGTTTTTGTTGCTTGCTTAATAACTCACAAGACTATACGTCTAAAATGGTCAAAGACCACATCTGATTGTTCACCATAAAAACTCCTATTCCTGGAGCAGTATCTATCCCGTAATCCAGACGCAGGGGATATTCGTTAAATAAATAAATGGACAATGAAGATTGTAAACTATTGGGCCCTTTTGGAAGTTCTTCATTATAAGAAACATCTTTAAAAGACAAGTTTGGTTGGAAACTCTCTTTTGTCCGTACTTAAAACCAATGAGTAAGTGCCTGTTTTTTTAGAGAAGACTTAAAAACCTGGCATTTCACATACTAGCTTGAATTGTGGTGTGTTAGACATGACATTGAATAAAATTTGGTTCAAATCCCACCTTTCACATATAGTTTTGGGGCTTCCCTGGTGGCGCAGTGGTTGAGAGTCTGCCTGCCGATGCAGGGGACACGGGTTCGTGCCCCGGTCCGGGAGGATCCCACATGCCGCGGAGCGGCTGGGTCCGTGAGCCATGGCCGCTGAGCCTGCGCGTCCGGAGCCTGTGCTCCGCGGCGGGAGAGGCCACGACAGTGAGAGGCCCGCGTACCGCAAAAAAAAAAAAAAATATATATATATATATATATATATATATATAGTTTTGGCATGTTCTTTCTATAGTTGCTTAATTTATGCTGGCTGTGTTTTCTTCATTCATAAAATTAAGGTAATAATATCCACGTTAAGGAATTATTATTCATTTATTCGTTCATTAAAAATGTGTTGAGGGACTCCCCTGGTGGTCTAGTGCTTAGGACTCCACACTCTCACTACCGAGTGCGTGGGTTCAATCCCTGGTCAGGGAACTAGGATCCCACAAGCCATGCAGTGTGGCCCTCCCCCACTGCCAAAAAACAAAAAAAAGAAATGTTTTGAGCATCTTTTACATGTAAGGACTGTGCTAGGCACAGGGAATGTAGTAGTGAACGAGACTGCTCACTCTTTGATACGTTATAGCAGAGAATGAAGTAAGATGATCTGTGTGAAGCACACTGTGCAATGTCTTTTTTGGAACTGAATTGAATCCAAACTCGTATGTGACTTACTACACTATGCCTGACACTGTGAAGAACCTGTCCTTTGCAGTTATAACTTCCAGCTTCCAAAAATGGTCACATCATGTGTGCAATTTCTGATATGCAAGACTGAAACGGGACTCACTGACTGAGGTGAGACCTCAGCTTCAGGCTTCAGTAGCAGGACACTCTGGTCCACTGCACGGAGGGCACAGAGGGAGTAAGCAGCGGCTGTGACCTTCAGGTTGATATCTGAGGCTGGCAGGCCCCGGGCTGAAGAGAAGCTCAAATTTACCTGTAAAGAGGATATGATTATAGCCACACATTTTCTAATTGTTACAATCTTAAAACTCTCTTCTACCCCAGGGTAGGACTAGTCCTTTCCACACTTCCTTTCTCTTCATCCATGTTAGAGAAGGGTTAAGAGGTGAATCTGCCTGACGACTACCAGTTAACCATCTCTGGAATAAACTGGAAATGTGGTTCGATTAACTCAGCGTTTCCCACTCTCTTTATAACCAGTGAAATATAAACTGATGTTGATCACAGTAAAAGAGAAACTTGAGTGGGAATTGGAATGCACATGCTAACAAAGATACATACCTATCTCCATGCAGTGTTTTTGTGATGAATGTGTGCAGTTTGCACGGGGCTGTGAAAAATCCTGTTCCACCTCTAAGACCAGCCGATGAAGTCTCCTTCAGTTGGCCCTCTTAATCACCTGGCATTCTATAGCGGTGTAGTACTGTTTATCAGGATCAGGAATTTACTCATTAATTTAAAAAACTAAACATCTAATATGCATCCTAAGAGTTAATTCATTGACAATATTCAAAGGACTGTGAATAAAGAATGAGAACTACAAAATAATGAAAAATGTGCATAATTTTTTTCAGAGTTTTGACTGGTTTAGCCAGTAGAAATTCATCAGTAAGTGAATCTATTGGTTCCTTATGTTTATGTTAGAATGTTTTGAGTAGAATCTTGAGTAAATTATAAAATAATTTGGAATTTAGTTACTGCAGTAGCATCCGTTAAGCTTCCAGGTTCTTGAACTGAAAGCTGATTTGGACTGCAAGGAAATAGTACATTCCGTTAAATAATATTTGACTTGGATTGCTGGATTTAACTATGAAAATCTGCTATGTGGTCTACTGAATTAATGTAACACTTTGGATTCATGTATATCATAAGACATATATGAAAAAAATTAATTGATTTATCCTCAAGGTGCAGTAGTATTCATCTCTGTAGTTCAATATATTATGAAAACACCGCTTTTGGAGAATTCTATTTTAAATATGTTTGTTTTTAGTTTTAGAAAATTTAAGTTCATTAAAATATGTTTGTGAATGTCCATACCAAATGAACAAGTGAGTTATTTGAGATTATAATCACTGAAAATACTCCTAACCAAGAAATGGATATGCTTGAAAATGTAACATGTTCTACTGATATGAGAACCAGAAAAGAACTTTAAGGCATATTTTGAGAGCCTGTACCTATCCATATTAATCAATGTTATCCTTAATGAATAATTATTTCCAGTTAGGAATAACAGACAATTTAAACTGTTACATAGTATTTAATGTATATAATAAACCTGTCATTATTAAAATAAGAAAGTGGTATATGGATGGTGAATAGAAAACAGGTTTCCTCTTTACAACAAAGATCAAAAAATTATTTAAAGTATATTGGTTTAAAGAAACACAGGTCTCAGACAGACCTGGATCTTTCCTCACATTCTCAACCCACTTCTTACTCTGCTCATCATCCTGTCAGGATGTCTCACTTCTAGGGTCCTTAATTGTTAACTTTAATAACTCTCTAACTTTTAAACACATAGTCAACTTTCTTCTGAATACTGCAAAAATCTTCATCTATATTTATCATAGCTTATCTCCATCTCTGATCAATGATAAGTGAAAAGATATTTGATGTGAAGTGATTGAATATAATGTCCATGGACTTTTGCTTCTATGTGGAAGTTTTATGATATGACACAGAAGCTGTCATATGTTTTGGCACCAGAGTGAAGCCACTGCTGGGATGAGTAAAGTGTGCTGAAAGCTGTAGCATAAGGTGGGCATTCCAAGGTTTAACAAAAAACTAACTACCCATGATTAGCAATAAAGACATTGAAGCTTGAAGCAAAAGTCTCTTCTAGGTTTATATGAAACACACAGAACATCCAAACAGAACACAAATGATGCTCTTGGACACCTGTCCAGGTTTAATAGCATTCTTTAGTAAGATGGAGTTGAAAATTTATTCAGAATCCACTGTGTATTTTCTTAGATCATTGTATGTTACAAAGGACAATCTAAATATAATTCTCATTGCAGAAATGTTCACTTCCTGTAAATGCATATTGTTTTAATCTTCATAAAACTCATGTCAGAGTCCTTGTAGGTATATTTTAAAAAATATATCTGAAGTCTGTGGATCCTAGTTGATTGTTAATGTTAAGATTACCCAGAAAATTCTGTTGGGATAAAGCTTATTAATATCTCAGTAGGCTTCTCATTACAGCTATGCATTCTTTGGAAATATAAAAAGATCCCATATGCAACTTAGATTTTTATGCTATAGTCATTATTAGAGTGCCCAGGCTATGTTTCTCAAAATGGGATACACACATATACCCCTGTTCTGTTTCAAACTCAAAGTGAATTTAACTCACAATAAATTACTGATTTCTGCAGTAGTACATGGAGGCGTGTCAGGGGGATATGATAGAATAAAACTGACATCACTGTGAAGCATCATTTTTAATTGAAAATTTGGGGAACAAACATTTCAAAATTAAAACTATTAAA
Organism: Monodon monoceros; assembly: GCF_005190385.1. Taxonomy (NCBI): domain Eukaryota; kingdom Metazoa; phylum Chordata; class Mammalia; order Artiodactyla; family Monodontidae; genus Monodon; species Monodon monoceros. The sequence continues at coordinate 7,438,911 of NW_021703783.1, forward strand.
GGTTAATTGTAGAATATATTTTGAATTCCACATGAATTTTCAGATAAAGCAAGAGAAAAAACTGTGCTAATGGCCACCTGCTTTGAACTACTCCTCTAGACCTCCCAGGGCTTAGCGTCAATCTTTCCTTTAGAGGTCCTTTGGCAGAAAGTTTTAGGAGCACTACATGGCAGTTCTTTAATGTACATAAGGTCCTTATTTTCCATACTTCAAAAGGGGAGATGAAGAAAAGGACTGGACTTAAACAAAACACCCACCTTATTGGGAAAACAGTTTTCAATCTCGAGTTTCTCAGTATCTGCAATAACTTCTCCATTAGGTAAAATAGTATAAATAAGCACCTGGGCTGTAGGAGCAATGTCTGATTCCACTTGAAAGGAGAAGGAAAATACCCCTTTCACTGGAGAGTAAAGAAAGTTCAAGATCATAGATTAGGAAGAGGGAAGAGTTTCAATTTTATAAAGAAGAGGTTCTCAAATTATTTAACTTATTTACATTTGGAGCATATTGAAGTAAGACTTGCATTTATACCATTTTGCGTGCATTAGTATTCAATAAATATATGCTGAACTAATGACATTTTCCCTTAAAGATGTAGGTTAAATTGTTCATTTCCTCTGCGGAAGTAAAAAAGAACATTTAGTGAATGTCTCTATTTTTAAATTAAAAAAAAGACTTATTAAGAATTCAAGAGAGAAGAACTTTTAGACACCTTTAATGATCTCTATCTATGATCCAATCAGCACAGTTCTTGTCATATGCATGAGGCCAAGTCAAAGAATGCAGCATAGTCTCTACCTTCAGGCCATTTAAAACACAGCGGAGATACAGGTACAAATAATCACATACAAAACAGTATGCCTCCGATTTTTATAAAAGAATTCAATGCATTTATCTTAGTGGTTACTTTCTGTGTGAATTACCTAGTGTTTAATTCATGTATCTGCTTAATCTTCTCATAAATGTTCTGTTTTATCTTTGTAGCATAAATTTCTTTAAAAACTATAGCCTTCCTGTATCTATAGAAGATCTGAGGGCAGCTTGTGGTGAAAATACACAAAAACAGCAGGGTCAAAATAAATTTGAAACAATGATACTGAAACCATATGAAATTGGACTTCTCAAGCAGGGTTAAACAGAGGCAGGAATAAATTTTATTAAGAAGCTATAACAGGGCTTCCCTGGTGGCTCAGTGGTTAAGAATCCGCCTGCCAATTCAGGGAACATGGGTTCGAGCCCTGATCCCGGAAGATCCCACATGCCGCAGAGCAACTACGCCCGTGCGCCACAACTACTGAGCCTGCGCTCTAGAGCCCATGAGCCACAACTACTGAAGCCCGCGCGCCTAGAGCCCGTGCTCCACAGTAAGAGAAGCCACCGCAACGAGAAGCCCGTGCACCGCAATGAAGAGTAGCCCCCGCTCACCGCCACTAGAGAAAGACCATGCGCAGCAATGAAGAACCAATGCAGCCAAAAATAAATAAAGTTCCCTTTAAAAAAAAAAAAAGCTATAACAGATGGTTAAACACTAGAGTGCTTAAATTTAACACTGAGTTTCCCAGAAATCAAAGACAAATGGAAAAGCAACCATTTACATAGTCATCATCAAATAAAATGAAGTGTATTTTTTCTTAGAGAGACACTTCCTTCTCCCCATTTCACCTCTCAAGATACTCAGTATACTATATAGAATTTAAACTCTATTACAGGAACTGATTTTGAAGAAATTGCCTTAGGAGGCAGTTTGATTTTTGATATGCTATTAGGAACAATCTTACCTGCTCTAGAAAAACCAATATAATGATCAATCCCATAAAAATCAATGATTAAATGGAGAATTAGAGGGACTGTCCATATTTGAGTGCCTGAATTCAATTTTTTTAAGCAATAAAAAAAACTTTTAGCAAGAGAGATTTTACAATACATATTCTTTATTTTTTCTTGGAAGTATTGACTCGCCTTGGGTGAATGGGCTTTTTGATCTTTCTAAATATGCTTTGTTAATAAATATTGCTTTAGTAAAATGATAGCCTATAACTATTCAAATGAACAGAAAAAAAGGAAGCTACTTATGAGATTTAGCCTGGGGACATGTAACAAATAAAGAGACTAAATGTACTTATCTTTTCATAATAGATTATTTCTTGAAAAGTTAGTTATTCTTCCTGGGATAACAGATATCAATGGATATTTATGATTCAAGAATATCTAGAAGGAGAGTATGATCTAAAAGAGAGAGGCAGGAATATAAGAGAGATTTGAAGATGGTGTGTTGTTGGCATTGAAGATGGAAGAAGAGGCCATAAACCAAGGAATGCAGGAGGTCTTTGGAAGATGGAAAAGGTGAGGAAACAAGTAACCTCCTAGAGTTCCGGAAGGAATGTAGTTCTGCTCACAACTTGATGTTAGCCCGTAAGACTTCTGATCTACAGAATTATAAGATGATAAATTTGTGTGGTTTTTAGCCAGAGAGCTTCCTACAGAAGCAATAGGAAACTAATACAAAAACATACAGAGTAAAATTTTTCTTTGGAGATTTTCTGCATTTTTCAATTATTTTCTGCATTTAAAAAATTTAATAATAAAATGAATATATTTTACTTTAGAAATAAAATTTACAATATAGAAATGCTATAAAAGAGTTCTAAATGGACTAAAATGAACCTAGTGTCCTTCTTTTATCAGCTTCCTCAACTTTGGTTGATGGAAGAAAGCTGGTGACCATTTCCTCCAATGTAAGAAATAGCTTCATCTTGCTAAAACGTTTAGGATTTGACAATTTGAGAGAAAAAATAGGAAAATAGGAAAAAAAAATAGGAAATCCTGAAAGTACTTACTCTCTCCTTGTTTAATGGACAACACATGGGCTCCTGACTGAGCGATGCTTCCTCTTGCTTTGATCTGAAGGCAGAGGGAAATACATGTATTATCATTTTAAAGGGTACTTATTAAACTTACTTAAACATATGTATAATACACAAATAAATAATAACTCACTACTTCAACCCAGACGTTGTTTTTGTTCACTAAATTTCTCTTTCAATATTTTCCTATACATAGAGTTTAAATAATAAACTTTACTTCAAACAACATACTTTAAATAAGAAACATAAAATTTTACAATGCTTTAGAATTTTACTTAATTTACTACTTATCTTGAATATTAATATTTTAAATTTACATATTCTTTCAACAAATATTTTAAGCATCTGTTATGTGCAAAGCAATATATAGTGAAGGCAGGTATAAAATATATGTAAGTATTCTCTATTGTTGCCTCTATTTAAAAAAAAAAAAACAACTAAAAGTATTTACACTCTCTATGTGCCAGGTACTGAACTAAATAATTTAGTTTTAAGATTTTTATTTAGTTTTGACTATGACTCTATGAAGTAAGTATAAATACTATCTTCAGTATTCAGATGAGATGATTGACATTTCTCTTTACAAAGGAGATTAAGTAAATTACCTGAGGTCCCATAACTAGGAAGCAATAAAGCTAAGATTCTAACTTAATGTCAATTTTTTCACTTTTTTATAGAATTAAAAAAATACTATTTATAGTTAATGTTCCTATACAGAATTTCCTACACATAAGTTTTTCTTCTTAAAAAGACTTACTTGGATAACTACCAGCTTTGAATATTTTAAATGTTTGTACATCAGTAGGTATACTGACCTGAAAAGGATCATATCAATTTATAATATGCCTGTCAATGTACTTTTCCCTGCAGTTACACCGGTTCTTGAACTTTGTAAATTATTTAGAACCTTTATAGGAATAAAATACTACTGCTTTATTCTTTTAATTTTCACTTCTCCAATTAATGTTAAATTGACATTTTTCCAGAAGATTGTTTATAATTTTTATTTCCTATTGGTTAAGTTCTTGATTTTTATCCTTTGCTTATTTATCTACTGGGTTCTAGGAAAAACAATCTTTTTTGTCTAACAAGGCATTTGTCGTAAGCTCTTTCCTCTTCCATTCAATAATTTTCCATTGGAACTCAGAAAAAAAAAAAACTTAAAAGTTTCAGTGGAGACCAGAATATAAATGAAAAATTAAAGCATTAATTTGTTAGGAAACAACTTCTCTTCACTCATAAAAACATTATATTGATATAAAGAGCATTACTTAGATAGGAACTCTATCTTTTTAGGGTCTACATAATTAGGAAGAGCTACACTGGCCTTTATTCTTACCAAATAATAGAAGGTTAATTCTTTTTCATCATTCAGAATCTGTCCATTCAGGATGTAGTGTGCCCGAATCTCCTGGGTTTGCCCACAGGCCATGGTGCCAGCCACAGGTTCAAGGTGAACATAACTCTTGCTTGGGGAAAAAATATGCTTTACAGTGTGCTGTGCTGGTGTGTGAAATTCTTCAAGCCACCAGTTATCAAAACAGAGTTTATTCTGCTTGTAAGTGACCTAATGGATAGAATAAAGGTCTTAAGTAGGTTATTTGTTATTAACATATATTATGTATATATTGGTCACTCTGTCATTTACTGAAGATTTTATTAAGAATCATGCTTACTTGGTTTCATTATAAGCTGCCTTCCCAAATAAAGTATAATCTCTAAACAACTTTCCCTTAAATTTATTTAAGTTTACACCATACTGATTTAGTAGGTATTATTCACTCATAATCAAGATCAATTACTTTTTCTTCATACCCTTAACACAAAACAAAAATAGTGGTATAACAAGGAAACAAGGCAAAATCTAATTTGTAATAAAATTGTAAAAATGTTGAATTTTCAAGAGACTATCAAGATGTTCTAATATTTAAATGTCTCCTGAAACTAGATCATGCTGTAAACAGAGTCTATCTAAAGTAAAAGTTTCTGACAGAGAATTTTTCATTTCTTATTATTTAGTTCTCCACATTGCTTAATTTCTGCTTTAGTCTTATCACCTTTTCTTTTCTCTCTGGAGTTCACCTGCTTCCCATGTACCCTTAAATTCTGTGGCCCAGTGATCTGTGTCTTTTTAGTCCCAGATGCCCCTTCCCACTTACCAAAACTGAAATGAAAGAAGATGTGAAGTTACTGGTATCAATGGAAATGTTCACCAAACCATGCTCATTCGTAGTAAAGCTGGCACGGTATGCAAGTACATCCACGTTGACAACTACAGTTTTATTGGGGATTGGCTGATCCTTCTCATCAACTAGAAGAACCTAGAAATAGGAAAGTGATAGCTGGTTCCGGGTGTTATATAGCAATAACATTTTCTACTCTGTCGTATTTGCCTCTTGACGCCTTGGCCACTGTCACTTAACGAAGATCTTAGAATATGAAAATAAGATTTGTTTTCTGGGCTCTAAAATATTTTTCTTTTTGACATTTATATTTAGATAACTTATGAGCATTCAACTGAGAACAGCCAATAGTGGACTCATGATGTTACCTTCCCAAATTTTCTTCATCTCTGGTGTTCTCTATCTTAGTATATAGGGCTTCTGTCCATCTGGTAATTTATGCAGGAATATGTAGGGCCTTATTTTTTTGGTCATGTTCTCTCTTTCACTGCCTATATATAACAGTGCCTATATCTAACCCATTGCCAAATGCTAACCCTTCCCCTGCTAAACATCTTTTATTCCTATTTACTTCTCTCCAAATCTACTGCTTCCATTCCAGTTAAAACCACAATATTTTTTCCCATCCGGTTTCCTATATCTTTCTATTTAAGTTTATGCAGTCCACCCTCTGCTGCTCTGTCCTTGCTTCAAACCATTCTCTATACAGTTTAAACTACACTGCTCATGTCATTCTCCCTAAAACTTTCAGTAACTTCTCAATCCAAAATTCTGAACATAACCTAAAACACACTTGGTTCTTTGATCCTGAAAAAGCTGTTGTACACCTACAGCCTTGGCTGTTCTCTCATCTTTCTTAAATTTCTGGCCAAGTCATATTCATCCTCCAAGTCTTCAGTTTTCTCATGCTTTTCTCTTGACCTGAAATGGTCTTGCCCCATTATTAATTTCTTGCCAATTTGATACAAAATACTGGAATACCTTAAGACAATATCAAATTCGTATACATCAATAAAATGAGGAAATTGCCTGTAAACTGTCAATTCAAAGATTAGTTACTACAAAATAAAATGTAAAATGCCTAGAAATCTTACATTTCCTTGATAGTTTACTAACTTGGATATCAGTCTTATAATTTAGCAATATTATTATGAATATTGAGCCTTGAAACTAAAAAAAATCAAAAAACTAACAATAATAAAAACACTAAATGAAAATATCTTATTCTTTCTATAGAAAATTATATTATAAAATCATTGTTTATAAAGAGGCAATCAAAGAGTATGCAGCCAAACTATACAGGAAAAGTGTATTATAAAGGTGTGTTAGGAAGTTAATTAGTAAGAATATGCTTTTTTGGGGGGATTCTGTGACAATATTTGCCTTTCAAATTTGTAATTTTTTTTTTTTTTTTCGGTACGCAGGCCTCTCACTCTTGTGGCCTCTCCCGTTGCGGAGCACAGGCTCTGGACGCGCAGGCTCAGCGGCCATGGCTCATGGGCCCAGCCGCTCCGCAGCATGTGGGATCTTCCCGGACCAGGGCACGAACCCGTGTCCCCAGCATCGGCAGGCGAACTCTCAACCACTGCACCACCAGGGAAGCCCTCAAATTTGTAATTTGTTATATTCTTTTCTTACTCTAAATAAATATTCATTTTTATAATAAATTTTGATTTTGTGATATAAAAATTTGTTTTCTTAAAAGCCACATCCCCCCAATTATGATTATATTGAAAAGATTACTTTACCTGCCCAAAGAAAGGGAGCCCACGTCTGTAATGTGAATCCACTTTAGTAAATTTCAGTTTGCTTAAGGTGTTTGTGATTTTACATGATCCGTGTCCAGTTAATTCCAACCCTGAAAAATAATTCAGTGAAGTTGAACTGTTCCATATATTCAGCTCACCTCATACTTCCATCCCATTTTCACTCTATTATAACAAAATACCATCCATATACTCTTTTCTTAGTCTTTCCAGAATTTCTCATGCTTAGAAAATCATTGTTATCCATACTTCCTCAATTCTCTGTTTTCACAAATATTCTGCTTGTTCCACACATGTTCTTGAGAAGTTTTTCACCTCATCTCCTCTGGGATCTTGCTGTATCTTTGTGTCTATTTCACATCCACGTCTTCCCCCAACAACTTTCTGCATACATCTTGATTCTTCACGTTGGCCTAAAAATATTCTTAAATTTCTATCACAAACTACTTCCCCAGCAAAAACATTCTTTTTACCACGTGGTGAAAAGTATAGCCAATACCCGGTGCTCTTCCATTCAGTGAAGTGTGATCTGTATTTTAACTCCATCATCTAAAGCACCGCTCTATCAAGTCTAAAAGATCCTTTATTTTCCCCCAATATGGTATTCTCATCTCAGACCTCATCAAAATGAACTCTCAGAATTACTTCATACATAAGTATCACTGAAACCCTACCAGTGGCATCTAAGAAATTGTCCTTATTTCCCCTAACCTTGTGACTTCTAGTTTTATTTTGCTGACTTATCTGATACTATTTCCTAACTGCAGTTGTTTCTGTTCTTGGGCCCCTCGTTGTCTGCCTCTAGCCTCAATTTAGCAGTGCTAAGTGAGCTCACTTTCAGAACACTTGCATTTACTCTTAGGAGGATCTGGACACAATGAGAATGGTTTCAGATTTACATTTCTCCTTCTGATATTGTTCTGGCTTCCTTTTGAAATTGTCAAAATGAAGTTCATTTTGACATGAATGGAATGAATCAACTTCCATTTTGATATTCCAAACTGTGATGAATTATCTTTGACACACTCTCATCACCATAGCTCTTTCTCATCTTTTCCTTATCTTGGTTAATGACATTTCCATTTCCCTGGCCCCCAAGTTGTAATCTTTGGGGTCACCTTTGAATAGTATTCTGATGTATCACATTGTAACACATTTTTCATCTAGCCTGTCCTTCTCATGCCTGCTGGAATTAACTTTTTTTAAAAAATCAATTTATTTAGGTCATTCTCCTTAAATATATCTGAAGATATCCAATGTTTTTCATAATAAAGTCTGATCTCTTTACTACATGATTTACTTTTCTAAACACCTTAGCACCAGCCTACTTTTTTAAGATTCTTCTGGGACTGAACGCATTTGTTTTATGCCTATTATGCTTTCCTGGTACATCACTATCTTTCAAAATACTATCCATTCTATTCAAATCTGCTCAAATGTTACTTTTCAAAGCCTTCTTCAGCTCTATATTAGAATTAACTCTCTCCATGCTCATTTGGCCCTTATTTTTTACATTTCCTACGGAAATTTTATTATGGTTATATATAATACATGCATACATATATACATAGCCATATATATAATTTCTTTTTAGATTCCTAATTCCTTGAAGGCAGAAGCCATGTCATTGTCATAGTCCCCAGAAACTATAAAGCATTTTACATGGAATGGAAGTTTGATAAATGTTTAATAAATTAATAAATATTTAAAAATAATACAAACCTGTTCCCTCCTCTCTGACCTTGGCTTCCACTAGTAATTTCATGTCATATCCTTTTTGTCTCAGATGAAATATTTTACTTTTTACTAGTTGTGTGAAACAGCCTTCCTCGTCTGCCTGAAGAGAAAGGAAGAGAATTCCTGGGTCCTCTGATTTGTGATAAAAAAAAGTCAGTTACCAACCTATGAACATTTTGTGTTGGCCACAGAAGGAAATTTTACAAATGTTCTGACCATCTTTTGGGTGCTTATCTTTTCCCAAGCCCCCAAATGATACAAAATTTCTTCATTAATCATTGAGTTAATCATTGCCAACCTTTGCCTTCTCCCCTCTCTTCCAAAAGCCTATCCATTTCTGTCACATTAAACTTCCTAGAGTTTCCCCAATGTGCCATGGTATTTTGTAATTCTATCTCTTTGTGTGTGTGTGTATGTTGTTCTTCAAATAACATTCTTTCTTCCATTCCGATCTTGGCCCACAGTTGCCGCTCTCCTAAACTCAGCTTAGACATAACATGTTCTAAGGAGCCTCTGTAATGACCTCCACCTAAATATCGACTAGGGACTGTATTTTCTTAACTGTGTTTTCTTGATATCTAGGACATTAAAAAAAAAACATATATTCATTGACTAGATGAATCATTATAGCAATTAGATCTCTAAACTAAACATCGGGTTTCATATTATAATAAAGATTTGTTTTCATTTTTGTACTTATTTACATGAAAATATTTATTGCATAATTAAATTTAATCTTATTTAATGTACTTATATGCAGATATCATGACTCATTTGAAAACAGAAATTAATCCTAGTCTCCCTGATAATAGTAAGGATTTGGGCAGCTAGATTTCCCTCATGTTTATCTTGCTTATTGATGTTTATCTTTTTTTTTTTTTTTGCGGTACGCGGGCCTCTCACTGTCGTGGCCTCTCCCGTTGCGGCGCACAGGATCCGGACGCACAGGCTCAGCGGCCATGGCTCACGGGCCTAGCCGCTCCGCGGCATGTGGGATCCTCCCGGACCAGGGCACGAACCCGCGTCCCCTGCATCGGCAGGCGGACTCTCAACCACTGTGCCACCAGGGAAGCCCTTGATGTTTATCTTGAACTTCATATTCACCACCCTAGCCTTTCATTTATTTGGTCTCTACAACTTTGATAACTTGCTTTTCCACACCCTTATAGTGTCCGCTCACATTGCCACACCCTGGACTTATATATACTCTTCCCCTGAAATCAGTATTCATTTCATTAGTATTCAAAAATACAAATCAGTATTCAAAAATTCATTTCATTTTTTAAAACGTGTCCTACTGCTGTTTCCCTTAGTTATTCTTGTTTCCACTTTTTTCTGATGTAATCGAGGCCTCCAGTTCATCATCCCTCTCAGTCCCCCTCTCCTTAACCTGATGCTGGTTTCAGTCTCCTCTATGCAGGGTAGATTCCATAGGGTGTCATTTGATTCTCCCACTAGCCCAATTCTTAATATCTGTCACATTCTTCTTCTATTATATTTGATAAAAGCCAACTTTGGAGACTTCCACATCCTTGTATGCCCATATACCTGGCATGTCAATTGCGGTGAGAAGGAAATTACAAAACTGGCCAAATACCATTATAAATCCATCAGCCCCACCCACAAGTTGGTTCCGATCATTGCCAGGCAATCTTAAAATGTTTCCCTTACTCCACACTTCTCCTAGGTGACTATTTCAAACACTACTCTCATATTGTATTGTACTGTATCGTATTCTCTATTCTATTATCAGCCACAAGAAAACAAGATCTGGTGTTAGTGTCCTGGGGAGGGTGATTTCCATATACCTGTTGACTAAATTCTTCACAGATACTTTGTGAATGTTTTCCATGGCAGGTAGAACTGTATCGTGAATATCTTCTGCACACATTAATTGTCACCAGACCACGGACAGGCTTTCCATATGTGTATCTGTAACAGTAAAGAGTCATACAAAAAATACTTAACATAAACAACTCAGATGTTCTTCACAGGATTTGATCCATTCATATACCCATCTTACTCATTGACAGCAATTGTATTTCCTTCCAAAGCATCTGTACTTTAGAAGCACTTATTCTGAAACTGCGTCTTAATTATCTACAACTCTAAGAGAAAATACTTACTGAATACTGAAATACTTTTTGAAACTCCTCCAAATGGAAAAGTAACAATGCAGTTTTTTCTCAGATCTTTCTTCCCTCTCAGCTGAAGTTTTACTTCAGCTGAGAGGGAAGAAAGATCTGAGAAAAAACTGCCTTATTTCCTTCTTTCTCTGCTGTCAGATTATCTAGGTTATGATTCTACCTTTGCCAATACCTCCTAAGTTGTTTTAGGAAAAAAATTAGGGAAGCATACACAGTGTATTTCTAAGTCCTCCCTAACTCACGTATATTTTAAGAGGATAAATGAGGAATTAAATGGGAAAGCACTAGCTATAGAACAAAAACATTATAAGTGAACAGTATCATGATGACAGTCAGATTCTGCCAAATATGATGGAGAGATGTGATGTGGTATGGTCTGAATATTTATGTCCCCCCCAAATTCACTTGTTGAAATTCTAAACCCCAAAAGATGATAGTATTAGGAGGTGAGGCCTTTGGGAGGAGGGTGAAGTTCTCATGAATGGGTTAGTGCCTTTATAAAAGAGGCTCCAGAGAGATCTCTTGTCCCTTCCTCCATGTAAGGACACAAGGAGAAGACACCAGTTATGAACCAGAAAGAGGACCTTCACCAGAACTTGACCATGTTGGCATCTTAATCTTGGATTTACCTGCCTCTAGAACTGTGAACAATAAATTTCTGTTGTTAATAAGCTCCCCAGTCTGTGGTATTTTGTTATGGCAGCCTGAACAGACTAAGACATGATGTGAAGCTGAACTTAGTCTATTGTTTCTTAAAGTATGCTTCATGCACCACCCACATTGAAATTCCCTGAGATATGCAGTGATAGTCAGAGTCCCAAATCCTTCCTCAGATTTATGATTGGAATCTCTAGAGGTGGAGCTGAGGAATCTACATTTTAACTAAAAACATCCATAGATTCTGATGCAGACTTAGGTCAGAGACTTATTGCCCAAACTGTGAAGCCCCAAGCTTCCTCTTTTTATAGTCTCCCCCTCCAAAAAAAGTGCTGATAAAGTAATAAATTATTTACTAAATTTAATCACTTTGTTGAATCTTATCTTTAAATCTGAATCAAAAGCCTTTCCCTCTGATGGAAAAATTTATAGCATCAGAGCTGGTGAGAAGAATGAAAACATGTTTTATATGCTGTTTTTAGAAGCAAGAAGTACAATCAACCTCCTTGGTGCATGTAGGGGGTACTCTACTGCACTAAAAGTTAATCAGGGAAGAAATAAATGACATGTAGTTTTAATTCTACCTTATATATCCAGCCTTTAAGACAGAGGGTCTACGGAGCTTCTTGCTAGCTTTCCATAGTTTAAGAAATTGGGAACTGTAAAAAAAATGGAGGTAATAGGACATGGAATAACATGGAATCTATGAGCATGGGCTCTAGAGTTGGATGACCCAGGTTCAATTTAGCCCAGTGTGTGGGATATAGAAATATAGAAATGCTTCATGAAGCTAGATTTTTTTTTTTTTTTTTTACTTTCAGAGGCAATATAGAATAGTGGTGAAGAGTTCAGGGTCTGGAGTGGACTGTTGGATTTAAATTCCAGTCTTCTGGAATTTACTGTCTGTAGGAACTTGAACAAGTTATTTTATCCTTTATGTGTTGCAGTTTCCTCATTTGTAAAATGAGGATAATTATCCCCATCTCATAGGGTTAGTGTAAGAAAAAAATGTAAATAAGTGCAAGGCACTTAAAACATTGCCTGGCACATTTTAAGTGCTCAGTTAATAATTTTATTATTAGCAGTAAAATTGTTGTATGCCACCACCCCTGCTCCCTAGTCTGAGTTCAGACAAGTTGGGGAGAGAGTCATTCCTTCGCTAATTAAAATACTTCAAAGTCCAGTGATCATTATGGGCAATACAAATAAAGTAGGGAAAAAGAAATGAGGTGAAAAAAATGTAACTCACAGACTGCAGACGGATACCACAAATTCATCATCTAGAAAACCAATAGTCTTGGGCATTTTCACTTGGACTTCAAATTTGGGCAAAACTGTTATCAATAAAAGAGAAAAAAGATGGTGAAAGTGGGCAGGAGGTCCTGTAAGCATTAGTAATGATTCTACTACAGAACCTTGTAACAAAGGGTCACATAAAGTGATTTCAATTACAATAAGGGGCAGCAGGGACACTATTGGCAAAGGAGATGCCGTCATAACCGTGGGCAGTTGGTACCATGTTAAGTTGGTTAAGCTGGTATTATGGTTCCTAGAATCTCCTTGTCTGAATTTGTCCAAGATTTCAAAGGTGGGAGGAAAGTAGCATCATTAGTCTCTGAAGATCCCCATGGTTAGATGCGGTTACAGGTACAGAGGGGCCAGCAGTTTCCAGTTTGTCCTTATTTTTTCCCTCTCTGTGTCCAGCTCTCTCCTTCCCAACTTCTAAACCCTGCTGACTCACAGAGACCCTAGGCCCACCATCAGCACCTGGTTATAGAAGTATTGGAGTGGTAGGTAGGGAGAGGTAACAGTCTTCCATCGATTCTTCTGTCAGTTTCCCTTCGTGTTCCACTCTGGCATGTGAAGGTGCCCTTGTGAGTTCTGATCTGTCCATCCCCACCAATGCTTCAGGAGGACTGGTTAGTAATTTCCTCTGATCGACCATCTCCTCCTGTTGGACTCTGACTTTTCCAGCCTCTCTCATAGTTGTGTATAAGGCTTGTTATTTCTATAATGAATCCCTGTTCTATAGTTCTCATGGCAGTTCTGGTGAGTTTTGGGAATCCTGTTTTTGTGATAGGTCTCCTTATCCATGGCATGATATATTTAACTTTAGAAAATCCGCATAACTGATAACTAATAAGATGGTTTCAATGTCTGATTACTATTATTAGAGTAGATTACATGTAGGTCACACAAAGCCAGGTTGTAATCCCAGGAAATACCTCCTGTTATAAGATATAGATCAAGAGATGCATGTAGATAACATAATGTATTGGTTAACAATTGATGTTTGAATAGGGTCAGATGGAACTATTAAAATTTCTCTTGCTTCTTGTTGGCTCTGTGATTTTGGTAAATTACTAACTTTTCTGGTATTAATATGTTTGTTTGTAAACTGGAGAAGGTATAGGATCTCTTCAGAGGGCTACTTTAAGGATTAAATGAGATAGTGCATGAAACGAGCTTAGCAAATATTTAAATAAATAAAAAGCCTTGCTGATTTTCAACTATTATATGCTAGATTTTTGCTTGTCACCTACATGTAAAAATGATCCAATCTTTCATTGTCTAATGTCATAAATATCTTGGACACATGCAGAATTCTTACCATATTCATTCACCTCGAAAGAGTGCTCTATTTTTTTCCCTGACTCCTTCTGCAGTATGACCTTGTAGGGACCCAGCGTGGGCTCCACTGAGAGTGGGAAAGAGAGCTGGTTGAGTCCCCAGTGCAAATTGACACTGTGCCATTGGAAAATCCGGTTCTTCTTGGGATTCTGTAGGTAAAAACATCACAAGTTCATAGAAGCAACTGAAATATATAATATTGAGTAGAGGAACGGCTTTTCAGGGAGAGTGACATTGGGAGGTGGATAATTAGCTGATTGGTAAATTGGCACCAGTGGTATTAGCAAAGGTTTCTAGGAATTCTAGACTGAGCAAAGGACATCTTTCCCAGCTATGAGATATGACAGCTGATAGCACCTCTTTTTGAGATTATGCATACCCATCTTGTTCAGAAATATTGGAAGAGCCACTAAATTGCATCATCTCAGGGAATTTTGTTCCTTCATTTATATCTTATCTGCTTTCCCCAGGATTTAAGAGAGACAGGGAAAACAGTGTTTTATTTAGTTCTGGTGAAGTGCCAGTGGGGAAGGTGGAGGTGGAGCGAGGCAAGTTAACACAACTGGCAGTGAGGCCTCATCCCAGCCGAGATACACAATACATTACCTACCTCAATATAAACCACCGGGAACTGAAAAGAAAGAAATAGTATGAGTGCGAGATAGAGTTTAGAAAGAGAACACCATGACATTAGCCTTAATACAGTACCGGGACCAGAGGAAGTAAGCCTGTTCACTTCTTGTCCAAAGGAGGAAATGTGGCTCCATTTCATTCACAACACTTTATATGTTTAGTTTGGGACATACGCCTCTTAAGAAGTCATGGCTTCCCTTTAATGAGATAACGTACAACTGAGAAACCTACATTTAGGTGAAAAGGTTCGAATAATAGTTTACTTTGCAGATGATGTTAATCTCTGAGAAATTCTCCATTTCTCTAGGAGAGAAATGAAATGCATTTATTTTCTTCAGTTCAATGAAAATAATTGAGTCTTTAAGGGCATAATTTTAACTGAATATTTCATTTGTTTTAAAAATGTAGTTGATGAACTGATCTCCCTTATTCTTCAGCAGCGATACACTTTCGAGATCTTTCTGTGATAGATTTAAGAATCTCATGTTGGTCTCGGTTCTCCAAAAGAATAGGTTTTACGATTTTGCCAATCTTACCCACTGTTGTGACACTCACCATTTCATTCAAAGGGTGAAAATTGACATCCACAGAGACAATGCGGAATCTCACTGAAACATAGAGATTTTTCTCATGAAACCCTCCAGTGGGAACTCAGGGTGGTAAGACAGATAACAACGTGCCAGGATTTCCATAAATTAATAGAGAACGACACCTCCAACCCTTCGAATTGCTTTTCACTCATTTGGTTCTTTATACCTGTTTGTCCTGGTTTGTAGATGGGTTTGTCTGTCTGAACAAAGACAAGGCTTTCTGCTTTTGTTATGTGCATCCGCTTCCTCTTTATGAAGTGCTGGGTTGGCCCTTTCACCTGCACAGTGACGAACGCTGAGGAAGATGACGACTCCGGAATCTGTAAAACCGAAATGAGCTGAAGAATCTGCCCAGATCCACTTCTGAATGTGTCAGTTTGTGATTTTCTCATTTCTCTGGTTAGTCCCGTGAAAATTAGTAAGGGATAGGGTCAAAGGTGATGTCCCCTCTTTTTATAGATTATTATGATCGTGTAACATGACAGCAACGAATTGTTGATTTGACTAAAGGAAAAATGTCATTGCAATAAAATGAACTCATTCTTCAACTAGTTATGACAATGAAGGCAATAACAAGCTCACATTTTCACGGCAATATGGTAGTATTAAAATAATTATTAAATTTTATTTTTCAACGGTCAAAAACAGCATTACATATTATTGTTGGCAGTAAGCTGGTATGATTAACTATTTAATACTTTAAGTTAATTAAAGGTTACAAGGACAATACATTAACCATCAACCATCTGCGAGATCTTAGAGAAGTCACTTAACTTTATGAATCTATGTGTTTATATCTGTAATGGCATGAACATTATTTTCCTTAGAAGTTTACTTTAAGAGCAAAGATAATAATGGCTATAGAAGTCCTTCCTATAACCATTATTATCTTTTGTATGTTGCACCAGTTCTGTTTGTAAATATTATGTAAGTATATTCAGTAGAACTTTTTAGACTCTAATTTGAAATTTGCTCTGTACTCCTCATTTTTTTCTTCCTTTTGCTTTTTTATTGTTGGGGGTCAGAATGCAAGGCATCAACTAACATGCTCTCTCTGTAATGCTCTCCCTTTTCCCAAGGAGGGATACTGACCATGAAGGAGCTGCAGTAGAAGGAGTGCTTCGCCCCCAGGTCTGTGAGGAGATTCCTGCTCTGCATCTCATACTCCAGAGTTACTGTCAGTTCCACTGACTCATTCAGGTGATTAAGCACGACACAGGCCTTCTCGGTAACGCCAGCATACAGCTGTGATGGGACCAGGACCAGGTACTGCCTGTGGAGAAGAGGGGTCTGGGTCAACCACGGAAGGGTTAAAAAGACATCATTACTGTGGTTGTTTTCCAGATGATCTTTGCTATCGTCACCAATCAGAGAGCAGAGCCAGATTTCAAGAGGAGTGGAGAGGAGTATATTCTTCAAAGACCAAACCAGAAGGCCTTAGAAACTCAGAAAACCCCTACCAAGTTAAACATCAGTATGCTTCTCCTATACTGTGGAAATATTCACTCTCGATATTAGTAAACCTATTCATAAGTTATGGATAAGCACTCCATGAGCTGTTATATATTTTGTATAGAAATAATTTTCAAATTTAGAAATTTTCAATGAATCAAGTAAATGTGATCATACACACGCATGCGCACGCACACATGCACACACACAAATATTATTCAGAAATCCTGCTGTTCATGACAACATGAATGGGCCTTGAGAGCATTATGCTAAGTGAAATGAACCAGATAGAGAAAGACAAATACTGACGGTATCTCTTACAACATGCGGAGTCTTTAAAAAAAAGTCAAACTCAGAGACACAGAGTAGAAAAATGGTTACCAGGGAATGGGAGATGGAGGAAAATAGGGATAGGTTGGTAAAAGGACACAAACTTTCATTTATAAGTTGAATAAGGTCTGTCTGAGGATGTACTATATAACATGGTGACTATAGTCGATAACATTGCATAATTGAAATTATATACTTGAAATTTGTTATGAGAACATAACTTAAGTGTTCTCACCCCCCCCAAATAAATATTTGAGAGATAGATGTGTTAGATTAATCGTTAGATTAATCTATGTGATAGATTAAACTCAATGGGGAGAATCCTTTCACAATATGTATGTGTTGTACACTTTGAATATCTTACAATTTTTGTTCTCAGTTATATGTAAATAAACCCAGAAAAAACTTTCCATTTTTTTAGTAACAAACAATATTATGAATCAGTTAATGATCACTGAAACCGGTGAGAAAACCTATCCACACGTGGCCTTGGGTTTCATATGGATGATATCACAAACCTCTTGGTTCCAGGAAACATTAAGAGATAACGATAATACACGGAGGGGAGCTGAATCGTTTTTCACTACTGTTTCAGAAGCAACCTTAGCTCTTTTCTTTCTTCCACTCTCTAGAGACGGAAGAAAAACTAGGCTAATCAACAGACATATTACCACATACATGGTAATATACACGCAGAAGAAAACATTCTCCTGTGGCGGTTCGCTCATCGTTTACGATCACCCAAATGTGCTGCACTTCATGATGTTCTGCTGGCCCGTGACTCTCTCTCTTTCTGGAGTGTCCTGGTCTAGCTGGAAAACTTCTATTGGCTTCATAAGACTCACCTCAAAAGCAACTTTCTTATGTGGACTTTGGTCATGCCCCTTCCCTTGTATCAGTTCCCATGAAGAGTTAGGTTATCTCTGAGTATTCTCACAGAATCCTACAATGCCTGGTTCTGTTTTTGCATTTTATTTCATTCGCTGTGCACCATCTCTCTCTTTTTTATACTATGAGGTACTAAGGGCAGGGGCCACATTTTGTTAATCTGTATATTCTCAAATCTAATGCCAGCCCTTATAGTTTTGCTGAAGGATTGAGTGAAATGACACACAAACCCTGGCTTGTCTGTAAGTCATGCATCTATCTTGGGAATACCTTGGGGAAGATACAGACACTGAGTCACTTTACAATGGCCAAGACACTGCAGCCTTTTGCACCAGTCAAAAACGAATTTATCTTTTCTTGGTAGGAATACTATATTCTTATTTGATGAATGTTGTAGAATTCTATAATCTTATTTGGTAAATGTTTCACAAATGTTACTGCCCTATATCTCTGAGTTTTCTAGAACTGGAGTATGCCTTTTACCACCTGTGCACTAACAATTTATCAACACTTCTGAGCTTTTTCAACAACAGATAATTTCAGACGGAATCAGGAAATAAGTAAAAAGACAGACATCAAGAAGCTGATAACACAATGGGAAGAGGAGGGCAATAGACTTTTCTGGAAACGTTGCTTACGGTTTGGAGGTAGCTGAAGCATCTCTGGGAAGGAGCAAGGAAAGCAGAATCAAGACTGGATTAGGCAGCTGACATCCCCTCATGGTGTAGAGAGGAATAGGAAAGAATGGGACTCTTGAGTCCTTGATTCCTTGAACTCTGTTCTTGTTTCAGAATCACTGGTTTTTATTTTGCCTAATGGGCAGTAAAAGTAAATGGCTAACCATTTATTTCTGTAACATATTAACTACTTCCAGTATAAAAAAATCAATTGCAGATCACTTTCATCCACTTGCTCAAATTTTCTAAGTGCCTGAAAAATAGTATGTTGAGGCTACATTAGCTCTGGTTCCTGCTCAAATATCTTGAAGAAAAAACAAAGTAAATGACATGATTTGATGAAATCAATCAATACTCTTGATCTTTTTCTTTTTTAACAAGAGCTATTTATGTAAATACATATCCCAAATCTCTCCTTGGTAGACCAGGGAGCATCACATATTCTCCCAAGCTTCATCCAATACAGTTATTTAATGAAACAAAGAAATAAAATTTATCACAGATTTTAAGCAAAGTATGAAGATAATCTCTCCTTTGTTTAAAAGCTTAGCTTTTGCTTTTTACAACCATCCTTATATTTGTTTGTTTATAAAGAAAATGAACCCACGTAATGCATTTTTATAGTTTCTTAGTTCATTTAACATCTAGAATATAAAGCCAATACATTTATTTTATCCTCTAAGGAAATAATCTTTATGTGATGAACATTCTTATTTATTTTACCGTGAGAAATATAAACATTTTATCAATAGTGATCATCATCCTATTTGCTTTTCTAAGGAGATGGGATGTTAGAATCTATTTTTATGGAATTCTGAAAATTAAAAAGATCCACACTATTACGTTAGTATAACTAGGACTCCACAAAATTCAAGTGTGTGTGTTTTGAATAGAGAACTGGTTTAAACTATAAAATTCAATATGAGGAGAAACAAGCACTCCCCTGGATGAGGTATATTTAGTTCTTGACATACATTTTTGTATATGATCTGAAAGAGTGAGAAATGAAGATACCGTACATGACAGTCCTTAGTGAACTATAAAACTACAGATTTGTAAGATATTAAAATTCACTATTTACACTATTTACAATAGCCAGGACATGGAAGCAACCTAAATGTCCATCAACAGAGGAATGGATAAAGAAGATGTGGTACATATATACAGTGGAGTATTAGCCATAAAAAAGTAAATCATGCCATTTGCAGCAACATGGATAGACCTAGAGATTGTCATACTGAGTGAAGTAAGTCAGAGAAAGACAAATATCATACGATATCACTTATATGTGGAATCTAAAAAAATGGTACAAACGAACTTACAAAACAGAAATAGAGTCACAGCTGTAGAAAACAAACTTAAGGTTAAGGGGTGGGGGAGGGATAATTTGGGAGACTGGGACTGACATATACACACTACTATATATAAAATAGATAACTAATAAGAACCTGCCATATAGCACAGGGAACTCTACTCAGTACTCCATAATGACCTATATGGGAAAAAAATCTAAAAAAGAGTGGATATATGTATATGTATGACTGAATCACTTTGCTGTGCACATGAAACTAACACAACATTGTAAATCAGCTAGACTCCAATAAAAATTAATTAAAAAATAAATAAAATGCCAATCATGATAATATTTATTTATTTTTTATTTATTTTTTATGGCCGCGTTGGGTCTTAATTGCAGCACGCAAGATCTTCGTTGAGGCATGTGGGCTCTTTGTTGTGGTGAGCGGGCTTCTCTCTAGTTGTGGTGTGCAGGTTTTCTCTTCTCTAGTTGTGGCGCGTGGGCTTCAGGGCGCGTGGGCCCTGTAGTTTGCAGCACACAGGCTCTAGTTGAGGCACAAGAGCTCAGTAGTTGCGGCATGCAGGCTTAGTTGCCCCGTGGGATCTTAATTCCCTGACTAGGGATCGAACCCATGTCGCCTGCAATCTAAGGCAGATTCTTTACCACTGGACCAGCAGGGAAGTCCCCCAATCATGATGATAGACTATGAGTGATATAATGCCAGGTCAGAGTAAAATGTAATAATACATTGTGCGAGCCCTTGGTAGTTGGTAAATGCTTGCTGAATGAATATAAAACTCTTCTGCTTCAATTTGGTTTCCTCTCATTAGAAACTTTATGCTCTCTCCACTTCCATCCTGCACTCCCACACTGCCATAAATAAATATCTTCATTCTCTGCCAGCTTAATATGGAATAAATTAACTTACAATAAATAATAAATGACTTTTAAGAAGTCTCTATGTTACTTTTCACAGGCATAATTATACTTTTTAGATATATACCAAGCCTATATTTTGGCCAAATGCCTAATGACTAAGTATAAAAATCCACATTTGGATGAAGCAAAATCACCATTGTAGTTTAAACTTCTGGAATAGAAGAATAAATCTGAAGTATTATCAAAACTTTATTGTTGTGATTTTTAATTGAAAATATTAGTAGATACATTTAAAATATTTATTGTAGAACATAAACAATATGTTCTCAGAATTCTCAGCTAAGGCTTACATACTCCTGTGGTCTTCAACTCTTTTTTCCTTGTATTCCCTAAAAGAATTTTATTAAGCATGTAACCCTTCACACATACTCGATTTCTAAAACTTCTCTTCACCAGTAAGATAACAAAAAGTGTATTATAAATACTGACATTAAAAAAATAAACTGTAATACAATTTTTAAAATGTATCCAATGAAATGTAAATACTGCAGTAATTTATTGCTTACCATCATCCATTTAAAACATACATGAACTCTTCTTTTACAATTTGGAAATCTTACATCATTCTTGTTTTTCCTTGATCTTGGATTTCCATTCTAATTCCCCAGATAATTTTATCCTGGTATTTTATGCTTCAATATTCTTTAAAGGTCACTCTATCATACATTACTGAAACTAAAGATAATCGAAACTGTAAAAGAGGTTCTTGTACCTATACAGTTCTGAGTAGTAATAAACTTTACTGGATCAAGTTATCATTACAAGTATTGTTAATATGTTCTTTTTTTTAACTAAATTTATTTTATTTATTTATTTATTTTTGACTGCATTGGGTCTTCATTGCTGCGTGTGGGCTTTCTCTACTTGTGGTGAGCGGGGGCTACTCTTTGTTGTGGCATGCGGGCTTCTCATTGCGGTGGCTTCTCTTGTTGTGGAGTCCTGGCTCTAGGCACGTGGGCTCAGCAGTTGTGGCACGTGGGCTCAGTAGTTGTGGCTCACCAGCTCTAGAGCATAGGCTCAGTAGTTGTAGCACACAGGTTAGTTGCTCCGCAGCATGTGGGATCTTCCCAGACCAGGTCTTGAACCTGTGTCCCCTGCATTGGCAGGCATATTATTAGCCTCTGTGCCACCAGGGAAGTCCCTGTCAATATATTCTTTATCAAAACTGTATATATATATATATATATATATATATATATATATATATATATATATACACACACACATATATATGTATATATATATATATATATATATACTATTATCTCAATGTATGTTAAACACAAGAAAAAATCTTATTTGACAATCATTTCTTAATGAAATTAAATGTATATTCCATCCTTCTGGCTCCCCCAATCAGACCATGTGTCTTTGGATGAATATTAATTGCTGCTAGATTGACACAAGCTTCAACTATCTATTTTTTTGCCATGTTTTCTATTCTACTCTATTTTATTCTAGAATATTCCTGTCTACATCCTATCCTATAGATGTAAGCACCAAGAAATCTTGTTCACATAAAGAGAGAGAGAGAAATGTGAGAAGTTCCGTTATAACATTATCATTTAAATATTTAGGTGTCTAATTTATAAGCCAAAGGTCACACTGTAATCATTAAAGAAGAATTTTAATTACCTATCAGCTGATAAATCAAATATGATCTCCTTAATTCTA
This sequence comes from Monodon monoceros, assembly GCF_005190385.1. Lineage (NCBI taxonomy): Eukaryota > Metazoa > Chordata > Mammalia > Artiodactyla > Monodontidae > Monodon > Monodon monoceros. The sequence continues at coordinate 7,461,376 of NW_021703783.1, forward strand.
TTGAAAGCAAAGCACTGGAAGCTAGGTCAATTGCAAAAGGGTTTGGAATTCAGTCACTAGAGTCATTCTCATTCTCAGTGTCTCGAAAGAATGCAAAAAAGGCTAACCAGCACTTATAAATGGTTACTAATTGTTACTGTCTTACTTAAAGACACCTGGTATACTCAAGAACTTTGGGGAGATTGAAATATTATTCATTTCAATATACTTTTGTCAATAGAAAACCTCATAACGTGCTTTTTATTATTGTCAAAACTATGACTTGCACATGTAGCTGATCAAATTTCTAGAAAGCATCTACCAATAATCTGATTTGCAAAGCCGGGTGTCATTGTCCAGATAATCAGTAAAATTAGTTTTATGACCGATAGGAAAAATATTATTTCATTTTTAATTGTAATAAACTCACAAATAGGTATTCTTATGATAATTATCCTATTTCTGAGTTCTAAGATAAGGTAAAGAATTTTACTGGGTATTTGTTACCTGGATTCAATGTTTCTTTCCATGCTCTCTATTTTATTATTATGCAACTCTCAGGGGCAATACAAACATTGACAAGAGTTGAGGAAGGAAGAGGTGAGGCTTAAAATGAAAATTTTTATTATTTCTGCCATCCACCACCACAATATGAATGAGTACAGAAAATTCCAAAATGAGCCCAAAGTACCCATTTTTAATGTCATGCTTTTTTTTATACCAGAAATATGTTTAAGACAGATGGATGTATGAGGCCTACGATGGGCTTATGATTCCTTGATTTAAGAGACTTTGTGCAAATATCAATATTTTGAATGTCTTTTTGTAAAAGACAAGCAAGTTTTTCACTCCAAGATATATCTAAAATACATATTATAAGTAAATATTCATATATTAAAATAAATCCACAAGTCATGTCTTGATTGAATTATCAACATTATGATAGTGATCTTATATAATTATTATCTACAAAGATCATAAGATTATTGATCATTCACAGTTTTAGGGATTCCAAAATGATGTTGAAATAGGTTGAGGCCAAAACTGAACCTTAACGGCAGATTCTAGCCAAATGTCAAAGGTCAATGTTACAGTATTCCAACTTTTAATAGTAGGTAGCCACTCAACTCACATGAATGAAAATATAGTAATGAAATTCCAGTCATCGGTTTAACAGGCACTCAATAAATATTTGTTGAGTGAAAGAACAAATAAAACAAATTGGTATCATTTCTTGTCTAAAGTAATGTTCATATAATCAGGGAAAACATCTGGAAAAGAAACAATCTGAAATACAATATGGGAATATTCTAACTGACCTAAAAGCAGGATGACATAGCAGTTAAGAGAATAGACTCAATTGTCAAACTCCTGGGAATGGATCCCAGGTTCGTCACTTACTGTGCCATCTTGGACAAATTACATAATCTCTCAGTGCTTCAGCTCATATATAAAGTTGACTTAAGAGTAGCTCTCCAAGGATTAGATTACATTAGTTAACACACTTAAAAGTACTTAGAAAGTATCTGCCATAGAGTGAGTGCTATATAAATGTTCATTATTGTTAGTAAAACTGGCTTTCCAGTTTTTTATCTTAGAAACTCTTTTTTTGTGCAGGGGACATTTGTTGTACATAATTGATGTGTAAGATTCATGGTTTTGAGCACCAAGTGTAAATGACTGAGCCAAGAAATTCCCACACAAAGAGTAAAATTGCACACACCAAATCATTCACTAAAGCAAAAATTAATAGTCATAAAACTTGAGATGAACTGAAATGCTTAATAAAAATGAAGACACATGCTGTATATTGCCTTGGTAGAATCTATCTTACACATCTATCAAAATAGGAAGACTTTATCACAACATCAAAAGCTTTAATACTTACTGCTAAATGAAAAGGAACAAAAGGTAAGCTTTGACTATAATAATAGCATTAAATTTTGACATAAACTAGGAGGAGAGGAGAATAAGTAAAAGTGAAAAGAGTTGACTTTGTAATTGCCGATAATTCTGATACAATTTTAATTGTATAAAAAATTGATTTTTTAAAATCTCAAAATGAAGCTATTTAAAAAAAAATTCTATGAAAGACATCATTACCTTTGGACATATTTCTAAACTGTTACTTCCAAAGGAAAATATGTTTACAGAGCATTGAGCAACCGTGAGTGGGTGAGAATGGAGGTGTCCTTGTCACTTAGTGTACATTGGGGGAGGTACAGTTGGAATCACTGGCATAAGTAGAATGAAATTGAAAATCACATTAACACAAATGGGACATTCGCACCGATGTATTTAATGAATAAAAGAAGAAGGAATGTCCTGGCTGTGACAGCCCTCCATGATAACTCGCTGATTGACCCTGTGTATATTTCCAAGTATTTTTGTGAGTACTTGGTCTGGTAGAGACCAACTGAAAAATGCTGGGGCTTATATGACACATTTCCATGCTTCGAGGATTTCCCTGCACCAATTCTGAGAGGCAGGACAAATGATAAAAAGAATATAAGGAATGTGCTCTTTTTCTGTCTTATTAGAAAGACTCACGGTTAATACTAGCATGCTGATTCAGAGATCAGGCCAGTGGACTTGTCAGCCCAGCTGTGCTTCCTCCAGCCCGCTTTATTCAAGACTGTAGTATAATTTTCTTCAGTACGCATAATGAAAAACTGACCTAGTGGCAAAATAATGTTCCATCCAGCCCTGTCTTCTTCCTCTGAGTCATCCGTGGAAGTTTTGTCCAGGAGAATGACGTTTTCCATGCCTGCACACCCCTCCCAAACGCTGGTGCTCCCCCATCCTCCACCCCCCCAACCTGCTGACTCCTCTTGTCTGTTTCAGTCCTACTGACGCCTCGCTCTCCTTCAGCGCTTGAGAACCCTCCTATCTTAACGACTTGTGCTTTTGTTCCCTTCTCCTGTATTTCTCTTCTCCCAGGTGTTCACACTGCTAACTTCCTTACAGTAAATCTTTGCTCATCTATCAACTTCTCAATGAGAAGCAAGTCTCATGTCTCATGGGAACATGATTCTTCATTCATTTATTCAACAGATAATTACCGAGTGCTTGCTATTACTGGATATAGTTCTCATTGCCAAGGAACAGTGAGCAACAAGACGAAATCTCTGCCTTATATTCCAGCGAGAGGAGCCAGGCAATAAAGACAATAAGCAAGTGCATTATATGTCAAAAATGACAAGTGCTATGGAAATAAATAGAGCAAGGGAGATCAGTAGTGCCCCAAAATAGAAAGTTTAGATGCTGTGGTCAGCATAGCACTTGTCACTTTCTGATAGTAGAATATTTCTATATAATTATTTTTTGAGGTAGTATTAAAATAAAGATTTTGTAAGGTGATAAAACTCTATTTTGAGTCCAGCTAGCTTATTCCATAGCCAGTGAATGACCAGAGAGTCAAAGGTCAATTGAAGGTCAGTTTAAGGAGTTAACAGGTTCATGTTTTCATGACTGATTTTGCAAGAAAATGATAGTGGATAGTGATAATTAATAGTAAATAATAAAAATGTGAACTTGAGAGACGCTAATCTGAAATTTCCTAGAAAGAAAATAAGCAGACATTTTTAAGGAATCACTCAAAAAAATAAGTTTATTGTTTTGGGGGAATGCTGCCCTATTTTGAAAATCTAAAAGGGACCCCTCAGTTCCCAAGGTGACATAAAAGAGCTCCAAGCTAGAGAAGAGAGGAGATGTTGGGAGAACAGTAAGTTAGACATGGCCTTATGCTCCTTCCCCAACTACTGGGCTGACTCAACGGGGGACAAATTACATCATGGAGAGTGCACCTCCTTAGGGTGTGGAAAATCCAGGAAGAGCTGCTGCCTGACTTCTGATCTGGGGCTTCTGAGAACAGCAAGCCCACTGAAGCTCTTCGTGTCAGGAGGCAAGGCAAGGACAAGCGAGATGGTAGCTTTGATACAGGAAAGAAGAGCATCCCTTCCCCTCCTTCCACCCCTTACACACACCAGCTTTCCACGGCAGATCTCAAGGAGTGCACAAGAATTCCAGACTTTTCACAGATTCCTGTGGGGATTTATTTGGACTCAAGATTTTGAGATGACAAAATGTTGCCATGTTTTAAGTGTTTAAAATAAATTTCAGAAGATTCTCTTAAGCATTTCATTTCACATCTTTCCCTTAGTAATCAATCTAACATTTATTATTATTATTAGACATACTCATCATATCAGAAGCAGAAAAAAGGTCTATTTGTCAAAAATGTAAAGTAACAAAAGTAGGTTTTATTTCCTTAATTTTCTGTTGACAAACCAATTGACAAATTTACTACAAGAATCAGAGGCAAGCAACTCTCGAGAGGCTCTTGGAAGCAAGCTGGCTACTGTTTACAGTTAAATCTGGGGTTTGTATTTAATGTTTTTCTGTAAACTGTAATCTCTCTCCTATTTTGCTGTAATACCTCTTCAGGGTTTAATCAGTACTGAGTGATTGTACGTATTAGATACCATGTATTTTATATTTCATTTGTTCTCTTAGAAGAATTAGATTATATATTATCTGAAAAAATAAAACTACAGTGCCCACTAATGTGAGATATTAAGGGGCAGTGGTGGAAATTTTGGATTGTAAGTGTTTAGAATTAACCATTAAAAATTTTAGCATTGGGATTGGAAAAGGAGAGGCTATAGGTGAGATAACAGAGTGACTATTAAGGAAATTAGAACTTTTTTGAGGCTGAAAGAGAAGTCCAGGAACCAAAACAATTGTACCTTTAGAGTAATGCTTCCTGATGCAAAACAAATAAATAATTTCATGAAAATGTAAAATAAACAAAAATACACGGTTAAAATAGTGTAATAAACTACTAAAATAATAAACCACTTAAAATGAAAAATAAAAAGAGAAGCAATAGAATTAGTTTTAGCTAAAGAAAAGAGTCAAATAGGTGCTTTCCAACGTCATCAGGCTAGAAATGTTACTGTAGTTTCTCCATAAAACATCTTTTTTTTTTTTAAATTGGGGTATAGTTGCTTTACACTGTCGTGTTAGTTTCTACTGTACAATGAAGTGAATCAGCTATATGTATACATATATCCTTTCCCTCTTGGATCTCCCTCCCACCTCCCCCACATCCCACCCATCTAGGTCACCACAGGGCACTGAGCTCCCTGCATTATAAAGCATGTTCCTACTATCTGTTTTACATATGCTAGTGTATATATGTCAATCCCCACCCCCCCATTCCTCCCCCCCGTGTCCACATGTCTGTTCTCTATGTCTGCATCTCTATTCCTACCCTACAAATAGGTTCATCTGTACCATTTTTCTAGATTCCACGTATATGCGATAATATTTGTCTTTCTCTTTCTGACTCACCTCACTCTGTATGACAGACTCTAGGTCCATCCACGTCTCCACAAATGACCCAGTTTCATTCCTTTTTATGGCTGAGTAATATTCCATTGTATATATGTACCACATCTTCTTTATCCATTCCTCTGTCGATGGGCATTTAGGTTGCTTCCATGTCCTGGCTATTATAAATAGTGCTGCAGTGAACATGGGGATGCATGTGTCTTTCCGAATTATGGTTTTCTGGGTATATGACCAATAGTGGGATTGCTGGGTCATATGGTGGTTCTATTGTTAGTTTTTTAAGGAACCTCCATACTGTTCTCCATAGTGGCTGTACCAACTTACGTTCCCACCAACAGTGCAGGAAGGTTCCCTTTCCTCCACACCCTCTCCAGCATTTATTGTTTGTAGATTTTTTGATGATGGCCCCTCTGACCAGTGTGAGGTGATACATCAACACTCTTTGACATAAATCACAGCAAGATCTTTTTTGACCCATTTGCTAGAATAATGGAAATAAAACCAAAAATAAACAAGTGGGACCTAATTAAACTTAAAAGCTTTTGCACAGCAAAGGAAGCTATAAACGAGATGAAAAGACAACCTTCAGAATGGGAGAAAATATGTGCAAATGAAGCAATTGACAAGGGATTAATCCCCAAAATATGCAAACAGCTCATGAAGCTCAACATTAAAAAAACAAACAACCCAATCAAAAACTGGGCAGGAGACCTAAATAGACATTTTTCCAAAGAAGACATACAGATGGCCAAGAGGCACATGAAAAGATGCTCAACATCACTAATTATTAGAGAAATGCAGATCAAAACTCCATAAAACATCTTGATTGAAACCGACAAGTTTGAAAATAATAGCTAAATAAAAGACAAAGCAAATCGTATCTCCTTCCACTGAATGCATGTCTGGTGGTGAGGGGTTTCCAAACAGATACAGCAGCTCCACCTACATGAAAGATGGCTGACAGACACTTTATTTTCGCCTCATTTCCTGCTCCACTGTTTACAGCCTCAGGGTTGTGTTAAATTGAACAGTTATCCCTAAACTGTGTATGCTGTCTATTGGAGGAAGACAGCAACTCCATTATTGCATTTGATAGCAGCCTTTGTAGAGGTCAGGGCTAGAAGGGGCTGGGAAGAGGGGAAAGCGGAAATGTATCTGGGTATTGAAGGAAGTTTGATGACATCCTGATGTGTAACAAAATGCCTGCATCTGAAGGTGGATTTGAGTTTTGTTATGCTGCAATATTTCACAGGATTATAGAAACAAGCAGTGGGACTGTTAAGCACAGCAGATTCAGCCAAGATCAGTGCTCTTCAAACAATTTTAACTGTGACTGCAGTAAGAAATGCAGTTAACATACATATACGTGTATGTACATACAACTGAAAACAGTGATAGCTGAGCAATATTTCAACAGTTATGTACAATGCGCACTGACATTGCTAGCTGGGATTTCCTAAATTGATTTCAAGATCTGTTAAGAGGTTGGAATCCCCAGTTTGAAAAACACCGCCCTAGATGAAAGATTGTGGGAGGAAAGCACTGGGAATTGAGATAAGTGCTAATGACCACAAATAGACCTATAGGTATAGGTCTTGGAAAAGTATTCAACCCACCTATGTGTATATCAAGTGAACAAAACCAAGGGAAATCTACAAGCCTTTTAGCAAGTGAGTCTGGAAAGATTGCTGTTTGAGGATAAAGATGCAAAAAAATGGAAATACAAAAAAAATAGAAATATCAAGAAAAAATGACCAGAAAATTTAAGACTCAGAGGAAGAGCTTAAAAGTTTTTAAAAATAATTTACTAGATAAATTAGACAGAAATTTAAACTTAAAACTTCATCACCAACAAGAATCAATACAACAATTACTCAAGTGCATGTTTATTTATAAAGAGGAATACAATGGAAAAGAAGATAAGAGAAATAAATATATTCAAATATACTGAGCTGAAATAACATCATTAAAATTATCAAATATTACTATAAAATTAAAAATTGATAAATCTGGTTCAAGGTAGAACTACTGACATAGATAATAAGTATGAGTTAAGACCAAAATGATAATGAGGTTAAAGGAATTTGAAAAGAAATTTTTGATGTTCAGAGAAAGATGATCCCAAATAAATGTAACCTGTGTCTTCCACAGCATCCTAACGAATGGAAAAAGTATTATTAGGAATATAGATGTCACACTTTGCTTTTAAACTGATCCTTCTCAAACTCTTCCAAAAAATTGCAGAGGAAGGAATACTCCCAAACTCATTCTATGAGGCCACCATCACCCTGATACCAAACCAAAGATACTACAAAAAAAGAAAATTACAGATCAATATTACTAGTGAATATAGATGCAAAAATCCTCAACAAAATACTAGCAAACAGAACCCAGCAACACATTAAAAGGATCATACACCATGATCAAGTGAGATTTATCCCAGGGATGCAAGGATTCTTCAATATATGCAAATCAATTAATGTGATACACCATATTAACAAATTGAAGGATAAAAACCATATGATCTTCTCAATAGATGCAGAAAAAGCTTTTGACAAAATTCAACACCATTTATGATAAAAACTCTCCAGAAAGTATGCATAGAGGGAACTTACCTCAACATAATAAAGGCCATATATGACAAACCCAGAGCAAACATCATTCTCAATGGTGAAAAACTGAAAGCATTTTCTCTAAGATCAGGAACAAGACAAGGATGTCCACTCTTGCCACTATTGTTCAACGTAGTTTTGGAAGTCCTAGCCACAGCAATCAGAGAAGAAAAAGAAAAAAAAGAATACAAATTGGAAAAGAAGAAGTAAAACTCACTGTTTGCAGATGACATGGTACTATACATAGAGAATCCTAAAGATGCCACGAGAAAACTTCTAGAGCTAATCAATGAATTCAGTAAAGCTACAAGGTACAAAATTAACACACAGAAATCTCTTGCATTCCTATACACTAACAGATCAGAAAGAAAAATTAAGGAAACAATCCCATTTATCATTGCAACAAAATGAATAAAATACCTAGGAATAAACCTACCTGAGGAGGTAAAAACCTGTACTCAGAAAACTATAAGACACTGATGAAAGACATCAAAGATGACACAAACAGATAGAGAGATATACCATGTTCTTGGATTGGAAGAATGAATATTGTGAAAATGACTATACTATCCAAAGCCATCTACAGAGTCAATGCAATCCCTATCAAATTACCAATGGCATTTTTTACAGAACTAGAACAAAAAAATTTACAATCTGTATGGAGACACAGAAGACCCCGAATAGACCAAGCAATCTTGAGGGGAAAAAAAATGGAGCTGGAGGAATCAGGCTCCCTGACTTCAGACTATACTGCAAAGGTACAGTAATCAAGACAGTATGGTACTGGCACAAAAACAGAAAGATAGATCAATGGAACAGGATAGAAAGCCCAGAGATAAAGCCACGGACCTATGGTCAACTAATCTATGAAAAGGAGGCAAGGATATACAATGGAGAAAAGATAGCCTCTTCAATAAGTGGTGCTGAGAAAACTGGACAGCTACATGTAAAAGAATGCAATTAGAACACTCCTTAACACCATACACAACAATAAACTCAAAATGGATTAAAGACCTAAATGTAAGACCGGACACTATAAAACTCTTAGAGGAAAACATAGGAAGAACAGTCTTTGACATAAATCACAGCAAGATTCTTTTTGACCCGCCTCCTAGAGTAATGGGAATAAAAACAAAAATAAACAAATGGAACCTAATGAAACTTAAAAGCTTTTGCACAGCAAAGGAGACCATAAACAAGACAGAAAACAACCCTCAGAATGGGAGAAAATGTTTGCAAATGAATCAACAAAGGATTAATCTCCAAAATATATAAACAGCTCATGCAGCTCAATATTAAAAAAACAAACAAGCCAATCAAAAAATGGGCAGAAGACCTAAATAGACATTTCTCCAAGGAAGACATACGGATGGCCAAGAGGCACATGAAAAGCTGCTGGACATCAGTAATTATTAGAGAAATGCAAATCAAAACTACAATGAGGCATCACCTCACACTAGTTAGAAGGGCATCATCAGAAAAATCTACAAACAGCAAATGCTGGGGAGGGTGTGGAGAAAAGGAAACCCTCTTGCACTGTTGGTGGGAATGTAAATTGATACAGCCACTATGGGGAACAGTATGGAGGTTAGTTGAGAAACTAAAACAGAACTACCATATGACCCAGCAATCCCACTACTGGGCATATAACCAGAAAACCATAATTCAAAAAGATGTATGCACCCCAATGTTCACTGCAGCACTATTTACAATAGCCAGGTCATGGAAACAACCTAAATGCCCATCAACAGATGAATGGATAAAGAAGATGTGGTACATATATACAATGGAATATTACTCAGCCATAGAAAGGAACGAAATTGGGTCATTTGTAGAGACGTGGATGGACCTAGAGAATGTCATACAGAGTGAAGTAAGTCAGAAAGAGAAAAACAAATATCGTATATTAATGCATATATGTGGAACCTAGAAAATGGTACAGATGCACTGGTTTGCAAGGCAGAAATAGAGACACAGATGTAGAGAACAAACATGGGCACCAAGGGTTGAAAGCGGGGATGGGGGTGGGGTTGGTGGTGTGAATTGGGAGATTGGGATTGACATATATACACTAATATGTATAAAATAGATAACTAATAAGAACATGCTGTATAAAAAATAAGTAAATTAAATTAAATTTAAAAAAGTAAACCACCTTCCCCATGACACCTGTAGCAGACACAGCCAAGGCTCTTCCCAGATACCTTCCATACTTTCACTAGTTATTTGCACCCACCCCCAGCTTCATCGTGCTTTGCTTCCAAGTTTGCATCTGTGAACTTTTTCAGAGGTTTGTCTTGGGCTCCTTGACAAGTTCCTAGGGGTTTACCTCTGCCTTGGGTGTTGTCCATCACCAGCGACTCCCTGGTGCTGGAGTATGAAAGCTTAGCTTCCTTTCCTAAAAGTGGGACAAACTCTGAAGTGTAATTGATGCTACGCATCTTCCTGCCAGATCAGGCTGAAGTTAAGGCTTTGTCCAAAATCAGTTGCCCCCTTGCCTGGCTTCTTCCCTTCTATGCCCTGCTTTCCCCAGCTCCTTTTTTTTTTGGTGTCTTCTGGAGGCACTTTCTTAATAACTCACTTGTTCATTTTTTCCTGTCTCAGGATCAGATTTTGGGGAAGGTGACCTAAGAGAATACCTCCCTTGATAACTAAAATATGAAGCAACCATAATGCTTCCGTTAACTCATTATGTAATTAACTTATTCACTCATTATATAATATTATTCACTCATTACATAATATTTTTCACTCATATAATTCACCCAGTCACTCATTATTACCCAGAACATAACAAGTTTTTTATTATATTGATTTTTTTCAACCTTATTAAAATATGAAGTTTCTACCAGATACATTACTACATCATTCACTATTGATTTGAAAGATGGGGATTTCCATGGAATCATGAATAAATGTTTTTAATAATGTCAAATAGTTTAAGTAAGTTTTAAATTTTATTATAAATACTTTAATATAAAACAAGCATACTCATTAAAGAAAATTAAGGGAAAGACTCCTAAGATGAAAACAAGTTAACTATAAACAAATTATAGAAATATCCTAAAACAGTACATGGCTTGTGTGCTTGAAATCTGTGTTTATATTTTCCAAGTAAACTCTCCTTACTGATTCCTCATTTTCTTCCTTCTTTTAAAACTTTACACAGGCTACAATAGGTGTTTTAGAATGTCAACGCCCTGGGAAATACTTCAGATAGTACATAATACTAGATCACACACTGTTAAGTTTTATTACTATATTTTCAATCAGAGGACACCCTTATTATAAGAAATATGTTTTTGAAAATCTCAGTTTAAAACTCATTTAATTCACACTTGTCTTGTTAAAGGACGAATGTGTTTTTGTGTGCTATTAAGTATAGCCCCCATGCGGCCAGAGCATCACTAACTTATAGTATATGCTCAGTTTGCTAACTTTAAAACTATGAAAATGGAAATATTTTTGTCAGTTTAAAAATGTGAGGAGATATTTTCATTAAAGTTATACACACAGAGTGAGATTTTTAAAAATATATGTATTTTCCCATCACACTCTTTCAAAATCACCTAATTCAATTTTATATGTCATAGATATTTCTAGTAAAATAATGACCAGATAGCACAAAATTATCAAAATAGGACAAAAAACTTCTTTCTTTATGGGATGACAGCAACTGTCAGTATAAACATAATACTCTTTTCTAGCCAGAGGAAGTGCTATCCTTTACTCTGGTTAGTAAAGGTAACTGCAAATAAGCTCCACTTCTAATGCAATGAAGTTTAGAGGTTTGTTTTAGGAGCTTAAAACATCTTTCAAATTTTTGATGAAAAACTTTTTTCTCTATTCAGGTGCCCAACGTCTTTACAGATTTACCTGTGAGCAAATCTTTCAAGAAAGAAAATTGCTTATTGTCTTAAATTTTGTGTTCCAACAAGGATAAACACTTTAAACCAATGCAATGAAACTCCTACTGTAGAATTACAGGACTCAAGGACTATTACTGGTGATTTTCTTATGGGAGTGACCTCCTGCAACCTGAAATCATGCGAGGTAAAAATCTACTCCCAATTTCTTAAGGCCCGCTTTGTCGTCACTGCCTATAGGCTAGCAGGCAAATAAATGGTTATCCTGTCCTTGTTCCTGATCTCTGAGTTAAATTTCATTGTTTGCTTTTTCTTTGGTCTTGGCAAATTTGGGCAGAAGTGATGACAACACTCAAACTAGGTCAGACTAGGTCCTGGAATAGCATTAATTCCAAATGTAGGATATTTCTGTGCAGGATAAATACCAAATGTGAAGCTGGAACATATAAAGTCAAAAAATGCATCTAGATAATTTATGGGTCCTCTCTTTAAAATAATCTAAATAGCTAACGTTGCATCAACTTAGCCATCAATAACTGCCCATAAAATTTTTAGCCTGGATTGATGCTGTATCTTTTGTAATTTCTCAGAGGGCCAGAGAGAGATGAAGGTCTAGATATCAAACTGCAGATCCTAGTCACATACGAAGCTACAACAATCTAAATGTGCTTTGCAATTATAACACAATGCAATAGTTAATATCAGAATATACTTTGTTTTTAAAAGCAACATGACACTGGGTAAGCTATGAATATTTGAAGCATTATATCTCAAACACTAAAGGTCAATTTTTTTGAAAACTGTATATCCTCAATTGTGTAAGACTCATTATTCATCTTTTGTGCTACATTATAACCCAGCGTCTTAGGCCCTCTACTAGAAAATAGATGGGATGAGGAAAAAGAAACTCATTGTAATTAAATGTTTATGTTTCTGGGCTGTTGGAAGTAGGCAGAGGTTGAAAAGAATCAACCTTTTCAACCTCTGCCTTCTCAGCTCTTAGCAAGAATCCCAGAAGTCTTCCAATTTTGTCCCTAGCCTTATTTCTTGAAATATTTCCTATCAGGAAAGGAAGCATATTATCAGTTAATAATGTCAGTTGCTAAGGATAATCTTCTTCAGCCTGTTTTCATCATTGTATAATCCCCACCCCCCCACCCGTCTACAGAAAATAGCTCTTCAGCTCCATAGCCCAATAACTCTTTTATTCACTTGAACTTGTTTTCCTCCCTTCTGTTTTTTTTTTCTTCACTGCAAATAAGTCTATCCAATTCTCATCTTAAGGCACGGTTTTGAATTAATTCTACCTCTGTGCTTTTTCATGCAGCATTCATCTCATCAGAAATGTCTTCTTTTGACTGTAGTAATCTGTGCCTAAGAACTTCTAGACCAAGGAGATGAGAAAAGACTTCTCAGCTTATTTCCATGCCACGCTGATCATTCTATCACTGGGCAATTCTTTAAGCACTAGAGTTCTCTTACCTGTTCTTGATACTCTTTTTTTGTTTTGTTTTTGGGTTTTGTTTTTTTTTTTTTTTGCGGTACGCTGGCCTCTCACTGCTGTGGCCTCTCCTGTTGCGGAGCACAGGCTCCGGACACGCAGGCTCAGCGGCCATGGCTCACGGGCCCAGCCGCTCAGCCGCATGTGGGATCTTCCCGGACCGGGGCACGAACCCGTGTCCCCTGCATCGGCAGGCGGACTCCCAACCACTGCATCACCAGGGAAGCCCTGTTCTTGATACTCTTTATTGCTGTTTTACTTATAATTCAACTGTCAGCTTATAAGTTTGTATAAGCTGTCACTTAGTGATTCCAAAACTTGATTATTATTCGAATCAACCAAGGAACGCTTTAAAAATACAGTTTCCAAGGCTCCCCACCCCAGACTTATTGAAACTAAATCTCTAGCTTTTATGCTACATAATCTATATTTTCAAATCCCTTTGTTGAGTATGATTGACATGCAGAATGCCATATATTTAATGTTCAGAAGACAAGTATATATCTATGGGAAAAAAAATGAAATGTTTCATGATTTTGTGTATTCTCCTTATATAGGGGGCATGCTAATCTTCTCTGTATCATTCTAATTTTAGTATATGTGCTGCTGAAGTGAACACGTCAATCTATATTTTTATTTTATATTTCAAGCAAACTTTGTAATGGATTTTAAACGACCGATTTGCTAGGCATGTATTGTGTACCATCAATTTAGGTATCCTATAAATTATATTAGTTGAGTGTAATGAAATTTAGATGCACTCACCTTTCTGTCCAGGCTTGTAGATGGGCATCTGTCTGAAAAAGACCATGTTTTCTTGGGGCCTGATTGCTACCAGTCTTCTCTCTTCATGACTGAGCGTTGCTCCTTTAGCAGAGAATGTAATGAAAGCCAGTCTGGCCCGAGGAAACTAGGGAGCAAATAAATACAAGATTGCTGTCTGTTTTATCAAAAAATCCCTCCCTTGGGCTTCCCTGGTGGCGCAGTGGTTGAGAGTCCGTCTGCCGATGCAGGGGACGCGTGTTCGTGCCCTGGTCCGGGAAGATCCCACATGCGGCGGAGCGGCTGGGCCCGTGAGCCATGGCCGCTGAGCCTGCGCGTCCGGAGCCTGTGCTCCGCAACAGGAGAGGCCACAACAGTGAGAGGCCAGCGTACCGCAAAAAAACAAAAAAAACTTTAAGTTCCCTCCCACTATTCGTTGGCATCACTAAAAGTTTTTTTTGTTTTTTTGCGGTACGCTGGCCTCTCACTGTTGTGGCCTCTCCTGAACCCGCGTCCCCCCACATCGGCAGGCGGACTCTCAACCACTACGCCACCAGGGAAGCCCCTATCTTGTATTTTTATAGGTAATTACTGATTTATTTTCTATATGATATATTTTTGCATGCCAAATATATCCTGAATATTCTAAATGAAGAGAAAATAAGTAACCCCGTACCTCACATTTTTAATGTAATGAAGATAAGAAAAATAAAGATAATAACCAACACCATTTATTATTGTTGGAATTACCCTTTATTGCTCCAAATAGTTTATGAATGTAGCAAGGTACATAAAGTGACACTTATTCATTAATTTATTCAGCAGGAGAAACTGCCATCTTGAAGATATCCTGAGACTCTTCCCTTGAAAGGGAACAGGAAGTCACCTATGCGAACATAAGGCAAGCTGGCACCCGTTGCTGCTTGGCAAGAACGCAACACAACGTTCACTAGTTGCACATTCCAGGTAATTAAAAGGAGTAAAGCTAAACATCATCTGATATTCAGAGTGCGCTCAACTTAACGAGGTATTATTTTGGTTTTTTTTGTTTGTTTGTTTAACATCTTTATTGGACTATAATTGCTTTACAATGGTGTGTTAGTTTCTGCTTTACAACAAAATGAATCAGTTATACATGTACATATGTTCCCATATCTCTTCCCTCTTGCGTCTCCCTCCCTCCCACCTTCCCTATCCCACCCATCCAGGCGGTCACAAAGCACCAAGCTGATCTCCCTGTGCTATGCGGCTGCTTCCCACTAGCCATCTACCTTACGTTTGGTAGTGTATATATGTCCATGCCTCTCTCTCGCCCTGTCACAGCTCACCCTTCCCCCTCCCCATATCCTCAAGTCCATTCTCTAGTAGGTCTCTGTCTTTATTCCTGTCTTACCCCTAGGTTCTTCATGACATTTTTTTTCTTAAATTCCATATATATGTATTAGCATATGGTATTTGTCTCTCTCTTTCTGACTTACTTCACTCTGTATGACATACTCTAGGTCTATCCACCTCATGACTAATAGCTCAATTTCGTTTCTTTTTATGGCTGAGTAATATTCCATTGTATATATGTGCCACATCTTCTTTATCCATTCATCCGATGATGGACACTTAGGTTGTTTCCATCTCTGGGCTATTGTAAATAGAGCTGCAATGAACATTTTGGTACATGACTCTTTTTGAATTATGGTTTTCTCAGGGTATATGCCCAGTAGTGGGATTGCTGGGTCATATGGTAGTTCTATTTGTAGTTTTTTAAGGAACCTCCATACTGTTGTCCACAGTGGCTGTATCAATTTACATTCCCACCAACAGTGCAAGAGGATTCCCTTTTCTCCACACCCTCTCCAGCATTTATTGTTTGTAGATTTTTTGATGATGGCCATTCTGACTGGTGTGAGATGATATCTCATTGTAGTTTTGATTTGCATTTCTCTAATGATTAGTGATGTTGAGCATTCTTTCATGTGTTTGTTGGCAGTCTGTATATCTTCTGTGGAGAAATGTCTATTTAGGTCTTCTGCCCAGTTTTGGATTGGGTTGTTTGTTTTTTTGTTATTAAGCTGCATGAGCTGCTTGTAAATTTTGGAGATTAATCCTTTGTCAGTTGCTTCATTGGCAAATATTTTCTCCCATTCTGAGGGTTGTCTTTTGGTGTTGTTTATGGTTTCCTTTGCTGTGCAAAAGCTTTGAAGTTTCATTAGGTCCCATTTGTTTATTTTTGTTTTTATTTCCATTTCTCTAGGAGGTGGGTCAAAAAGGATCTTGCTGTGATTTATGTCATAGAGTGTCCTGCCTATGTTTTCCTCTAAGAGTTTCATAGTTTCTGGTCTTACATTTAGGTCTTTAATCCATTTTGAGCTTATTTTTGTGTATGGTGTTAGGGAGTGATCTAATCTCATACTTTTACATGTACCTGTCCAGTTTTCCCAGCACCACTTATTGAAGAGGCTGTTCTTTCTCCACTGTACATTTTTGCCTCCTTTATCAAAGATAAGGTGACCATATGTGTGTGGGTTTATCTCTGGGCTTTCTATCCTGTTCCATTGATCTATCTTTCTGTTTTTGTGCCAGTACCATACTGTCTTGATTACTGTAGCTTTGTAGTATAGTCTGAAGTCAGGGAGCCTGATTCCTCCAGCTCCATTTTTTGTTCTCAAGATTGCTTTGGCTATTCGGGGTCTTTTGTCTTTCCATACAAATTGTGAAATTTTTTGTTCTAGTTCTGTGAAAAATGCCAGTGGTAGTTTGATAGGGATTGCATTGAATCTGTAGATTGCTTTGGGTAGTACAGTCATTTTCACAATGTTGATTCTTCCAATCCAAGAACATGGTATATCTCTCCATCTATTTGTATCATCTTTAATTTCTTTCATCAGTGTCTTATAATTTTCTGCATACAGGTCTTTTGTCTCCTTAGGTAGGTTTATTCCTAGATATTTTATTCTTTTTGTTGCAATGGTAAATGGGAGTGTTTTCTTGATTTCACTTTCAGATTTTTCATCATTAGTGTATAGGAATGCCAGAGATTTCTGTGCATTAATTTTGTATCCTGCTACTTTACCAAATTCATTGATTAGCTCTAGTAGTTTTCTGGTAGCATCTTTAGGATTCTCTATGTATAGTATCATGTCATCTACAAACAGTGACAGGTTTACTTCTTCTTTTCCGATTTGGATTCCTTTTATTTCCTTTTCTTCTCTGATTTCTGTGGCTAAAACTTCCAAAACTATGTTGAATAAGAGTGGTGAGAGTGGGCAACCTTGTCTTGTTCCTGATCTTAGTGGAAATGCTTTCAGTTTTTCACCATTGAGGACAATGTCGGCTGTGGCTTTGTCATATATGGCCTTTACTATGTTGAGGAAAGTCCCCTCTATGCCTACTTTCTGCAGGGTTTTTATCATAAATCGGTGTTGAATTTTGTCAAAAGCTTTCTCTGCATCTATTGAGATGATCATATGGTTTTTCTCCTTCAATTTGTTAATATGGTGTATCACGTTGATTGATTTGCGTATATTAAAGAATCCTTGCATTCCTGGAATAAACCCCACTTGATCACGGTGTATGATCCTTTTAATGTGCTGTTGGATTCTGTTTGCTAGTATTTTGTTGAGGATTTTTGCATCTATGTTCATCAGTGATATTGGCCTGTAGTTTTCTTTCTTTGTGATATGCTTGTCTGGTTTTGGTATCAGGGTGATGGTGGCCTCGTAGAATGAGTTTGGGAGTGTTCCTCCCTCTGCTATATTTTGGAAGAGTTTGAGAAGGATAGGTGTTAGCTCTTCTCTAAATGTTTGATAGAATTCGCCTGTGAAGCCATCTGGTCCTGGGCTTTTGTTTGTTGGAAGATTTTTAATCACAGTTTCAATTTCAGTGCTTGTGATTGGTCTGTTCATATTTTCTATTTCTTCCTGATTCAGTCTTGGCAGGTTGTGCATTTCTAAGAATTTGTCCATTTCTTCCAGGTTGTCCATTTTATTGGCATAGAGGTGCTTGTAGTAATCTCTCATGATCTTTTGTATTTCTGCAGTGTCAGTTGTTACTTCTCCTTTTTCATTTCTAATTCTATTGATTTGAGTCTTCTCCCTTTTTTTCTTGACGAGTCTGGCTAATGGTTTATCAATTTTGTTTATCTTCTCAAAGAACCAGCTTCTAGTTTTATTGATCTTTGCTATTGTTTCCTTCATTTATTTCTGATCTGATTTTTATGATTTCTTTCCTTCTGCTAACTTTGGGTTCTTTTTGTTCTTCTTTCTCTAATTGCTTTAGGTGCAAGGTTAGGTTGTTTATTTGAGATGCTTCCTGTTTCTTAAGGTAGGATTGTATTGCTATAAACTTCCCTCTTAGAACTGCTTTTGCTGCATCCCATAGATTTTGGGTCGTCGTGTCTCCATTGTCACTTGTTTCTAGGTATTTTTTGATTTCCTCTTTGATTTCTTCAGTGGTCACTTCGTTATTAAGTAGTGTATTGTTTAGCCTCCATGTGTTGGTATTTTTTACAGATCTTTTCCTGTAATTGATATCTAGTCTCATAGCGTTGTGGTCGGAAAAGATACTTGATACAATTTCAATTTTCTTATATTTACCAAGGCTTGATTTGTGACCCAAGATATGTATCCTGGAGAATGTTCCATGAGCACTTGAGAAAAATGTGTATTCTGTTGTTTTTGGATGGAATGTCCTATAAATATCAATTAAATCCTTCTTGTTTAATGTATCATTTAAAGCTTGTGTTTCCTTATTTATTTTCATTTTGGATGATCTGTCCATTGGTGAAAGTGGGGTGTTAAAGTCCCCTACTATGAATGTGTTACTGTCGATTTCCCCTTTTATGGCTGTTAGTATTTGCCTTATGTGTTGAGGTGCTCCTATGTTGGGTGCATAAATATTTACAATTGTTATATCTTCTTCTTGGATCGATCCTCTGATCATTATGTAGTGTCCTTCTTTGTCTCTTCTAATAGTATTTATTTTAATGTCTATTTTGTCTGATATGAGAATTGCTACTCCAGCTTTCTTTTGGTTTCCATTTGCATGAAATATCTTTTTCCATCCCCTTACTTTCAGTCTGTATGTGTCTCTAGGTCTAAAGTGGGTCTCTTGTAGACAGCAAATATATGGGTCTTGTTTTTGTATCCATTCAGCCAATATGTGTCTTTTGGTGGGAGCATTTGGTCCATTTACATTTAAGGTAATTATCGATATGTATGTTCCTATTCCCATTTTCTTAATTGTTTTGGGTTTGTTATTGTAGGTCTTTTCCTTCTCTTGTGTTTCTTGCCTAGAGAAGTTCCTTTAGCAGTTGTTGTAGAGCTGGTTTGGTGGTGCTGAACTCTCTCAGCTTTTGCTTGTCTGTAAAGGTTTTAATTTCTCCATCAAATCTGAATGAGATCCTTGCTGGGTAGAGTAATCTTTGTTGTAGGTTTTTCTCCTTCATCACTTTTAATATGTCCTGCCAGTCCCTTCTGGCTTGCAGAGTTTCTGCTGAAAGATCAGCTGTTAACCTTATGGGGATTCCCTTGTGTGTTATTTGTTGTTTTTCCCTTGCTGCTTTTAATATGTTTTCTTTGTATTTAATTTTTGACAGTTTGATTAATATGTGTCTTGGTGTGTTTCTCCTTGAATTTATCCTGTATGGGACTCTTTGTGCTTCCTGGACTTGATTAACTATTTCCTTTCCCATATTAGGGAAGTTTTCAACTATAATCTCTTCAAATATTTTCAGTCCCTTTCTTTTTCTCTTCTTCTTCTGGAACCTCTATAATTCGAATGTTGGTGCGTTTAATGTTGTCCCAGAGGTCTCTGAGACTGTCCTGAATTCTCTTCATTCTTTTTTCTTTAATCTGCTCTGCAGTAGTTATTTCCACTATTTTATCTTCCAGGTCACTTATCCGTTCTTCTGCCTCAGTTATTCTGCTATTGATCCCATCTAGAGTAATTTTCATTTCATTTATTGCGTTGTTCATCATTGTTTTTTTCATCTTTAGTTCTTCTAGGTCCTTGTTAAATGTTTCCTGCATTTTGTCTATTCTATTTCCAAGATTTTGGATCATCTTTACTATCATTATTCTGAATTCTTTTTCAGGTAGACTGCCTATTTCCTCTTCATTTGTTTAGGTCTGGTGGGTTTTTATCTTGCTCCTTCATCTGCTGTGTGTTTTTCTGTATTCTCATTTTGCTTATCTTACTGTGTTTGGAGTCTCCTTTTCGCAGGCTGCAGGTTCGTAGTTCCCATTGTTTTTGGTGTCTGTCCCCAGTGGCTAAGGTTGGTTCAGTGGGTTCTGTAGGCTTCCTGGTGGAGGGGACTAGTGCCTGTGTTCTGGTGGATGAGGCTGGATCTTGTCTTTCTGGTGGGCAGGTCCACATCTGGTGGTGTATTTTGGGGTATCTGTGGACTTATTATGATTTTAGGCAGCCTCTCTGCTAATGCGTGGGGTTCTGTTCCTGTCTTGCTAGTTGTTTCGCATAGGATGTCCAGCACTGTAGCTTGCTGGTCATTGAGTGAAGCTGGGTGCTAGTGTTGAGATGGAGATCTCTGGGAGATTTTCGCCGTTTGATACTATGTGGAGCTGGGAGGTCTCTTTTGGACCAGTGTCCTGAAGTTGGCTCCCCCACCTCAGATGCACAGCACTGACTCCTGGCTGCAGCACCAAGAGCCTTTCATCCACATGGCTCAGAATAAAAGGGAGAAAAAGTAGAAAGAAAGAATTAGTAGAAGTAGAAAGAAAGAAAGAAAGAAAGAAAGGAGGGAGGGAGGGAGGGAGGAAGGAAGGAAGGAGGGAAGGAAGGAAAAAAGAAAGAAAGAAGATAAAGTAAAATAAAATAAAGATAAAATATAATAGTTATTAAAATAAAATATAATTATTGAGAGAAAAAAAAAACGGATTGATAGAACCCTAGGACAAATGGTGGAAGCAAAGCTATACAGACAAAATCTCACACAGAAGCATATACATACACACTCACAAAAAGAGGAAAAGGGGGAAAAAATCATAAATCTTGCTCTGAGTCCCCCTCCTCAATTTGGGATGATTCGTTGTGTATTCATGTATTCCACAGATGCAGAGTACATCAAGTTGATGGTGGAGCTTTAATCCGCTGCTCCTGAGGCTGCTGGGAGAGATTTCCCTTTCTCTTCTTTGTTTTCACAGCTCCCAGGGGCTCAGCTTTGAATTTGGCCCAGCCTCTGCGTGTAGGTCGCCGGAGTGCGTCTGTTCTTCGCTCAGACACGACGGGGTTAAAGGAGCCGCTGATTCGGGGGCTCTGGCTCACTCAGGCCGAGGGGAGGGAGGGGTACGGAGTGCGGGGCGGGCCTGCGGCGGCAGAGGCCGGCGTGACGTTGCACCAGCCTGAGGCGCGCTGTGCGTTCTCCCGGGGAAGTTGTCCCTGGATCCCGGGACCCTGGCAGTGGCGGGCTGCACAGGCTCCCCGGAAGTGGGGTGTGGAGAGTGACCCGTGCTCGCACACAGGCTTCTAGGTGGCGGCAGCAGCAGCCCTAGCGTCTCATGCCCGTCTCTGGGGTCCGCGCTTTTAGCCGCGGCTCGCGCCCGTCTCTGGAGCTCCTTTAAGCGGCGCTCTTAACCCCCTCTCCTTGCGCACCAGGAAACAAAGAGGCAAGAAAAAGTCTCTTGCCTCTTCGGCAGCTCCAGACTTTCCCGCACTCCCTCCCGGCCAGCCGTGTTCCTGCAGGCTGTGTTCACGCCGCCAACCCCAGCCCTCTCCCTGCTCCGACCGAAGCCCGAGCCGCCGCTCGCAGCCCCGCCCGCCCCGGCGGGTGAGCAGACAAGCCTCTCGGGCTGGCGAGTGCCGGTCGGCACTGATCCTCTGTGCGGGAATCTCTCCGCTTTGCCCTCCGCACCCCTGTTGCTGCACTCTCCTCCGCGGCACCGAAGCTCCCCACCTCCGCCACCCGCAGTCTCCGCCCGCGAAGGGGCTTCCTAGTGTGTGGAAACTTTTCCTCCTTCACAGCTCCCTCCCGCTGGTGCAGGTCCCGTCCCTATTCTTTTGTCTCTGTTTTTTCTTTTTTCTTTTGCCCTACCCAGGTACGTGGGGGGGTTTCTTGCCTTTTGGGAGGTCTGAGGTCTTCTGCCAGCGCTCAGTAGGTGCTCTGCAGGAGTTGCTCCACGTGTAGATGTATTTCTGGTCTATCTGTGGGGAGGAAGGCGATCTCCGCGTCCTACTCCTCCGCCATCTTCCCGGAAGCCCCCGGTATTTTTTTTTCTTGTTGTATTTTCACCAGTCCTTTCTAAAAAGACAGGCTCGTACTGTATACTTCTTTACCACGAAGGTTTTGGCCAAATCTAAAGAAAATTGTCTCTATCACTTGACTATGTCTTCATACCTTTAACTAATACTTCTCTACATCACAGATGAGAAACAATTTCAGATCGGTGATCACTTATGTTATCCCTTATGAAAAGCAACACCAAATTCTAATTCTCTCCATGTTTTTCCTTTACCGGTTCTATGAAGTTTCTTTGCCCCTTTGTCATAACACTCACTCAAAGGTGTGACCCTAAAATAATCACTTAATATTTGAAGAATATTCAAATAGTCAGTAATGTATTTACATTTAGAACATCTTTGTTAACCAAGATGCGGAACGTAAATCACAGCAGCAGTGGGCATATCTGGAAGTCAAATGTTTTCTAAGACTTTAGTAACAAGTTACAATTTGGAAGTCTAAATCTAACATCAACAACAGGAAATTTAACGCAAGGAATTTAAAAAACACAAATTAGTTGCTGTACATGTTTAAATTTGTTGAGTGGGAGAAGAAACTTGCATAACACTCCTTTTGAATAAGGTGAATTGAGTTTATATTTACACACAAACATGTAATCTGATTTATCTAATTAGGTGGAGATAATCATAATTGTTAAATATTTGAATACATACTCCTCTGATATATATATACTACTTTAAGTTCACTAAATTGACTCACCCATATGAGAATTCTCTAGATTGTCAATTAGCAAGTAAAATTTGTTGTATCTACTCTTAGAATTTTCTATCTGGGGTGCATGTTTGGAATTTATTTTGGTTTATTTTCTCTTTCCATGGAATTGTAATACTTAGAGAATGATTCTCTTAATATTATTTACACTTGCGTCTGATTGTAATTCAGTTGCATCTGACTGAGAGGGATCGTGCTGATTGCTGTGAGGTGTCCCCATAGGACTTCCAAAGTGGATTTTGCACAATAGACATCGTGTGTGTGTACGTGTGTGTGTGCATTTGTGTATCTCCTTAACATACCCTCAAAATTTGGAAAAGTCATCTAGCTTTTTACATGTTAAATTTAAATGAGAAATAAATAGTATTAACGACAGAAATATATATGTACACAAGAACACAGACATACACGTTTTTTAGGGTAAATCCTATGAATATGAATGTTATTTCCATAGAGAATGCAGAACAATTGTTTCTGATTCTGTTCATTGCATGAGGAAATCCCCTTCTAAGGTGGGAAAAGATTTTGCCATTTACTAGAAAGGAAGGATTTCATTAGTAAAGTTAGGGGTGTGGAGAAAGTGGATAAAAGGATGGCTTGGGTTTTCCATCAGGCAAAATTGGTGTAACACTTCCAGCATATGGAAACCTCCCCCCCACCCTTTTCGATTCACATAAACACCAGCGTACATTTCCTCATCCTGTAAAGCAGAGATATATTTCATCATGAAGTATAAAAGTGTAATGTTGGGATAAGGCCTCCTAACAGTTACTAGTAAGAAGAGGTCCAAACAAAATCTAAATTAATGTACTTAATTTCAAAATCATTGCTCTAGTCAAAAATACATTTCGGATGCCTTTTATGGAAAATGTTTTCAAAATATATCACCACTTCCCTTTATGAAATTAAAAAAAACAAGTCCAGTAACTATCAAGCTGAAATATAAATAAGACATAAATCCAAGTCTCTGTATCTTTTGAATATATTACAGTAATATTTTTTGTGCTTTGATTTCCAGTTAATATTCACACATTTAATATATAAAGACATTTTATATCCAGATAATTTTGTCTACAGAGAAAAATGATTGAAGACTATATAGGCAATGTATACTCTTAAAAAGTAAATAGGTAATACTTACTGTTGAAAAGTAAAAATAAAAGAGAGAAAAAAATAAATTGTTTCCAGTCTTGTAAAAAAATATCCCAAGTTCCAAAGTCAAGTTTGGAGTATAACTTTTGTTCTGTCCTATATCCTTCTCATCTTTCAGGCTTCACTTTCTTTAAGGTATGGTTTCTTAGGTAGTATTTATAATTTTTAATATTAAGAAGATAGAAAATTTCTGGAAAGAACCCTAATCATTTTGCAACCTTTGGTGATTATCACTTTGATGATAGAGATATTGCTTTGCACAACATTCAGTGTTATGCAATTGTTTCCTCTTGGATAAAGGCTAAAGGGCAAAGGGAAAATGTGCCTGGAATTGATCATGGGTTGTGTAATGAATGAGAGCGTGTCCTTCCCTCTGTGGAACATGTTCTTACGAGAATTCTACCCACAACCCCAGCAGGAAGACACATCCTGCAGCAACTGGTAAGCAATGCGCCTCTGTCTTCTCCCTTCAAACCCCTCTTTGTGTGAATATCCACAGGAGTATGTACCTGCGTGGGGCTCTGGAGTAAGCTCACAGTGTTCTCTTTGGAATTACCTTTACCTAAAAGAATAAGGTTTCTGTAAACTTGTTTTGATTTTGGCATCAAAGTTGTCACAGCAAGTTATAAAAATTTCCAGAATCTTTTTGCCAGCAGAGGCCGACTTACTCTTCCAGGTGGAGTGAGGTTGGGAACGAACGCACCCTGCTGGGAAAGCACTGCAGCAAATGCCGCCCCTTTGCATCAAAAGTTATAATTTTGTTGTAGCCAAAAGGAACTACATTTACTCACCCTGTATTTTAAATATTAGTATATTAAGAATGTAGTTTGTGTGTAGAATTTTCCTTCCTTTCCCTGCATGGAACCTCACAGCCTGTTTTTGGATTCTGGTTCTATGACTTACCAGACTAATGGCCTCGGAGGAGGCACGTAAATTCCCTGTGCTTCTCTTTCTTTGTCTATGAATGGAAATCATTATAATAGCAATGATTTATAAGTTTATTGTGGGGATTAAATAGATTAATATACTTAAAGTGATTAGCACACTGCCTGACACGTAGAAAACATTGGATATGTCCCTTTTGAGATGGAATATTACACACACACACACACACACACACACACAGCCCGAAGTCCCAGTCATGGAGAGCATTACTGTGAGCAATGGATGATTCATGTCAGCCAGGTATCTGTACCGGCCCCTCTCCAAATGATTTCCCAGGATTAGTAATTAGAAAGAACTTTCAAAAGGAGATATCGTGGGTTCTATATGAAGATAAGATAGGAAAACAGAAGCAAGGAATTGGGGGAAAAAATAAATGATAAAGAAAACTTTACCAGCTGTAAGTAAAAGAATGCCTAACTAACAGATTTTAAAATACCAAACATTTATTATCTCATTTGGCACAAATTCTGAGGAAGGTGGTACCAGCATTAGTTCAGCAGCTCACCAATGCCATCAAGAAGTTTCTTCCATTCTTTCTGCTCTACTTCTTTGGTATATCAGTATTATTTGTCTTTTTGGCCACAGTTGGGCTCCTAAAGCACCAAATATTATTTTCTTCCCAACAATATCCCAATATGGAAGAAAAGGAGTCAGTAAGAAAAGAATATTTTGCTCCTGAATCTCTCTCTCTCTCTGTCACCCTCTCTACCAGGGAGTAAAATCCCTCTGGACGCTGTACCAGGAGACACACACCTGTGTAGGTCCTTCGCGAGATTTGGTTTATATTTTCTCATTGTTAGACCAAAGTAGTGATCTGGGGCGTGTCCTTTAGAAATTTCCCTCCAAGGCTGAAGTACTTGAAACCCCCGTTGCCGGGAATCTTGGTGGCTGCTGGCTCTGATGAATTCAGCTCCGAGAATTGCCCTCAGTATCAGAAAGACTTTTCACCCAAGTTCCCTCCTCTTCCTTAGAGGCAGCCTGGTATATCCAAGGACGGGTGTTGTGATGGTATAGAGACCTGGTTCCCTTGCCTTAAGGTAGGAGAGCCCTAAAAGACCACTGCAGCCCCACAGCTCACCATGCACTGTAACTTTTATCGGTACCCATTGCAGTTCAACTCCTCTTGTCTGTACAATCCCGACGCCTTTATCCTCCACTGGTGTTGATCTTTAAAGTTGTCCCCAGTAAATCCCTTACATACACATCTCCATCCCAGGGTCTGTGTTTCAGGGAAACTGACCTGTGAACACCAGTCACTGTCAGAGGAGACTGTGATAATGTGATTGGCTTAAAAAATTATGCTCTATCCAAAAGCACCCTGAGGCCAGAACAAAACACAAGTTTTCATCTTACTTCACTGGTTTCTCCTTCATAGTCTCCTTTATTTATTCTGCCTTGACCTGCCTTTACCCCACATTTTAACGTTGAGTGCCTCAAAGCAAAGCCCTTGATTTTCCTCTCTATGTAGACTCACTGCCTTAGAGATCTCTCCCCATCCATGGTCTATGTGCTAACATGTCCCAAATTTATTTTTTTTTAACCCCGAGCTCTCTCCCAAATTTCTGTACTGATTGCTCAGCTTCCAACCTGTTATCTCCCTTTGAGTATATAAAATTACAAACTCTCTATGTCCAAAGATGAATTCCTAATCTCCTACTCAAGTCTACTGCAACCTCAGCAGCTCAGGTCATGGCAATTCTATTTTTCAGTAGCTCAGACCGTACTGAGCACGGGAATAATCTCTGCTCACTCTTTTTGTCCTTCCTTATATCCAATTCATCAGGAAATTCTACTGGTTTTACCTTCAAGATATACCTAGAATCTGATAATTTCTTCCTATCTCCACTGCTACAACCCTGGTCCAAGCCACCATCATTTTTTGCCTGGATTCCTGCAACAGCTGCTACCAGGCCTCCTACAGCCTGCTTTCAACAGAGCAGCCAGGTGATCAGTTTCAAACGTAAACAGACCAGGTCACTCCTCTGTCCAAAATCCTGCAAAAAAGTGTGATTACCGGGCTTCCCTGGTGGCGCAGTGGTTGAGAGTCCGCCTGGCGAAGCAGGGCACACGGGGTTCGTGCCCCGGTCCGGGAAGATCCCACATGCTGCAGAGCGGCTGGGCCCGTGAGCCATGGCCGCTGGGCCTGCGCGTCCGGAGCCTGTGCTCTGCAACGCGAGAGGCCACAACAATGAGAGGCCCGCGTACCATAAAAAAAAAAAAAAGTGTGATTACTATACTGTAAGAACATGATAGATGGAATGAGCTATTCCCATGTCCAAGTACATCTGTGTGGAGAGGGAAGAAGGGCAAGTGCCATACCATGTTTTGCTTTGCTCACGGTAGCCTCATCCAAATCAGAGCTATACATCCTCCATGAACTATTCCATGGTGTTCTAGTTTACTAAGGACATCTTCTTAAAAACACACACACACACACACACACACACACACACTTATATCAAAGCTTTGCATTTTCCATTCAACACTCCTAAACTGGAGTATCCCTTCTGTCTCATTTTCTATTAAAATTTGGACCAGGGAAATGACTTCGGTTTTCTGTCCAAAATAAACTGGGGAGATGTTTTAACGAAAAGGGAAAGTAACAAGCTCTATTGTTTGTCTACAGTTTTCTCTTCTTCAGAAGATATTTTGATCTCAGTTCCCTGATACATTCCGTTCTCACTGTGACACTGAAAAATTTTGCAAGTGTAGACATTATATCCCAGACTTTCTCTGTGCCTTGAAGAACAGCAAGTAGTTTACTTTGCCATGCCCTTCTTTTCTCGTTATAATCTGAGGGACAATTTTATTATATGAGTAAGCTAACTATTGGATACATGTCGAGTAAAATAGGACTGAGAATTGATTATTTACTTAGGCAGAAAAAGGAAGTTTCCCACCAAGAGACATTATTTACCGCGAAGTGAATTTCCTTCAGTTTTCTTGAATCTTCAGCACAAAATGTACTAGAAGAGTCACATTTTCCTTGAGTGGAATCCTTGAATATTTATAGAATCTGAGGTGTTTTTAAAAAAAAATATGAGTACTGATTATCTATACATGTGATGTGATATTTTGGTAAGCTAGGTATAAAGGAATTGTTAACACAGTGAAATAAATTTTTGCGCACCCCACATGGGCTGACACAAGCAGTTTATCTAGGATGAATCAATTAATAAACATTTATTAAGGGCCCAGTTGTAGTTTAGGCACTATTGGCAGTGTACCTTGGGTAGAGAGACTACAAGAATAAGTAAGTCTAACCATCTTCTATTAAGACACTCTATTCTTAATTTGTTGAATATCTGTAGACACTAGGACACTCTGTTTCCAATTTTTTGAACTCCACAACTGGAGAATTTATCTCTAGCTTTTCCCTGTCTGTAGCAGAGTCTCAGCAGAGTCAGAAGCCTGTACTGAAATCGGTAGAGAAATCATTTCATTTCCATCCCTGTTTCCTCCAGTTTCTTCCCGCTTCCATCTTCTCAATATTAACTCATTGTTGTAACGTAAATGTTAGGTTGAGCAAAAGACAGACACTGAGCGCTGCTCTTCAGGAATAAGTGGTAAGCTCAGAACCATAAAATAATTTTTAGATAAATAAAATGTCCTTGGATTACCCTCTCGATCAATAAATCCAGCAGTTAATTTGTGACTTTCTAAGTATACCCTCCCCTCCCCCCTACTCTTTGCTATTTCATCGGCAAGAGTCTATTTTGTATTTTGTGTGTTTCTTTTTATTTCATTGAGCTCACATGCCCCCTGGAAAACCTGCCTTTCTCTTTCTCTAGATGTTGCAGGATTCCGTATTCTATCTAAAAACTTGAATTCAGAATTGACAATAGTAAAGCAAATTATTAGAGTTGCTACCAAACAAAGCCTTGAGTTTTCTAGGATGAAAATGATGAATGATGCATTGAAAAAAAAGAAAATCGTAGACTCTGATGCAAAAGCACAGCATTTAATGGAATAGTAAAGAAATAAAATCTGATAAGAAGTCATAGCAAGCAGAATGCAGACAATTCAGTATGTGAGGCAGTTCATGGTTTCCTTCCAGGTTTGATATAGAAGAATGAGTTTGTTCAAAGTAAATTGTTTTCTATCTGGGACTTAAAAATATAGTTCAAACAATAAATAAATGTGTATATGTATATATATGTGTGTGTGTATATATATATACATTTATTTATTTATTGTAGATAAACAAATACATATATACAAACATGCAGAAATATATACACATTAACATATATACAATGTGTATAAAATAGGTACACACTTATTTAATAACCTATCAATTTATAAAACAAAGATGAGAGGTTTTATTTTAAAAAAATGAAACATTTATAAAAAGCACAAATATAGCTTAAAATTCTTTAAAGCTATCTTAAAGACATTAATAAAAATCTTAATGTACCCATCAGGTAAGTACCTATCAGAGTACTTATCTAATGAACATAATTATATAGACATTGTGAAGTACCAGAGACTTCTCTTTGTTTCATCTATTGTTTTATCTTGTTAGGTTTTCATTTTCTTACCAGATTTTTTTTTTTTTTTTTTTTTTTTGCGGTACGTGGACCTCTCACTGTTGTGGCCTCTCCCGTTGCGGAGCACAGGCTCCGGATACGCAGGCTCAGCGGCCATGGCTCACGGGGCCCAGCCGCTCTGCAGCATGTGGGATCTTCCAGGACCGGGGCACGAACCCGTGTCCCCTGCATCGGCAGGCGGACTCTCAACCACTGCGCCACCAGGGAAGCCCACCACTATATTTTTTATCACCCATGGCACCACCTATGATTTCTCCTTCATATTGCATTGTATTTGAAATTGATGATGCAGTATTTGTCTTCTCTACTTAAATAGAACCTTCATGAGGGAAGACACTGAAAATCTATATTTTCTTTTGACTGGATTTTCTGTACCTAGGACCATATAACATATGGTAGTTGCTCAATAAACATTTTTCAACGAATAAATTGTATTATGGCAGAACTGACCAAGCATCATTTATTTAATTAATAATTGTGAATTTTATTTATTTTTTTAATAATTACTTTACCTTCTTTGATGAGAATAGGTTTACGGAGCCAAAAAGAGAAGCAGGGAGACCATAAGAAGGCTGTAAGGGAAATACACATCCAGGTAATGGTAGCTTTGTACTAGGATGGTAGCTGGGAAGATTGAATGAAGAGGAGATATTTAGAATATGTTATGAAAGTGAAGTAGCCTGGAGTTGCCGTGAAGAATGAAAGAAATTGAGGAATGAAGAACGAATCCTTTATTTTTGCTAGTGCTATTGAATGAATAGTTAAAACAATTTCTGAGATGGAGTGTGAATGAGCAGAGAATTAAGAGTTCTACTTTACACATGTTGTGTATAAAATACAAATGCTTTTTATTTTTTTCCAGATATAATGTACAGATGTCAAGTAGGCAATTGGATAAACTGGTCTGGAGTACAGGGGAAGGATAGGAGCTGAAGATATACATTTGTAAAATGTGTGCCTCACTGGCGTATAGTTAATATTCATATCAAATATTGGCCCAGCTGAGCCAGGTTCTTTTAATAAAATTAAATAAATTTTAAAAATTAAAATATAAAATTATTTTAAGCCAATATTTTCTCTTGTTGGAAAAAATATGGTTTTTTTTTTGAGCCTATTAGGGCTTAAGAACACTAATATTTATATATCTCAGAGGACTATATACTATGCTTTGACCATAAGAATCTGTACCTCCCCTTTTTTATTCAGATTATATTAAATAAAAAAATATTATAGATCATCAGATACGTTCCAAGAACTGGCCAGAATGCTTGAAGCACAAAGATGATTACAACGTGATCCCAGTCTGTATTAGCATGAGCCATTTTGTTTTATGTTATTGCAGTTACATAATCTTCTTGTGTTATTGTAGCAATTCCCATTATATAACCAAAGTACCATGCTCTAAGCACAGTGTTGTCTTAATAAATGTTCTAATCAAATTGAATTACATGTTAACAAAACTCACTAACATTTTCATTGTATATTCCATTCTACCTCTTCTCCTGCCCATGTCAACCAATATAAACTCATGGATGAATTACATCTAGAAGTGATCAGTCCTATCCTAAATAGTTAAATGAGTAACATGAGATTTTTAAGCCAAAGTTTCATTTTGATGGGTCTATTTATTTTTAATGTGCTTGCAAGACTGTCAGTCTACACTACAGCTGTACTAGCATGTTCCAGAAGTAACCTCAAGAGGAAAATAATCTGGTTAGATTATGTATAGATGAATAGTTCAATATAAATTTTGCCAGAATGATGTATTAAGTTTAGGCAAATAAACATACACAGGTTATCATAAGAAATTAACTTAACAACTATTTTAGGATTAATTTATCCTGGAGGATCCATAATAAGTTATTTTTATATGGAGATGAATGTGTGAACTTTTAGCTTCAATATTTCAATAGTGAAGAATGCTGGTGTGTCAGCAAAGTACATCAAAATAAAAGGTATAATTGAGCAAAGCAAAGATATTTTATGAACAGTATATACCATGAAGACTTACTTGCTTGGTATTTAATACTGGCATTCTAAGAGATAATTAACTCCACGTGCTTCTTCTACACAGAAGAACTATCTATCAGGACTTCTAACCTAAACAAAGTTAATTGGATGAAGGATTATTGAATATTACAAAAATGTTATACAATAAATATTCTCCATATTTTCTTGAGATCCATTTTTATTGGATCATTCTTATCTGGGGAGTAGGAACTTGAGAAGCTCAGAGCAATTATCCCAGAAGACCCAAGCTAAATCTCTACATCTAGTACACTATGGTTATAACAAATCCCTTTTACTTACATAAAATATCTTTGTCTTTAAATCTGTAAATCTATAAATCTATATGAATCAAACCAATGCAAGTTAAGAAAATTACTGGTCCGACTTGTAACAAATTATTGAGGCCAACTGTATGTCAAAGTGGACTGTATCAGTGAAGTTCTTCCAGCTAACGTGAACAGTAAAGGAATTTATTGAAACGTTGTTAAGGAACTTTTCTTGATGTCCCTTTTGCTCACAGTGAAGCCCACAGGTCATAAGAATCTTCACCAGTTGTGTGGTCTTCAGTTCATAACCTGAGGAATCTGATTCATTGATGGTTCTACTTGAACGGGGAGTTGCACCAGCCTCATGTTTAATATAACTACTGCACAGTGGTACATGGAGGGGCTCCATGAGATCATCATGGTTCCATGCATACTCCTGCCCTCATTGTTTATCAGTAAATCTATTGTTTTTGAGAGTATGTATGTGTTATACCAGAGGCATAAACAAGGGAATCTCCAAATGGCCAGATAACAGCTTCCAATTCAGTGGAATTTGTAAGTGAATAATAAAAATATATTTCACTCCTGGGTTCTAAAACATCTAAACCAGAAAGGCCCATATTCCTGAAAATAGAAAATAAGTACTTTGCAATAGCCACTGCCAAATCTACATGTTGGCTCCCAGAGTCATGTATTCCATCTCTGGAAGGAAGAGGGGCAAGTCCTTCAATATAACTCATTCCTAAACCTCCATCCCCCAATATATCTTTTTCTAGATCAATAATCATCTTGCAACACATTTGTTAAGCTTCATAAAACAGTGTAGATCCTTATCGTGGGCCATTTGGTGGATGTTTTCATATACTTAGGTAATTTTCCCACATATGTGTTTCACTTCGAAGAATTTCGAAAACTCCATTCCCAGATTATCTTGACATCAAGAAGCAGCTAAGTGATGTAGGTTCAATCAATCCCATGCATTTTTATGAGACTTGGAATCAGAAGTGAGTGAAATGAGGAGGTGGTGGGGGAAAGTGTGAGTGCAAGTGGGAACTTCTAATTCATTGAAGATAAGATAAGCAGAACTTTTCCCATCTAGTCCAGTGTGTTCATTCCACCAATCAGGAAGCCAAGGGTGGGGATTCTGATCATTGCCAGGTGTTATCAATTATAATCAGACACCTGGGAACTGGATAAATAAAGAGGAGACAGATCTGGGCTCCATCATTTCTGCTATGAAGCCAACTTGGAACAAATCTCCAGTTGTCCTTGATACTCACAATTCTCCACTCTTATCTCAGGTATTACTAAAGAGGTAGGGGCTTCCCTGGTGGCGCAGTGGTTGGGAGTCCGCCTGCCAATGCAGGGGACACAGGTTCATGCCCCGGTCCGGGAAGATCCCACATGCCGCGGAGCGGCTGGGCCCGTGAGCCATGGCCGCTGAGCCTGCGCGTCCGGAGCCTGTGCTCCGCAACGGGAGAGGCCACAACAGTGAGAAGCCCGCGTACTGCAAAAAAAAAAAAAAAAAAATCCCTCAGTGGATTAATCTCTGTTAGAAAATTACCTGTACTTTTGTAAATTCCCTTGTATAATCCTGATTTAATTTTGTTTTACAATAGTTTACAGCTAAAAACAAAAACTTGAAATTATCAAGCAGGTCATACAATTACAGATTCAAACTCAATCATGGAATATGAACCTCTCCCCGAATTTAAATCAGTCCATATGACTGAGTCAATGCTCTTCACCTGGGCCTTCCAGGTAAAAAGAGATAAAGGTCAACATTTAAGCAAATAGTAATCACGTTCCAGTATGCTTGGTCATTGCTTGTTTTGAGAGCTACCTTTCACTGAGAATGTCATGAAATAACTTTGTAAGCGTTTACTTTTTACTTAAAAACTTCATTGTTCCTATCTTCAATCTTCAGTGAAAAGTACAGAGAATGAATGGAATTCAAAAACTGAAAATTGGCAAAGCTCTCAGAGACTTTAGATCTTCCATGGTCTAAGGCATTGGCTGTAAGCCTTGATGATATGGACGCTCTCTGATGGATTAAGTACCCCATGCATTAGGGTACTTCTCTATTCAAACAGATATAACTAGATACAACCAGTCTTATTAAACAGGTGCAGACAGCTTTGTAAAAATAATCACTCAAGCACATCCCTTCATAACTCAAACACAGAAACTTAGTCTTCTCAAAGAAACACCATAAAAAATCCACCCCTAGCCTTTGAAGGAAAGGACCTTGACAGGCACTGTAACAACTAACATAGCAGTAAAACTCCAAGGTGTTGATCCTTGGATTCGTGTTTTCCAATTAAGAAGACACACACCATCTTCCCTTGATCAGTGGATATTATCTTTTCTGATTGCTGAGTGTCTATTCCTTTTGGAGACTTTAAATTGAGAATTCTTCAGTGTCCTGTAAAAGGAGATAGTTGCAGGGAGTAGAAAACTTCTGCCCAAGATGATAGAACAAAATTAATTTTCTGGTTCCCCATTATCCTATTTCTTTATTTTCTCTTCTCTAATCTTGCCTACTATTGTATTTTAGCACCTCATATTGACCAAATGAATGATTTCTCAACAAGTTCCCTAAGGGAGCTTTTCTTTGTCTTCTTACTGTTGACACCCTGTGGTCTTTTGTCACTCAAGGAAAAATAAAATGATACTGTGCATTATATTCAGACAATAGCTACCACTTGTAATTATCTGATTGGCAGGTCTGTTATCTCCTATCTGTTCCTGCTGTAAACCATCTGATAGCTGTTCCTTTAAAACGTGCAGTCTCAAATAAAAAAGATGTGGTATATATATATAATGGAATATTACTCAGCCATAAAAAAGAATGAAATAATGCCATTTGCAACAACATGGATGGACCTAGAGATTATCATACTAAGTGAAGTAAGTCAGACAGAGAAAGACAAATACCATATGATATCACATATACGTGGAAACTAAAATACAACACAAACGAACATATCTATGGAACAGACTCACAGACATAGAAAACAGACTTGCGGTTGCCAAGGGAGAGGGCTGGGGGGAGGGAAGAATTGGGAGTTTGGCATCAGCAGATGCAAACTATTATATATAATAGATAAACAACAAGGTCCTAATATAGCACAGGGAACTATATTCAATAACCTGTGATAAACCACAATGGAAAAGAATATGAAAAAGAATATATATACATATAACCGAATCACTTTGCTGTACAGCAGAAATTAACACAACGTTGTAAATCAACTATACTTCAATAAAATTAAGAAGAAAAAGGCAAAAAACCCAAAGAAAAATGCATTCTCAACAGGGGTGACATCACCCCCAAGGGGGCAAAAATTAGTTCTTATAGGTTGAAAATAGCTTATGCTTTTTATGTATAAGCATGTTTATAAACACAGGATATAAACAGGTACACAGCAATCTATACCTACAGTAATAAAATCTCTTGGGTATGGGCATTAGAAACAAAGTGTCTAAAAAGGTGAGTCAAAGACCAAATTGAAAAAACATTGAGAAACACTGCTAAAATATTTTAGAAGGTAGATTTTCTTTACAGGCCTCATGTGGTACTGAAATTACCCTTACGTTGTTAATCCCAACTGTTAATCTTATAAAAATTCAACCTTTAAACCATCTGCCCCCCACCAACAAAATATTTCTATGTACCCTTTTTTTTTTCCTTTTGGCCTTTTTTTTTTTTCTTTTCACTGTGCAGCTTGAGGGATCTTAGTTCCCTGACCAGGGATTGAACCCCGGGCCATAGCAGTGAAAGTTCTGAGTCATAAATACTGGACTGCCATGGAATTCCCAAAGTCATTGTATCCTTATCAACTGTGCAGGAAGTATTTAACTACTCAGAAAATCTGGCCGCCTTAAGGGACCAATGATGGATTCCCTCCTATTAAAGTGAAGGATCCTTATACTACCAGTTAGGACTGTGCCCATCCCTGGTACCACTGTTTGTGTGGACATCATTTTTACTCTTAAAACCCAACAATTCATCTTTTAAAATTAAAAATATATATATTGAAATATAGTTGATTTACAATGTTGTGTTAGTTTCAGGCATATAGCAAAGTGATGGTTATCCATATATATCTACTCTTTTTTAGATTATTTTCTCTTATAGATTATTACAAGATACTGAGTATCGTTCCCTGTGCTATACAGTAGCTCCTTGTTGGTGCAACAAATCATTTTAAATCCTTTAGCCAAAGTTAGCATAGCTCATGATTTTTACCTTAAGGAATTCTCAAGGAGGTGTTTGTATTATAGCAAACACTTCTTTCTGTACTTCATAAAAAAAATACAAACAATCAAGTAAACAGCCCATGGCTAAGCTAAAAGAAAAAGCCACCTGGCTGTCTGAAATGAACCTAGAAGGATAATCAGACATGTTTTATCGGTCTGGGTTTAATGATCTCGGTTCTGGGCTTTGTGGTCTATTTCAAGTACTAAAACAATTTTGTTGCTGGTAGTTGTCTGTGTTGCCCTTGACTCTTTGCATCTCATCCAAAGTCTTAGGTGCGATTGCACATCCATGATTACATCACATGATTCAACAACTTGTAACAGCATCATGAAGGACTAATTCTAACTACAAACAAAATTCTCAGGAAAATCTCCTGATTCACAGAATTTTAGCAATGGTTAAGATCTGGATATCACAGATTAACATCCTATAACTTGTGTTCATCTGCCTTTAACCAAAAGCAGGGAATTAAGACAGAAAAATATGATCCTGAGAGCTCTTAGCTGGTGTCCTCCGATGAACATAATTTCACAGAATACAAACATTACACAAGGTCACTCTGGGACCACGATAGAGTGAGACAAAAACAAGGCCACTCATTAATCATCTCTAAGCACAGACAGAAATCAGAACACTGTGTAACTGCGAAAATGACCAAATATTTCCCTCTCTTAGCTCACATCAGTGACTGCTGCTTCTTTTCCACTTATGGCTTAAGTCTCGGTATGTTATTCTTGTCCCTTGTATTAAAGCTATTAAGAAACCTTCAGTGACTACACGGGGGTGTGCATGTAAAAAGAATTTTAAAACTCCAAAAAGTATACTTAAATGGAAGTTTTAATAAAGGCAAAAGATCTGATACCACAGGAGAAAGAAAACACAGGCAAATATCAGGAAGGTCCTAGACCTACAGGCACATCTTCCAGGGTCCTCTTTCCATCACACAGGACAAGTTTTGTCTCTAAAACATGAACCGCCAAGATGTGTGTGTAATATCTCAGCCTCTGGGAAATCAAGGTGCAAGTTTGTTGAGAGATTTTTATTTCCCCACTGGTCACACAGCCAAAACCTGTCTATGTAACCAGGTTTACCTGGTACAGAACATCAACCCACACATTTTCACCAAAAAATGTAGTCAAACTGATATAGGGCACATGCATGTATTTTTGACACATTAAACCTCACCTTATAAATCATTAGTTCATCCATCCATATCCTGCCCATGTTTTCTGGCGTCCCTGGAGATAATCATAGAGTTATCATAAAATAGCTGCAAGTTAGCACTATCCCTATACGGTACTCAAAAACCCCATGAACCAAGTTGCCCAGTGAACCAAAATGCTGGTTTCTGGCATCATCCAATCCAGAGCAAGCCCCACTTTATCAAACTCTCCCCCAAACTTCCCAGCACAAGGCCAAATCCTGTAACAGATCCTTCCTAATCCCTTCCTACTGATACACTCTGCAGTGTGAGATAAAGTTGACTTACAGCTGAACTGAACCAGAAAAGCTGCAGCCTTATCCCTGGTAATTCATGGTGGTCCGACTTTGACTCTTGGCTAAAGAAGGGCAATAGAATTTATAAGGTACTGTTCAAAGTGTGAAACTCCTATGTGACCCTTAGGCCACTTTGTTAATGGATGGTTTCCAACTGGCACAACCAGTTAGACAGCCTGACTTGACGATGTGACTGTGGGAATAAGAACCCAGGTGGGAACTTCCGTCTCGAGCTTTCCCAGAGCTATGATTCCTTGCATAGTTCTTGGTAGTTCAGTTCAGAGGCAGAACACAGACCACGTGTGAAAACGAACCCTGGGTGATTGCCCCTGGAAATCTCTAGCCTACCAAATATTTGCCTACATTCTCTTTCTCATGCTCCACTGTATCCATGGACTTTAGATAAAGGCTTTACATAAGTATGCTCTATGGAGTCTTGCGATTGCTTTCAAATATCCAAACTGGCAAAAACCTTGCACCCATGGATCCCCATGGTGTGTAGTATCCCTTGCTATACAGCACATAGTAAACTCAGATTTAACTCAGACCTGCTTTTTTAATTAATTAATTAATTATTTTAAAACATCTATTGGAGTATAATTGCTTTACAATGGTGTGTTAGTTTCTGCTTTATAACAACGTGAATCAGTTATACATATACATATATCCCTATATCTCTTCCCTCTTGCATCTCCCACCCTCCCACCCTCCCTATCCCACCCCTCTAGGTGGTCACAAAGCACCGAGCTGATCTCCCTGTGCTATGCGGCTGCTTCCCACTAGCTATCTATTTTACGTTTGGTAGTGTATATATGTACATGCCACTCTCTCGCTTTGTCACAGCTTACCCTTCCCCCTCCCCGTGTCCTCAAGTCCATTCTCTAGTAGATCTGTGTCTTTATTCTCGTCTTGCCCCTAGGTTCTTCATGACCATTTTTTTTTTTAAGATTCCATATATGTGTGTTAGCATACGGTATTTTTTTTTTTTCTCTTTCTGACTTACTTCACTCTGTATGACAGACTTGTACCTTCCAGGACATGGAAGCAACCTAAGTGTCCATCAACAAATGAATGGCTAAAGAAGATGTGGCACATATATACAATGGAATGTTACTCAGCCATAAAAAGGAACGAAATTGAGTTATTTGTAGTGAGGTGGATGAACCCATTTGTTTTCTCATTGCATGAACTCTTGTTTAGAAAGTACTTTTAGAAAATTGGCGCTGATATTAAAAGTCATATAGTGTTCCCATACACACTGAGACAAGATTTCACAGATTGACATGTTTTGTTGAAAACGTACGTACTATAATCACTTAAACAATGAGGATAGGAGCCCCTCTAGACCAGGAAGTTCTTTGTTTTGTTTTAGGAAAACGAAAACAGGTGGTTATAAGGAGGTATTGTTAGTGCAACCGCCTCATGATCTGAAGTTGGAGATGGAGGAACAATGTAAATTACACTATCCCAGTTAGCTGTAGCTGAATAACAAATTAGTTAGTGGTTTAAAACAACCACAGTTATTATTATTATTTTAATATATTTATTTATTTTTCGCTGCATTGTTGGGTCTGTTGCTGAGGGCGGGCTTCTCATTGCGGTGGCTTCTCGTTGCGGAGCATGGGCTCTAGGAGCGCGGGCTTCAGTAGTTGTGGCTCGCTGGCTTTAGTAGTTGTGGCTCATGGGCTCTAGAGCGCAGGCTCAGTAGCTGTGACTCACGGGCTTAGTTGCTCCACGGCATGTGGGATCTTCCTGGACCAGGGATTGAATCCGTGTCCCCTGCATTGGCAGGTGGATTCTTAACCACTGCACCACCAGGGAAGCCCACACAATTATTTTTTATTGAATATATTTGGCATATAACATTGTAAATTTAAGGTATACAACGTATTACTTTGATACATTTATATATTGTAATATAATTGCCATTGTGGCAATATTTATTACATTACCTAATTCTGGGACATTATTGTTGTCTATGTTCATCATAGATCACTGTGGCTCCTTGCTTCAGGGAAAAACCTAGTTCTAGCCCTGGCTTCATCAAGGTCTAATTTTGTGACCTTACTCAAGTTGGCTATGAGTAGCTCTCACATGTAAAATGAGGAAAATATCTGAAGAGAAACTTGGAGAGCAATTTCAGTCAGAATGGGAATTCCATTTAGAGATTATGCCTATTAGAGGTCTTCGCTTAGAAATTTTTAGCCAGGTAGAAGTTACATAATTCCTAAAGTAGAACACTGAAAATTTTCCATGAAGCACAAAGGATAAATCCAGAGACATTCTGATTATGCAACATTCAAAGTTTATTTTGAAAGGACCCTAATAGATTGTCTTGATAGAGAATGCAATTTGATTCATATACCTGGGTGATCATATTTGGGTTCTAGCCCTATTAGTGGATCACCTTTTAAATGTTGACAAATCATTCTATGCTGCTTATATTATCATTTGAAAATGGTCTTTTTAGAAAAACTGCTCCTGTAACTCAGCCACCTTGCTGAGGTTCCAGGCAATCAGCAAGCACATACATGCGTGACAAAGGCTTTGAGCTAACCCGAGTCCCAGTCAGCATCTCATTCCAACTGCACTAGAGACCGCCAGCAAGAGCCACCTAGGTAAGCTCATTCAGTAAACAAATTTGATTTTATAATTATTTGTTTATTTTTCAGGAAATATTTATTGAGCATCTGCTATGTGCCAGAACCATGCATTGGCTAACAATACTAAGAAGGTTTTGATCTCATGGAGCTCATATCCCCATGGAAAGGGCCTAATAATAATAATAGCAATAGTGGTAATCAAATAATAACAATAATAAAATGATAAGTAGATAAATAATTATCTAATTTCATATATTATGAAGGAAATAAATAAGGTGTTGCAAAGGGACAAAATGGATAAATCTGATTGATATACAACTTTCTTTTGTTCTGTTTTGCTTGGTCGGAAGGGAACAAGTGTAGCCACAAACACACACACACACACACACACACACACACACACACACACACACACACACACAAACCAAGTAAGTCCACAAGAGGGCAGAATGGAGTTAATCACAAACAATTGCAGATGTAAACTTTCAGCTGCTGCCAAGGGGTAAACTAAAGGCTATGACCACCAGATCAGGTTACTTCATGAGTTTATAGGTGTTTAGAACTTAAAAATTTTTATAATTATCTTTTTACTTGCACTTCTTGGATTTTCCTTTCCCACACTGCTTGGTATGAAAGTCAAAAGTTATTCCTTTTTACCCATACTAGCATTATAAAGGAAAAGAATCTGATTGCTGGCTACCTAAACATGTGTGGATCAGAAAAAAATGGTTAAACAAACCCCTAGGCTTATGCATCAAGAATGCTTTATTTTTAAATTTTTCCCACCATAAGTGTTTTTCCATGATACTTGCTTTTTTTAAAACTTGAAGTACAGTTGATTTAGAATGTTGTGTTAGTTTTGAGTGTACAGCAAAGTGATTCAGTTATACATATATATATATTATTTTTCAGGTTCTTTTCTATTATAAATTATTACAAGATATTGAGTATAGTTCCCTGTGCTATACAGTAGGTCCTCGTCGTTTATCTATTCTATATACAGTAGTGTGTATATGTTAACCATGATACCTGCTTTTTAGCCCACACTGTGCATATTGAAGAGCTCTGTGGAATGGGTGGAGCAGGAAGGTAAAACAGAAGGAAATGAACTTCAAATTCAAACACATGGCATAGGAAATAAACAGAAGGAATCTCACTGGTCCAGTCTGGCATGTGTTTTTAAAAAGTGAACACTCAAGAGATCTATCAGAATAAACACATCTCTTCTGTAACTTCAGCTTCCCCAACTGCAGAGTTGAAAAATATATCACATTTTTCCATTAGAATAATGAAAATTTTGATTACATATTTCCTACAATGTGAGCCATAGAAAGAAGAAAACATAGAAGGAAAATAAAAAAGCAATGAGGAAATTAAAATGGAAAGAGCTAAGGTCCCTTCCCAAACTCCTTTAGTAATGGGTCTCTGATATGAGTCAAGAGAATGGATTTTAATCAGTGTTCTGCCACAACCCAATTGTGTGATGATATTGAAAAAAAAAAAGCATAGGCTGTGGGAGAAGCAGAGGACTTCAGAAATCATTTACTAAAGTTTTTCTGGAGGTGAGCGAAGGCATAGAGGGGATGGATGAAGTCTACAGGATTAGAAACCATTTCCCTTAGCTGGTCTGGGCTTTGTTCCATAGAGAATCACTGTCTCTTAAAATGAGGTGTTTTCTTTATGTATCTGTTTTCCCATTTATTGAATGAGGAGATTAAACTTGAATGTCTGTAAGACTAACAACAGTTAGAATTCTCAGTGTTTGTTCCACTTTGTACCACAAAATGCACATTAGGCCATGCTAAGAGTATATACAGTTAAAATGAGAGAGACCTGAAATGGAAATTAAAGAATTGGAGAGGGGGGACCTCCCTGGTGGCACAGTGGATAAGACTCCATGCTCCCAATGCAGGGGGCCCAGGTTTGATCCCCGGTCAGGGAACTGGATCCCACATGCATGCCTCAACTAAGAGTTCCACCTAATAAATAAAGATTAAAAAAGAAATGGAGAGGGGATGTGTAGTCAAGTGGCAGAACATACTTTATTTTTGACAGGTTTTAGTTCTTTTTGACAGATCCATTTATTTTCTGTAGCACAGTTCTCGGAAAGAATTTGTGTTCTTGAGATGCAAACACAACTGTTTTCTTCAGCGTCACCAGTAATTTGTAACCTGTGGAGCAGAAGAAAAGCCTCTCTTTAGTGTTTGTGATTTTCTCACGTAATTCTCCTCATCCAGCCAGTATGTTCTGTAATTTTCAGTAAACAACGAGGTGCTGGTTATTAAGCATGGAATAAGTACCCAGTCACAAATATAATGATATAAACTTTTAATAGAAAGCTAATATAAACCTCTGGAACTTGCAAACTCATCTTCACTGGAAAAGAATTGTTCTGAAAAGAAATGTCATAATGATACATACAAAGGGGAAGCTTTGGAAACTGGGAATTGAATCTCCTAT
Organism: Monodon monoceros; assembly: GCF_005190385.1. NCBI lineage: Eukaryota > Metazoa > Chordata > Mammalia > Artiodactyla > Monodontidae > Monodon > Monodon monoceros. The sequence goes on from NW_021703783.1 coordinate 7,504,157, forward strand.
TAACATGTTATATGAAAATTTCCTACCTTCACTGAGCCTCGATTTTCTTAAATATATAGTGTATATATATTTGGGGAGACATTGAGATCATGTATATGAAAGGGTGATCATGCTTAAACAAAGAATGTGTTCAGTAAATGTAATAAGTACGTAGATACTCAGTGTCTACAGAATTTGAATATATCAATAGCGAGAAAAGGAGGCTCAGTACGTATTGTATGTAGTAGGAGGTTCCCTTTTTTTCCATTCCAAACAGGTTGGTGAGTGTCTGCTACAATATATGTACTGTTAGTTCCAAAGAAGCAGAGTCTTATGGCTCATTGCAGGTGGGGCATGAGTAGAAGTTAAACAGTGGGATGGCGAGATAGAGCTGGGGTGCCAGGATGGGGTGTGTGCAAGACATTCACCTATTTGTCTCAAGTAGAAAGTGAAGTGGTGGCAGTGGGCAGGGCTCCATCACAGTTTTAATTTGTTCCTTTGTTCCATTTCTCCTTGGAGCCCCTCGGCCCTGAGAAGCCAACCTGATTCTCTCCTAGTGCCTGACACCCTAGTCAAATCAGAATTTCTCTTGACCAAGCTATTGCAAAGGTCCCCTGTATTTTATCTCTTCCACCCTTCTGGTCCTTCCTTTGAATTTCAAGATAACTTTTTTACCGCTCATCTGGCCAAGTGCCCTTCCAAAAGGCCCTAGGTGACTTCCCAGGCCTTCTTTGACCAGATCTCTGCCTAGTTGTCTAACATTATCTCATTTAATCCCCAAAACAGTCCTGTGAAAAAAATTATTAACACCCTTTATGTTTTTCTTTACCTGAAAACCAAGGTAGAGAACTAAAATAAAAGCAGAGTCTAACTGACGTTCTTTCTACTATAATATGATACCTTCCAGGTTTACCTGATCACTATCTTAATCAAATCACCATTTTTATCCTCAGAATAAAATAGAGTGTTCAATCGAATTTAATCCATCATCTTTGCCTATATTTCTGCTCATAGACACTTCAGAGTTTTCCAGTTTTATTATAAATCTTAATAAAATAAATGTAATGGCCCAATAAGAAGCATACACACACACAAACCAAAATTAACCTTTACTATGTACAAAAAAAAAAGTAAGTTAATATAAAAGTTGCACTTATGTGTAAATAAAATATAGAAAATAATCCCTAGAAAAACAAAAAAATCAGAGTGTAGTTTATTTACCAAAATATGTTTGCCTTTTCATACATTTATTCTAGTCCAGAACACTTTATTTTAAAATAATCTTCATTTTAAAGTACGGCATCTAAAAAAATATTTTAGAACATGGGTCAAACAATGTCAAAATGTGCTAATTAAATCAACATTTCTTTTAATGTCTAATAATTTTCCACACAATAAATTATTACTATATTTTAGATAAACTTGAACATGCTCCTGTGTCTTGAATTTTAACCTCTTGTTTTTTGAATGATAAAAAAATCCATTTTAACTGTTATTTATACAAATGTGAATAAAGCATTCACAGACTCAAAAAATGTAACACAGTATCATCTGTTCTGAAAAACTCATCAAATTTCTTTTCAGAAACTTGGTTGAATGTCTGCACACTCACTTTCTAGGGAAAAAAATGTCCTGCCCTTTGTTGTACAAATAACGATGAGGTCCATTAAAAATTTATAATTTAACTGTGTAACATCAATCCTCCTATAACACCGATGGTTAACTTGACCATCTCACACAAGAAACTATGAGACAACCAAAAAAACGGCAAATAGCTCTTTTGTGGCTTATGCAGATTGACTACATCTCTTCAAACAACCCTCCTTTCACACCGCTGGTTAAAATAAGCTACAATACTTGTTACAATGTGAGTAGTTTCTCTCAAATGTCTGGATACCCCACGCTGATATTTACTATATTTTTTCCTCTTGTATTCATTGTGCCAATGCTGGTTGTGACCCACTAAGGTATGTGGTCCCACAGTTTGAAAAACACTACTTAAACAATTCTTCGTGCCGATAGCTTCCAGCTAGAAATTTCTTAATTTTTAAATGTTGTTATTTTAAAAACTGTTTCATGTGCCCCCACCCAAAGGAGTTAGTCTCTTCCTTGTCTCCTAAAACTCCATTGCTGGTAAAAATATATATTGTTGCAAAGGGTTGATGTCTTTTCATATGTGAAACTTTTCAACCAACTTCAGAATCATTCTTCTTCTCAGACTATTCTGATCCTCCTGAACATTTCTAAACTAAATTAAAATGATAAATCTCAATCTTCAATAACAATGTTACTATCTTGCCATGTAAACCTGATGTAAATTGAATATTCAAATTAGCTTATCCCAATACTCACATATGAGAATTTAAAAAGGATCCATTTATCCACTTCCAGTTCTTTTCTGATAATGTAAAATTTAATCCAATCCAAAACAGAATTGCTCCTTTGTCTATCCAGTTTTGTATGAGCCTCTATAAATAAAACAGAAGAAATGACTGAATATTGAATCTGTTTATCTATTACTGGTTTGCATCCTTCTACCCATCCTCTCTGAAGCCTTTCCTAACTCCCCATCGGAGTTAATTATTCCTTATTTGTGATATTTCTGTCTGTATATTTATATATATCCAAATATTTGTATTTATGTTGTTGTGTTCATTAAATTATATTTATTTTGCTTACATGTCCGTTTAGTGTCTCAGATTGTGAGCTTCTTGAAGTCAAAATTAATACTTCCATCTGCACAGAACCCTCCGGGCTAAAGCACAAAGATCTTGATACGGTTAGAAGCAAGGGCTAAGCCGTATTAAAGTATTTTACTTAATTATTTACCAATTCTTCCTGATCTTGAATAAGCAGCAGACGGGATTCTTTTGTGAAACAGTCAGCTAGACTGTCATTCCAAGGTTTGTAAATGTCATAAAAAAACAAGCATTTATCTCGGATTCGTTGCCAGTTTGTTGGGCACTTTAACAGAACTGGTCTCTCTAAAGTAAGAAAGAAGAAGAAGAAGAAATGTTATGTTTCTAACCTGCCCCCCCCACCCCACTAACACTAATCACACATGCACAAGTCATTATAAATTCAGGGAAGTCGTTGATCATCACAGTGAGAACAATTCATGAATTTAATATAACTTTGAGGGTTTTGAGACATAGTTCATTCTGGTACTAAGAGTTGAAAATTAGTGACAAGTTAAAACACTGACAGACAGAATAACTTGTTCAAGTCCACAAAAAGCAGATGCTGGTAGAGTCAAAACTCTTTCTGAGATTCCGTAAATCCATTACAAGTGTTCTTTCTACTCCATGATGACAATATCAAACTTCTCTAAAAAATGGCTACTTTAAACAACATGTAAAATGAAAAGCAAATAAAAATTCATTTCCATAAGTTAATGGCAAATACCATGGAGAAAAATTATAAGAAAATTTCTAATTGCTGAATTATATATTTGCCTATTAATGGGATCTATTGGATAGCATTTTCCAGAAGGATTTTCATAGTTTCTTAAAATTTCTGTTATGTACGAATGTATATAATAAATGATTACATTCTGCTACAGTCACTCAAAAATAGTGTCTTTATTAACACACACTACTTAATAAGTACATGGACGAGATCAATGTCTTAGTGTTTAATACAATAAATATTAAATTATTCATTTTATGTCGTGTTCCATTAATTAACTTCGGACCAGAGTTAGCTGCTTGACATATTCATTAAAATCATCAAATATCCCACTTCAATGCATATTTTACTTTATAGCTTGGGTTTTGGCTATTAATTATTGAATATCCTAGCAGCAGTCTCTCATAAGGCAGTGTTATCTGTTGGTTAAGATCGTAGGCTCTGAAGTTAGACCACTGAAGTACAATTCCCAGTGTCACCACTTAGTACCTGTATGACCCTGGATGAGTTGCTTAGCCTTTCCATGCCTCAGTTTTGTCAAACATAAAATCAGAGCGATAATACTATCTTAACGTATGGGTTGTTATGAACCTTAATTAAGATAATGCATGATACCTATCAAATTTTAGCCATTATTCTTAGGAAAGTCAAGTCACAGAATATACCTGTTGTTTCCTTCCTGTTCTCTTGAGCATCCATGCTGCTTTTCTCTGTTGATTTTTGTCTCAAGAATATCACTAATAAATCAGGAGAAATCATTAAGAAGATTAATGCTGAATGGTGCAGTGAAATGAATATGTTATATTTATCACTTCAGGAAATTTTTATCTCAACAAGCTTGAAATGAACAGAAGATAAGAGCAATAGCAGTGTAGTAACAAAGCGTCTACTTAGAAGACAACATAAACAAACACACACATAACAAGTGAATGCACACAGACATTGACTTAGCGGTTTCAACTATATAAGTAAGCTCCCAGGTGTTACTTAAACTCTTAAATTGCTTCCACTCCTTGCCTAATGTTCCATCTTCAGAATAAGTATAATTGTGCCTATACCCCATGGGAGAGATTGCCTAGGACAATCTGGAATTTAGTAGGCACTTAAGGAACTGTAAATAATTGGAAAATTTTTATTTTCTTTGTTATTGTCATGATTTTATCATAATTGTGACTTTTTAAATGTCCTTGGAGCACATGTGAAATCCCCCGTGAAGCCTATCAGAACAGTTAGGAAGAGAAATACGACAAAGGATGACATTTGCTTAGTAGGTACCAGCTGAGCACTGTTAGAGTACTGTTTCATAATTGTTTTTGTTTCATGGGTCTTCCACTAAATTTGGGATGGCCAAATGTTAACATACTTTAATATTTATGGTAAAGTAGAATAAGTAGAACAAGAAATCAATGATCTTGCATCACTTACCTGAAACACTCAACCCAATCACAGTCAAGGCAAGAAGAATAATCCCAGCACAACCAAGTTTCACAGCAAATTGATGCCAAGGTGGACCCTGACAAACATCTGAGACATTAAGAAAATATACTTGATTAACTCAGTTGAGTTCATCTAATACAAAAAGCAGAGGTTGTTTGGATCACAAAACAAAGAGCTAGATTCAGGTTGGGGGTAGGGGCAGGAAAGGACATTTATCAGTCATCTTAAAGTAGGGTCCCACAAGATGGAATCTCAGACCCAACTGAGAGTTGCTTATAGATAAAATAGAAATATTTATGCCTGTCTTGTGTACGAAGGATTGGTATAAGAATCAAATGAGATAGATGTGACGGTGTTTTGAAACATGCCAAATGCTATACAAAAATGAAACATATACCCTACCGTACGAAGTAAGTCCAAGAATTTTGTCCAACAAGGAAGGCCTTCATTCATTCAAGATATATTTGTTGAGGCTCTGTTTTATGCCAAACAACATGTTAGGTGCTGGTGGTATAAGACAATTCTATTCTTAGACGTGGATTTCTCTGCTTTACTGTTGCCTGGAACAATCATCTCCAATTTGGACCAAATGGATGGAATTCAAGGAAGAGTATTTTACGAGCTTACATGTTATTTTCAGTATTTCAATGAATATAACATAACATGAACCTGTGTCTACAACATTGCATAGTCTAAAAAATGTCAAATACCTTTGTTTTTCTCTGTATCATGTCAATAACGATGTACTGTATATCTCATGTTCATCAAAAGTTGTGATTGTATTAATTAAAGTGGGATCATAAATTAATCATAACCTTATCAATGGATTTTATAGGGAAAAATAATCAAAGAGGAACTTATTAATGTAAAAAATTCTTGGAAAAGACTGAGCAACAGCTTCCAAAATTATATCAGCTCTGACAGAAATTATTCTGGTAATCTGTACTTCGGTTATTCTACTTGAAATTGTGCTTAGACAACTTCTATACCTGACTTAATTATAAGATCCCTTTTATTCCCATTTGGTTTATAATATGTTATATATATTACTATTATAAATTACTTTCTAAATTGTATTATTAGAGCCAAGGGCCTTTACAAGTAAGGGTTTACTAATTTAACTATATCTATCATTTATTTATGTTATCTACTCCTTTTTATATTTTTTCTAGTATTCCTCAATATAAAGGAATACATGCTTTGAGTCACTTGTTAAAAACTTTAGCATCAGATATGTTAAAATGTTGTCTTTATTCTCATTAAATGTTCCAGAGTGACCCACAAATCCATTTCTACTTTAGTTTTTTACACTCTCCCTGGCGATTAAGTTTTGCAACCCAGTTTTCAGACAACTGCTCATGGTCTCTTCATTAGGATGTGGACATTCATAAGAGTTAGCTCTTTCTAAAATGTCCCTGGGGAGATGGAATTTAAGATAACTAAATGTGATAAAAGATTATGCGAGGAAACAGATAATAGATTAGATTTCAGGTAGGGACACCTGGATTATCATCCGGAGGGGAGAGACAAGAGTAGACAATTAGAGGAGCTCCAAGGTCCTGGGTGTACATCCGAAAATGGGAGAACCAGACTGGAGAATATTGACCTAGAACTTCTAAGGCAAGCTCGTGTGACACAGAGCAACTAAACTTAGTGAACCTAAGACTAGTCCTACGTGACGTTTCCTCACAGTTGTATCTACTATTCTACCATTTTTTCTTCCTCAGCCTTTCCTCCCTTGAAATTTTGAAAAATGGAGAAAGCCCCATATAGTCACTATTTTAACATTTGGTACTGAAGGATAGCAGTGGTTAAGAGCAGAGGCTCTCAAATCTAGCAGATTTGTATTAGAGCATGTTATTTCGGGCAACGTAACCTTCATAAACTACAAACTTCCTCACCTGTGAAATGTAGAATAATACTACTTCATGAGATTTTGGAAAGGGTTATATGAAATAGTTCTTCTAGGCATGATGTGTGATACATAATAAACGTGCATCTAAAATTTAAAGAACTGAGTGGAGGGTTCTGTGTTGTTTTTCTGCTGCACTACATTAGAACTAATAACAACAATAGAGTTATTGTAACAATAGAGTTATTGTAACAATAGAGTTACAATAACAAATTGAAGAGGCCAGGTAAACTTTAGTCATCTGGAAATACCCACATAAGGCTAGTTTTTTGTTTGGATACAAACAGTATGCCAAATCATCTCACTTTTTTTCTCTAAACCTTTCCATGGCTTTCTCTCAAGCAGATCTAAGTCTGTACGTCTGTAGAACAGCCTACAAATCCCTATTCATTCCGGCTTCCCTTTATGTCTCTAACTTCATCTCCTGCTGCTTTCCATGCAGACATGCTCTGTCATTTCACACTAACCTATGAGCTCTTTCTACAAGATGACAGGCATGTTCTCATCCCACGGATCTTGCACCTGCACTGGTCCATCTTTTAAAAGGCTCTTCTCCCAGGAAGCATACCTTTGTCTCTCAATTCTTTCAGGTCTTGACTCAAATGTCATCTTGTCAGGCAGGCTTCTATGATTATTCCATTTGATATCATACCCTCTCCAAAAGCTAACTCTCAATTCCATTTTTTAAAAAATATTTTCTCTATTGCACTTAATATTATCTAACACATATATGTATACATATATATTCTTAGTTATTCATTTATTTGTAAGCCTTCCTAGTAGTATAATATAAACGCAATAAAGGAAACTATTTTTTCACTACTTTATTCACTGTTGTATTCTCAGCACCTAGGGCATGCCTGACACAGGTGCTTATTTTTGGATGAATAAATAAACTCTAGAGGCATTTTTGCCAACACCTATCTACTTTTCTAAGAGACCAAATCCTGGGCCATAAACCAGATTCGTCACAACTCACATCTCTCTCTGGTTTTCCTGACTGCTTTTGATATAATCACTATTCTACAGTTACCATTTTGGCTAAACTGTTTAGCCAAAGAGCTTAGTGGTTGTTTCACAATAATTGTAATACCAGATCAATGTGTGGCAAAAGAATGTCACCTGCCATTTCAGTAAACAAAGGATGTTGCGACCTTAAAGCCACCAGCCAGTGTGGCTGCCCGGATAGTAAAACTTGAGGGGGATTCAGGATGGAGAAAAACAGGATGCTGGCCCTAGATAGCTAAGATGCATGTCAAAGGAATTATTTCAATGAGCCCAGACTTTTGCATCTTCCCACATATAGAAAAGCACTAAAATCATTAACATGAGGTGTCTGTTTCTGTGATTAGCAGTAATCTTTTGATGTTTGACTACATTTTTTTTTTTTTTTTTTTTTTTTAGCCAAAGCTCCTGTATATCCCAGCTCCTCCCTTACCTCTTGGGGACATTTCCTCAGAACTATCAGAGAGGCTGCCTTCTCAGCTATAGCCCTCTGTAAAGCCACCAAATACATAATTCTCAACTTTTAGGTTAGGCATTTTTTTCAGTTGACAAGTGTTTTGTAGTCACACATTTTGTTCTGACTTTATTCTATGTTTTCTCAGATTTACTTTTAGAATGATATTTTGTGGAATAATGACGACAATTAGAATAGACAGATTTTCTGGCCTCGTTGATTTGGGATCACAGAGAGTAGCTTTTAAGGAAAATCTCGCTGTCTTTCTCTATTTTCATTCTCCAATATTGTCCAACACCATCCTCCTTTCTCTCCACTTCTGCTAGATCTGAATAGGGAACAGAAAGTCTTTCTCTTCTGCATCAAAAAATAACCGTGGCTTGACAAATTCTCACTGTAGTTATCAAAATTCTCCAATTTCCCGTAACCCCCAAATGAAGGGTATCATGAAACTATTTGATAACCCTAAGACTTTTCAATCTCCAATTTAGAACATTGATAACTTAATACTTTCAAATTATACCAAACCATCCTAAAAAGATACAACCCACTTGCCAAGCACACTATGGAATGAATATCAGGTTGGATAAAAATTGCAATATCATTGATGTTTAGTAAGTTTGGTTTGACTTCAGAATGTAATACTATGTCCTGATGAGTTTATACATTTTTTTCTGCTTAATTTGTAGTTTCTCTTTATCTATCCCCAGGCCATGGAATCCATCACCTATGACCTCACATTAGAATACCCCATCTCTTTCACTCAGAATACTAACTCCTCTGACATACAGAAAATTGCCAACTTCAACAAGTATGAAATAAGTGCATCAGTGGTATTCTCCTGTGGTTTGTAGCTTAAATCCTTCTAAACTGTTATACTTTTCAATTTAAAAAAACATCAGATTGTTATTATATCCAAGTTTTTCATCTTGAATATAATTTTCTTTCAGAACATTTTTTTCCCTTCCCTTTGAAGGGTGAACGATGTTAATCATTGAGCCTACACTTTGTATTCTGAAAGGAATGCCACGGATGCAAATGCATTGGAACTTAATCACAGTATTTTATAGAGGGATTTGAAATAAGGTAGGTTACTATTACAGCAAGGTAGTAAAAAAATCTCTAAAAATATTCATTTGTTAAAAAAAAAACAAAAGCAAAAACAACAAAAAAGGGAATTCTCTGGTGGTCCAGTGGTTAAGATTCTGTGCTTCCATTGCAGGGGGCACGGATTCTATCCCCAGTCAGGGAGCAAAGATCCCGCATCCCTCATGGTGTGGCAAAAAAAAAAAAACAAATAAAAAAATCAAAATATTCCCTTGTTAATGCATGTAAAATATTTCTTCAGGATCCTTTAGCCAAGGCTCAGTAATAGGAACTATACTCATTTTTCACAAAAGTATCTTGATAAAAAAGAAATCTATAAGGTATGTGCTTTTTCCCACATTTGTGATTACCTACCGACAGGCCATGCTATATCTATTTAACATTAATATAGCTGCTGCTCATCTTCAAAGCCATGATTTAAAGCTACAAATTCAAGAGAAAAATCTAACTATGGAAGATATACAAATGCCAAAAGGAAAAGTAAAGCCACTTACTCTGAGGAAGAGATGGGGCTGATGAGCTTTCAAGGCCAGCATTCCTGGATACGTTTAAATCAGCATATATCACCGGTCTGTCCATTGCAAAGAGAAGAATGTGGCACTAAACTTGCGTAAAAGAAAAAACTACAGTTCTATGAGGCAAGAGAAGCAAAAGGAAGTGCTCAGCCTTGAAAAGCTTTATTATCTTTCTTACCTACCCACACTTCTAGCAGTGGGTTTTCTCTATAAATTAGTGAGAAAATCCACTTACTGGCTGTCCAGTATACTTAGATATGTAATATCTACTTTGTTTAATTAATTGGCCTGTTTGACAGAATTCTGGGAAGGTTTGTTTGTTGTCTTTGTAACCATCCTCTTTGAGTACGTTTCTCAGGGCCAGGACCAGCGTGAGGGAAATGAAGCACTCTCATTTCCCTCCAAAAAAGTCAGGAGTCAAGATAAACAATATTAAATGTAATGCTGTAAAAAGTAAACACTAATGCAAAAAAACTGCAGGATGCCTTTCCAAAGCTCTAAAGTCTTCCTGAAATATTTGTGCTCCCCCCAAAAGAGGCAAAATGTGGAAAATGGAGTCATAAGTGTGGAAAAGGCTGCTGAATAATACAACAGAGAAAGCAAAGAGCTAAAGATCAAAACGACTCTTCGCTTAAAATAATGTTTTTAGTGCACTGAAGTTTAATTTCAAGTTATGAAGCATGACTATGACCACTAGGAATCCACAGTGGCCATGTTAGAAACGATTGAGGAAAAAGTGTTCCCTTCAACCAGAAGCTTGCAAAACTTTGTGAGCTCCAAAAGTATAAACTGGCTAGAAATATAAACCAAAGAAGAGCCTTCACTTGTCCATATGTAGTATGAAATATATTGATGAATCCTTTTCTTTGTTACAACTGTCTTCACAATGATCTTCTATCACAAAAGATCCTTACTATGAAATCGTTATTGTATACATATAAAATAAATCCTTCATGAGAATTCACACCTGGAGAATTTTTCTCATTATGTTAATGCATTCATCGATCATCTAATTCCCTACATGACACTTTCTAAACACAACATATCAGAATTCAGAAATTTACTGTCACTATTATAGATAGATAATAGAGAGATAGATACAGAATATACACACACACATACACACGTGCATGGGATACATATGTTATTAAAGTTTTCAGAGGGTAAATGATTATAAGTAACTGAGATTTAGGATGTGACAATAGTAGCTATAATATTGAATAGCTCAAGGAACAATAAAGATAGATTACTTTTTTTTTTTTTTTGCGGTACGCGGGCCTCTCACTGTTGTGACCTCTCCCGTTGTGGAGCACAGACTCCGGACGCACAGGCTCAGAGGCCCTGGCTTACGGGACCAGCCGCTCCGCGGTATGTGGGATTTTCCCGGACCGGGGCACGAACCCGTGTCCCCTGCATCGGTAGGTGGACTCTCAAACACTGCGCCACCAGGGAAGCCCAAGATAGATTACTTTTCAATTTTATTTTATTTATTTATTTTTGGCTGCATCTTTTCCTATGCTTTAAGTGCAATTCCTGTCTACCCCCTGAAATCGTTTTCCTGAAATTCTGCCCCGCTTTCAAGTCCTCTTCGAAGGCTTACTTCAATACATTTTTGGACGATAGCTGTCATTCATAACTCTGCAGGTTTGTGAATTACAGTGCCCCTGAGCTCCTTTCTTCAACTCGCTTTCTTGTGAGCTGGCCGCAAACCCGCAGGATGGCTTCAGGTCCTAATCTGTTTCAGGCAGGGCATGCTGAGCCTTTGGTTAATTCCTCTTCCTGTTGGGAAATGAGCACGTTCCTGCGTGGGCTTTCTCTAGTTGTGGCGAGCGGGGGTTACTCTTTGTTGCGGTACACAGGCGTCTCATTGCAGTGGCTTCTCTTGTGATGGAGCATGGGCTCTAGGCATGTTGGCTTCAGTAGTTGTGGCACATGGGCTCAGTAGTTGTAGCTCGCAGGCTCTAGAGCACAGGCTTAGTAGTTGTGGCACACGGGCTTAGTTGCTCCATGGCATGTGGGATCCTCCTGGACCAGGGCTTGAACCTGTGTCCCACTGCACCACCAGGGAAGCCCCAATAAAGATAGATTTTTGATTTTGCCTATGTCATCTATCTTGACATTGAGATTTGCTGAGTTAATAGTGGGAGTTTGAGTGGATAGGAAAATAGAGTAAAATAAAAACAAAGTTAATTTTGAATATGAATAAGTACAATAGAGGCTATATTATGGCTACGACATGGAGAAAAGAGTGATAAGAGAATCATTTGTGCAAGAAGGTGAAAATACAAAAGGCAACAAGTGGTGATCGTAAAACAAGATAATCCACTCTAGACTTAGAAAATGGTGACTTTAGTAAGATGGCCGACTAGGAAGCTACACCCTCTTTATCCCACAGAGACGCTGAGTTAACAACAGTATGTGGACAGAATACCTTTGTGAGAGCTCTAGAGACCAGTTGAAAAATTACAGCACCCAGGCCTTTGCAAAACCAAGAAGAGATTCCAACAAAAGGGGTAGGAATCTCAGCATTTGGTTTGGAGGCACCAAGAAGAAACCTTGTATAGCAGGGATCCTCCTTTGAGATTAAAACAAGAGTGGACTGTATATCCAACAGCCTGGATTGTCTGGTGGCTACTCAAGGGACTGGTTTCTGTCTTGCCTGACACAGAGTGCTTATAGGACCAGAAGTTTGGAAGCTAGTGAAAGCTGAAGCAAGGAGATGCAGAGCTGCAGTTCTGCAGGCAGACATGGGGAAAGCAAGAGGTGAGAAGAGGTTTGAGAAGTTCAGGAACCTCCAGCTGGGCTAACTGGTGAAAGGTCTTACTCTTCACAAAGGCTCTATACAAAGCCTAGGAGTGCCAATCCCAGAAAAAAAAATACACACACACACACACACACACCCCCCACACACAGAAACATGGCCCAATCAAAGGAACAAACAAAAACCCCAAAAACTGAAACTGATTTAAAAAAAAAAAATCAAATCTATGAGCTGCCCGACAAAGAATTTAAAGTAATTAGTGAGAACACAAAGAAACAACTTAATGAAGAGAATACTATGAATAATTGTATACCAACAAGTTGGATAACCTAGAGGAAATGGATAAATCCTTAGAAATGTACTAAGACTGAATCATGAAGAAGCAGAAAATCTGAACAATTCAACAATGGGTAAGATATAAATAGTATTAAAAAACCTCCTAACAAAGAAAAGCCCAGGACCAGACGAATTCATTGGAGAATTCTACTTGATATTTAAATAAAAATTAACACTAATTCTTCTGAAAATCTTCCAAAAATCTGAAGAGGATGGAACACTTCTAAGCTCTTTGAGACCAGCATTACCCTGATACCAAAGAGAGATAAAGACACTACAAGAAAAGAAGACTATAGACTAATATTCCTGATGAATATTAAAACAAAAATTTTCAACAAAATACTAACAAACTGAATTCAACGGCACATTAGAAAGCTTATACATGATGACAAAGTGGATTTATTTCTGGAATAGATGACTGGTTAGCATAGGAAAATCACCAATGTACTACACCACATTAATAGAATGAAAGACAAAAACCGCATGATTATCTTAACTGATGGAGAAAAACCATTTGACAAAATTCCACACCCTTTTATGATAAAAACACTCAACAAACTAGGAATAGAAGGAAACTACCTCAACATAATAAAGGTCACTTATGAAAAGCCCACAGCTAACAGCACAATCAATAGTAAAAAACTGAAAGCTTTTCCTCTAAGGTCAAGAACAAGACAAGGACGCCTGCTCTCACCACTTCTACTCAACATAGTATTGGAAATCCTAGTCAAACCAGTTAGACAAGAAAAAGAAATAAAGACATCTAAGTTGGAAAAAAAAAAGAGAAGTAAAATTATCTCTGTTCAGAGAGGACATAATCTTATATGTAGAAACCTGTCAAGACTCCACACATGCAAAAATCTGTTAGACTAATAGATGAATTTGGCTAAGTTTCAGAATAAAAAGTCAATACACAGAAATCAGTTGCATTTTTATACACTAATTAATGATCTGGAAAGGAAATGAAATTAACTCATTTGCAATTGTATCAAAAAGAATAAAATACTTAGAAGAAACCTAATTAAGGAGGTCAAAGACTTGTACACAGAAAAGTACAAAATATTGCTGAAAGAAATTAAAGAAGACATAGATACATGAAGAGTCATCCCATGTTCATGGATTGGAAGACTTAACATTGTTAACATGTGCATACTAGAACTACCATATGATCCAGCAATTCCACTCCTGGGTATATATATTTAAAAAAAATGAAAACACTAATTTGAAAAGATACATGCACTCCAGCGTTTATAGCATCATTAATTACAGTTGCCAAGATATGGAATTAACCTTTACAGTTGCCAAGATATGGAATTAACCTAAGTGTACATCAGTAGATGAATGGATAAAGGAGATGTGGTGTATATATACAATGGAATACTACTCAGACATAAAAAGAATGAAATTTTGCCATTTGCAACAACATGAATGGACTTGGAAGGTATTATGCTGAGTGAAATAAGTCAAAGAAAGACAAATACTGTATGATATCACTTATAAGTGGAATCTAGAAAATATAATGAACTAGTGAATACAACAAAAAAGAAACAGACTCATAGAGAACAAACTAGTGATTACTAGTAGGGAGAGGGAAGGCAAGAGGGGCAAGGTAGGGGTAGGGGATTAAGAGGTACAAACTACTATGTAAAAAATAAACAAGCTACAAGGATATATTGTACAGCACAGGGAATATAGCCAATGTTTTATAACTATAAATGGAGTATAACTTTTAAAAATTGTGAATCACTGTGTTGTACACCTGAAACATATAAAAATTTTTTTTGTTGTTTTTTTTTTGTTTTTCTGCAGTATGCAGGCCTCTCACTGTTGTGGCCTCTCCCATTGCGGAGCACAGGCTCCGGACGCACAGGCTCAGCAGCCATGGCTCACAGGCCCAGCTGCTCTGCGGCATGTGGGACCTTCCCGGACCAGGGCACGAATCCATGTCCCCCACATCAGCAGGAGACTCTCAACCACTGAGCCACCAGGGAAGCCCTGAAACATACAAACTTTTATGTCAGCTATACCTCAATTAAAAAAAAAATGTGTATACTATCCACAGTGATGTTCAACACAATCCCTATCAAAATCCCAATGGCATTTTTTTTTCAGAAATAGAAAAAAAGTCATTCTAAAAGTCACATGGAATCTCTAAGGAACCTCAAATAAACAATTCTGTAAAAGAAGAACAAAGTTGGAGGACTCAACTTCCTGATTTCAAAACATATTACAAAGTGACAGTGACCAAAACAGTGTAGTAGTGGCATAAAAACAGACAAATAAACCAATGAAATAGAATAAAGAGCCCAGAAATAAGCCTCCAGGTTTACGGCCATTGGATCTTCAACAGCAGTGCCAAGACAACTCAATGGGCAAAAGACCATCTCTTCAACAAAGGATGTTGGGAAAACTAGATGTTTACATGCCAGATAATGAAGTTGACCCTTATCTTACACTATATACAACAATTAACTCAAAATGGATTAAAGACCTATAAGAAAGTAATACCTATAACTACAAAACTCCTAGAAGAAAACATACAGGAATAGCTTCATGACTTGGTAATACTTTCTTTTATATAATACCAGAAACACAGAAAACAAAAGTGAAAATAGATGAATGGGACAGCATCAAACTTAAAAAAATTTGTGCATCAAAGAACACAATCAACAGAGTAAAAAGGTAACCTACAAAATGGGAGAAAATATTTACAAATCATATGATAAGGGGTTAATATCCAACATATATAAAGAACTTTTATGACTCATCAACAAAAATCAAAGAGGCTGATTAAAAAATGAGCAAAGGATTTGAATAGATATTTCTCCAAATTGATATCCAAATGCTCAACAAACATATGAAAAGATGATCATCATCACTAACCATCTGAGAAAAGCAAATCAAAACCACAATGTGACATCAGCTCACACATGTTAAGATGATTAATATTTTAAAAATTACAGAAAGTAACAAGTGTTGGCAAGATGTGGAGAACTTGGAACCCTTGTATCTTGTTGGTTGGATAGCAACCACTATGGTAGTGGTATGGTATTTTTAAACATAGTTTCTTAAAGTTTAAAAATAGAACTATTAAATGATCCAGTAATCCAACTTTTAGGAATATATTCAAAAGAATTGAAAACAGGGTCTCAAAGAAATATACTCATGTTCATAACAACACTATTCACAATAGCCAAGAGTTGAAGCCATCCAAATGTCTATCAACAGATAAATGGTTAAAGAAAATGTGGTATATACATGCAATGGAATATTATTCATCCTTAAAGCAGAAGGAAATTCTGTCACATATTGCAATATTAATGAATCTTGAGGCTACTATGTTATGTGAAATAAGTCAGTTATAAAAAGATGGTATATTATTCCACTTATAAGAGGTATCTAAAGTAATAAAATTCACAGAAACAGAAAGTAGACTACTGGCTGGAGGGAGGGAGAAAAGGGAGTTACTTAATGGGTATAGAGTTTCAGATTTGCAAGATGAAAAAATTCTGGAGCTCTGTCTTACAACAATAAGAATATAGTTAATACTGTTTAACTGTATGCTTAAAAATTATTAAGAAGGTAAATTTTACATTATGTGCTTTTACCACAATAGAAAAAAGAAAAAAATACAAAAGAAAGCTTTCATAGCTGATGGAAAACTAGCGTTCAGTAATGATAAATAAGGGAAGGGAGGGTATATTGTCTAAAAATATTCGAGATGTAAGGGCAGTGTTTTCAATAGGATCTCTTCCCTCTCCCCTACCAGAGGATAGGAAATGGTCAATTGTTGGAGGAATGCAATGGGACAATGGAGATGGGAGATCGAGTAAAAGCCTCTAAGGGTTAAAATGTACAGCAGGGTCACTGCATTTATGTCCTAGATTGACACATTAACCTGTGTGCACCATGAACTAGCTTATTCAGATATGGAATCATAAACAAAATGATTCCTGCTAAATTTAAACAATTAAACAATACTTAACGCCTTCTAAGAAAATTTTTAAATATTAGAAAATTAGATGTGGTTTTAGAGAAGATAGATAAATTCTAACCACTGAAGAATTCATCATGTAGCTATAGATTATCACTCTGCATGACCCGCTCACTCATTAACATCTAGCTGTACTGCTTAAATATCAAATTTTGGTTTAAGTCTCAGTACTTCATTGTAAAATCAAATACATTTTATCCCTTCTTCTTCTGTGTTCCTGCAGATCTGGCACATAAAACATATTTGTAATTTATTTGCAATGTGGTAATATCAACTTTTGTCTGTTTTTTTTGTTTTTGTTTTTGTTTTTTGTTTTGTTTTTGCGATACGCGGGCCTCTTACTGCTGTGGCCTCTCCCGTCGCGGAGCACAGGCTCCGGACGCGCAGGCTCAGTGGCCATGGCTCATGGGCCTAGCCGCTCCGCAGCATGTGGGATCTTCCCGGACCGGGGCACAAACCCGTGTCCCCGGCATCGGCAGGCGGACTCTCAACCCCTGTGCCACCAGGGAAGCCCAACTTTTGTCTGTTTTGCTATTAAAGGGAAATTTTCCCTTGAATCATGACTGTTTTCTTATGCCAGAGAATAATTGTAACAGAGAAGAATAAACCTGACTTCATATTGGATCTATTCCTTTAGCTCTCACCATTATGTCCTGTTGCCTGTGCTTAGTCATGCTGGCTCTGCACCTTTGAAAAAGAATGTTGCCTGAAGTATACAGAATATCCCTTTCTCAAGGCTCTGCCTCCCAGGCTTGACCTTTAAAGCCATAACATTTTTCATTGGTATAGAGATTAAAAGTTACAAAACAGAAAATAACATTTGTCTCGTTGGAGGTTTATGGGAACATCATGACCAGACCTATGTGGACAGCTGCAAAAACAAAGGATTATCACATTGTCTCTGGGGTCTGGCCAGCACCAACAAGTCTGCAACAAACAGCTACCCCCCTCCCCTTTTTGTGTAAAAGAAGCCTGATATCCAATTCGGGTAAGATGGTTCTTTGAGACGTTAGTCCACCATCTTCTCAGGCTGCTGGTTTTCCAAATAAAGTCACTATTCCTTGCCCCAACACCTTATCTCTCGACTTACTGGCCTGTTGTGCAGCAAGCAGTACAAGCTTGGACTCAGTAACATAATTACATGGATATATATTGAAGGAATAAATGAATGTGAGATGTATTCTATGCTTCACATTTGCAGTGGGGAGCAGATCATACTGCAAAAATTGAAGACTTCTGAACACCAGCTGAACCTACTGATTAACACCAGACCAAATACAAACTCTTCCAAAGAGTAAATGTACTTTCTCTAGCTTGTTCCATAATGGATTATACCAATATTCAGAACATTTTCAACATTTTGATGAGAAAAAGATACTGCACAGAAATTTTTTGTGTTTAAGGTTCAGAAATTTCCACTGCAAACAAAATTAGGTCAGTTGACTTTATGCACAGGAAATACTTACCACAAATATCTCCCTGGAGACACTTAAGTAGTTACACCTATGGTCAATAAATGCGTCAGCTAGCAGAATGCCAATTTAGCATTTGCCTGAAGTTCAGTCACTAAAATGTGTATCAATAGTGTAAAACTAACTTTTATAATCTAAGAATTGCATTTATTTTTAGAGTACACAGTTCTCCTATTGTTTCTGTGTTGTTAAATACAGAGCATGTAAATGGAAGATAAGGCAGCTGCTAGAAGTTAAATTCTCAAAGTCCTTTTATAAAGTGATATGATCACCTTCTCACGAGGTTACTCATACAGTCATTCAGTCTGTGTTCATAAAACATCTACTAGGTTACACTCCATATTATTTGTTGGGAGGGTTTTGTAAGTAAAATTCAAATATAAAGTACATATACACAATACAAACTTAGCAACAAACAATGTAAAGTACAATCTAGGTCTTCAGAAAATAATAAAAGGGTGGGGTGAATTTCCACCTAATATTGTGTGGCTGCTGTGTTGGGGATGGCGGTAAAAATAAGAGAATTTATCTAAAGTGGAAAAACAAAAGTCTTAAAGCTAGAGGCCAAGAGACTTGGGTTTTGAGCATCATGCAATGTCAAAAATTACATAAAACAATTCTCTGTGTTGTTTATCAATAAATATTTATAGTGAATGCATAAAAAGAATGCATGTAAGGTATCTGTACCAATCTCAGATTAGATGTTACTTCTGGGAGAGAAGAAAGGAGAAAAATGGCTTTAGTTGTATCTGTGAATTTTATTTGTTTATTTTTTAGCTTGATATGAAGAAACTATGGGCAAAATTGTCAATATATGTTATATGTGAGTCACATTGTTTTGAATCACTTTATCTGATTTTTTTCATTTTAAGTCTCAAATATGCTCTTGGCCATAATTTTATTTTCAATATCTTTAGTCATTTTGGTTACATGAATTTCATGATCAGCAATTTTTATTTTATACAAACATCAACTTCAACTAATGTGATTTTATCCCATTCATTTTAGTTGTATAACATATTACCCATTATTTTATCTCCTTATGTGTGTGTGTGTGTTAGACTTAACTTTTGCTATATGATCTATATTTTCTTTGTGTACTATATAGGTGTGCATTCTTCTTTTGGAAATTTGAAAGTTTTATAATCTTATTAAGGTCTTTAGTGGTAACTATTTATTTACTTATTTACATTTTGGATGAACATTTACATTGCTTTTATTCTGAGTGAGGTTGAGTATCTGTTCAATGCTTTAGAGCCATTTGTGGATCATTCTGGTAAATTTTCTGCTTTTGTCATTTGACTATTTTTATATTGAATTTTAGAGGAGTTCTTAATGAATTTAGTCCAAATGTATTTCTAAGAGTTTTTTGATATGTACTCAAAACTGTTGAGTGTTATTACTTGACTCAAGCTCATACGGCACCTTTCTCCCAATTTATAACCTTTACGTCAGGAATCAGCAAATATAGAACAGTGGATTAAATCTGTCCTGCTACCTGCTTTTTTGTAGCCTGCAAACCAAAACATATTTTAAAAATTTTTACATTTTTAATTGTTGAAAAAAATCAAAAGAAAAGTACCTTGTGATATAAGAAATCTATATGCAATTCAAATTTAAATGTTTGCAAATAAAGTTTTTTTGTTAGGGTTTAATTGAGGTAACACTGGTTTATAACGTTATATATGTTTCACATGTACATTATATTTTGACTTCTATATATATTAACAGTGTGCTCACCACCAAAAGTTTAGTTTCCATCCATCACCATACAGTTGACTCACTTTACCCATTTTGCCCTCCCCCTCCACACCCCTTTACCTCTGGTAACTATTATTCTGCTCTGTGTATCCATGTGTTTGTCTTGTTTGGTTTGGTTTGTTCACTTATTTTTATATTCTACATATGAATGAAACCATATGGTATTTGTCTTTCTCTGTTCGACTTATTTCACTTGGTTTAATACCCTCAAGGTTCATCCATGTCATTGCAAATGGCAAGGTTTCATCTTTTTTATGGCTGAGTAATATTCCATTTTGTGTGTGTGTGTGTGTGTGTGTGTGTGTGTGTGTGTACCATATCTTTAACCATTCATCTATCGTTGGGCAGTTAGGTTGTTTCCATACCTTGGCTATTGTAAATAATGTTGCAATGAACGTAGGAGTACATATATCTTTTTGAATTAGTGTTTTAGTATTCTTTGGATAAATATCCTGAAATGGATTAGCTGTATCATATGGTAGTGCTATTCTTAATTTTTAAAGAAATCTCCATACTGTTATCCATAAAGATTAAATCAATTTACTTTTTCACCAACAGTGTATGAGTGTTTCCTTTTCTCCACATCCCTGCCAGCATTTGTTATTTCTGCCTTTTTGGTAATAACCATCCTAATGATTGTGAGATGATATCACACTGTGGTTTTGATTTGCATTTTCCTAATAATGAGTGATGTTGAACATCTTTTCATTTACCTATTGGTCATCTATATGTCTTCTCGGGAAAAATGTCCATTCAGTTCCTCTGCCCATTTTTTAATTGGGTTGTTTGTTTTTTTGTTGTTGAGTTGTATGAATTCTTTATATATTTTGGATATTAACCACGCATCAGATATATCATTTGCAAATGTCTTCAATTCAGTAGGTTTTCTTTTTTTTTTTTAATTTTTGTGGATGGTTTCCTTTGATGTTCAGAAGCATTTTAGTTTGATGTAGTCCCAATTGTTTAGTTTTGCTTTTGTTTCCCTTGCTTGAGAAGACCTATCCAGAAAGATATTGCTAAAAGTGATGCCAAAGAACATACTGCCTATGTTTCTTCTATGGTTTTATGTTTTTGAGTCTTACATTCAAGTCTTTAATTAATTTTTAGTTGATTTTTGTGTATGGTGTAAGATAAGGTCTAGTTTCATTCTTTTGCATGTGGCTGTCCAATTTTCCCAACACCATTTATTGAGGAGACTATCCTTTTCCATTGTATGTTCTTTGCTTCTTTATTATAAATTAATTAGCCATATACCTGTGGATTTATTTCTGGGTTCTCAATTCTGTTCCGTTGATCTGTGAGTCTGTTCTTCTGCCAATACTATGCTGTTTTGATTACTATAGTTTTGTAGTACAATTTGAAATCAGGTCATGTGTTGCCTAAAGCTTTGTTCTGTTTTCTTTCCATGAGCATGCTATATCTTTCCATTTCTTTGTGTCTTCTTCAATTTCTTTCAACAATGTCACAGTTTTTTTTTCTTTTTCTTTTTTGACCATGCAGCACGACCTGTGGGATCTTAGTTCCCTGACCAGGGATTGAACTCAGGCCCTCGGAAGTGAGAGTGTGGAGTCCTAACCACTGGACCACCAGGGAATTCCCAGTGTCACAGTTTTCAATGTACAGGTATTTTACCTCCTTGGTTAAATTTCTTCCTAGGTATTTTATTTTTTGTTGCAATTGTAAATGGGATTGTTTTCTCTTTCTACTTCATTGTTAAGTATAGAAACACAACAGATTTTTGTATATTGATTTTGTACACTGCAACTTTACTGTAGGCATTTATTATTCCTAATAGCTTTTAGGTAGATTCTTTAGGGTTTTCTATATATAAAATATTTCTTCCACTAATAGTGACAGCTTTACTTCTTTCCTTATCAGTTTGGATGACTTTTTTTTTTTTTGCGGTATTTGGGCCTCTCACCACGGCGGCCTCTCCTGTTGCGGAGCACAGGCTCCAGACGCGCAGGCCCAGCGGCCATGGCTCACGGGCCCAGCCGCTCCACGGTATGCGGGATCTTCCCAGACTGGGGCACGAACCCGTGTCCCCTGCATCGGCAGGCAGACTGTCAACAACTACGCCACCAGGGAAGCCCAGTTTGGATGACTTTTATTTCTTTTTCTTGCCTAATTTCTCTACCCAGGGCTTCCAATATGATGTTAATTAAAAGTGGTGAGAATGGACATGCTTGTCTTATTCCTAATCTTAGAGAGATAACTTTCAGTTTTTCACTGTTGAGTATGATGTTAGCTGTGGGTTTGTCGTATATGGCCTATATTATGTTGAGTTATATTTCTTCTATACCCATCTTATTGTTAGTTTTCATCATATATGGGTGTCAAATAATTTTCATTGATCTTTTCTATTGTTTTTCTAGTCTCTATTTCATTTATTTCTGCTCTCATTTGTTATTTCCTTTTTTTCTGCTAAACTTGGGCTTAGTTTGTCTTTCTTTTTCTAGCTCCTTGAGCTTTGAAGTTGGGTTGTTTGTTTGAGATCTTTCTTCTGTCTTAATACATGCATTTATCACCAAAATGTCTCTCTAAGAACAGTTTTTGCAGCATCCCATTGATTTTTGTGTGTTGTTTCCATTTTCATTTTTTCAAGATACTTTAAAATTTCCCCTTTGCGTTCTTTTCTCATTCATTGTTTGTTTGGGAGTGTTGTTTAACTCCCAAATGTCTGTAATTTTTCCAGCTTTCCTCATGTTGTTGACTTCTCTTTTCACACTCTTGTGGTTGGAAAAGAAACTTGGTATGATTTCAGTCTTTTTAAATTTGCTAAGACATGTTTGGTGACCTGTCATATGATCTATCCTGGAGAATGTTCCATGTGCATTTGAGAAGAATGTATATTCTGCTGCTGTTGCATGAAATGCCCTATAAGTGTCTGTTAGGTCCATTTGGTCTAAAGTATGGTTCAAGTTCAGCTTTTCCCTGTTGATTCAGCAATCTGTTCATTGCTGAAAGTGGGGTTTGAAGTCCCCTACTATTATTGTATTGCCCCTGTTTCTCCCTTCAGATCTGGTATTTGCTTAATATATTAAGTGCTATTGATGCTTTCTACTGCATTCTTCTTCTTATTCATTGAATTCTTCAGGTTCAGAATTTCTGTTTGATTTTGTGGTTTCTACCTCTTTGTTAAATTTCTCATTTTGTTCATATATTGTTTTTCTGATTTCACTGAATTTCCTTTCTGTGCTTTCTTGTAGCTCACTGAATTTCTTCAAAACAGCTATTTTGAATTTTTTATCTGGTAAATAATAAATCTCTGTGTCTTTGACTTTTATTATTGAAGGATTACTATGACTCTGCTGATGTCATGTGTCTTTGATTCTTTTTTTTTTAATAAGAGTTATTAGCTTGTGTTCTGAAGATGCAGGCCAAAATATGTTAAATGTTATAAAACAAGTTTAAAGATTCCCAAAGGAGACATAAACTTTTATTCTTTTAAATTGTTCAGTATACATTCTTACATGAAAAAAAGAAAAACTTCTATAATTGTGCAGTATCCATAATCTACTCATAAACACCCAATATAATTTACAAAAATAATGATTTTGAAACAAATAACCAAATCTTACTTAAGATACTCAACAGTAAATCTCTAATAAAAACTCTCAGCTTAATTAAGTGGCTATATCACCAAGGAACTCTTTCCATTACCAAATTATACCCAATTCTACAATTTGCCCTCTATATTAAATAATAATCTTAAACAAGGAGAATCATAGGACATTGAAAAAACAAAACAAAACAGAACAAAAATCCTCTGTGAAATATCTTAACATGTTAATGCTGCATCTGGAGATATATAATCATCTATCTTGAACTATGACGAGTAAACTAACACCTTCTAAATGTCTTTACACTTCTTAAAATCAAAGACATAATTCACAATTAAGTATTTTTCCAAATTTGCAACTCACTGTTTCAGGCAGAGTTGCATTGATTAGGCTGGTAGAAGTACTGTTTTTTTGCATGGACTGGTTCCTTGGCCACAACCAGACATAAAGATCTAATGGTTTGTTCTAACAGTGCAATTGCTTGCTGTTGGGAAATGTTCTGACCCAGTGGTAAGTATGTGATTAATAGCCAATATTTGGTCATTTTCCTTCAGCCTTTGATCCCTGCCAGCTATACTCCCTGGCTGCTCTTCCTTCACGAAGATATCAGCTTCTCCCAGATTTTGACCTCTGAGCATCACCACACTGAATCCAAGGCCTCCAGTTGAGGGCTGTTCTATACCTATATATTCAATTTGCTGGCCCTGAGCCATCTGTTGCATGATTGAGTTAATATCTTCATTTCCCGACTTTGGGGTCCAAGGAAATAACCCAGACACAGTAAAGTTATTAGAGGACCTTTGGGCATTCCCATTAGTAATGGCACCATCCATGATCATCAATAAGCCTTTCCTAGAAAAATCAAAGTTGGCTGAACAAGCTGAGGGTATATGGCTGAGCTGCCCCTTCAGTTGCTTGATGGACTGTTGAAGTGTGAGTATCTGTATGAAGAGAGGACTAGCGTTTTATAAAACATAGATAGCTTCTCATTCTGCAAAGTGTCACCCTTCTCCTGTAATTTCATTTTCAGGCGATCAAGAGCTTGTAGGACCTGCAGCTTACCTGTAGCAGGATTTTCAGGCACTTTGAATTACTGTCTTCAATCACTTTTAAAGAAACCTGGTCGGGCGGAGGCACCGGTGAGAGGGCAGGTGGGCGGGTTCAGCGTCAGTCCTCCCTCCTGTCTTTGATTCTATGTTCCTCGGAGGTTTGCATTAGTGTTTTCACATTTGAAGTAGCAGTCACCCTCTCCAATCTTTACTAGCTGCCTTCAAGTGAGAGATACTTTTGGTTGGTCCTGCTTATATGTTGAGGCTTTCTTCCATCTTGTATGGACACACTTCCTGCACACTTCCTGCTCCCTCTTTTGGCAGAATTCTTAAGCTTCTATGCCTTCTCTCCACCTTACAACACACCAGGCTGACTGTTGGTAACCTCCTTTTTCTCTTCTAGAAGCTGGTGCTGTAGCTCAAGATTGTGGTTTCTCACTTGTCTTCAGACAATGCCCTGTTTTCTGTGCATCCTCTCTGTCTATACAAGCTTGCTTCCAACACCGCCCTCAGGAACACACACAAAGAACGAAGCACAGAGTGGGAGAAGGTGTAGGTTTGGCACTTGGGGCATTGAGGGTGCCCACAGGCAGTTGGGGGCATCCTCAAGTGAAGACCCACCCTGGGTGGGCCTCCTGCTCGAGTCTAGACCACAGTCAGTAGGCATCTCTTTAATGCCCTCTGATATTCTTATCTGTCTCTTTCTTTCATACTCTGTAGTCGAGAGCCATCACGGCTGTGGAATCCAGGTGTTCACTCACCGCTGTTTCTTTTCCCCTTGGGAGGGATTCTCAGCCTCCTTCTTATCTAAGCTGTGCCACCTTGAGGGAGGGGTGATGCTTGTAAAGTTCCTCTTACCCATTTCAGTGTTTTTTTGTTGTTGTTGTTTGTTTTCTTGCTCCTACGGAGTTCTAGAACTTCTTTAGAAACCTGAACATCTATAAAGGCTCTCTTGTCCAGATGTATCTGTGCAAGCCAGCATTTTCCAGAGGTTGGAGCCTGTTCCACAGTTTTATTGGGGTATATCTGCCTGTTACCCAATGCAGAGGTACTCTTCCTGAGTACCTTGGTGTGTGGTGCTGTGTACCACAGCTCCCACAGAGGCACTTTTGCTCACGGATAGATGCCAAATTTTAGAAGTTAAAGAGGGGACAGAGATCACGGGTGTCTTATGACACCAAAATATTACTCTGTAAGTTTTATAATTTAAATTAATAGTCTTAATTTTTATATTCTTTGGTTGATCAAAAGTCTATCAAATGAATTCCTGCTTTTGTCAGAGGAAGAAGTTAGTCACATTTATATTTCTTATATTTGCATCCTTTTTGGGGAGTAATAATAATTTCAACTGTGGTTTAGCCTCAGGTCTATACTTCATCATATACAGTGTAATATTAATTATGTGTTTACTTAAACTTCAATATTAAGTAGAGTCATTAGCCCTAGTGGAGAATATATAGTTCCAGTCATTTTGCACAATGTCTTCACATTTTTTGAGATTCTTATTTCCAACTATCCATTGGTTGTCTGGATTTCTTTGTTAAGTAGTTTATTTTCAGAAAGAGTCTATATATGTTGCATTCAGTAAGTTCCTAATGTCAGGTTTTGATTTTACATTTGCATGAGAACAGGAGGGTGTAAGAGCTTGGCTCATTTGCTGTTTTCCTCGGACAGGGTAGACGTTATTCTTTCATTTTCAGTCATTGATGGGGCTGTGACAAAGTCTAAGGTGAGGTGGATAGTCCTCATTAGAAGCAGGATACTTTTTCTTTATACCTAAAAATAAGGGACATCACCAGGATGTGCTTTTTTTCTATTAATGCTCAGACTTAGTTGTCCTCTTATTTGGGTAGAGTTATCTTCTATTAATGCTTAACTTTTTTTCTGTGGTGCTCTAGTCTTCAGAAATACTGATTTTGGACTTGTCAGATCTCCTTATTCCTTCTTTCGTAACAATCACCTTTTAAAGTGCTTTTACTTGTTTGGCTGAGTCAATTCTACTTCATGACGTTTCTACAGAATATCACAAGACATTCCTTTGTTTCTGATAAGGAAACACCTTTCACCTTCCTTTTCTGTGCTGAGAGATGCCAGCTCATTTTTCATCTCTGTATTATTCTTTTAATTTCATCTGTTATAAGCATTTTTTTCAGTCTAAGTTGTCCATGATTTCTTAAAGAATGAAGAAGTATTTTTATGAAATGATCTTATTTTTCCCGAAACATTTATTCAAATACAAATTCTTGATCTGTTTTTGGATTCTTTTTATCCTAATTGTGGTGGGGATGACAGTAAAATGGTGCAAAGGGAGCATCTATGCATAGGTCCCCTGTAAATTATTTCTGGAAATTTGCTGTGTGTGGGGGAAGCTTTCTAAGCCAGTCATTTGTTCAAAGATAGTTTTGGAAGTAATGGGTATAGTAATATGGATGGGTCAGGAATTTTCAATTTTACACCAGGTATAATATGAAACTGTCAAAGGATTTTGAGGAATAGGTAAACTCTATATGCACACGTGAAGAACAATGCAAGTAGAATCTGGGTGGAATACAAAAGAAGAGATTATATAAATAAATGTAATAGCATTTTCAAATAATTGATAAGAAGAATCATTTGTCTGCTCTAAACACCCGTGTAGAATGCTTTAATATCAGCAGATTGTCAGAAAATATTTTTCCAATGGTATTTAAACAGACTCCACCTTCAGATCCCTGAGTGAATTTTTAAAATACATAATACATCATTTATGAGAAAAATATTTTAAGCACTAACAATAATAATATTCTAATTCAGAAATTTCAGCAGTCTAGCTCAGTATTATCTACGTTTAATCCTCTCCTAACCGCACTCTACATTTTCCCTGTATTTGTTGACACATGTTTGAAGGATTTATTGGCTTTATTACTGTTTCAAAAATTACATCCAAAATTTCACAGCTTAAAACAACAAGCATTTATTATATCACAGCATCTGTGGCTCAGGAACCTGGGTGCAACGTAGCTGGACACTCTGATGTAAGGTTTCTCAATCAAGGTGCCGGCCAGGGACACAGTCATTGCAAGGCTTAACTGGAGGAAAATCTGCTTCCAACCTCACTCACATGGCTGTTAGTTTGGCCTCAGGCCCCTGATGGTTGTTGGCTGTAGACCGCAGTTGTTTCACACATGGACCTCTTAATAAAGTTACAGGAAATAAAGAGTAAGAGAGTTCACACAAGACAGGAATAACAGTTTTTTTGGTAACTTAATCTCAAAAGTGGCATGTATTCATTTTGCTGCATTATATTCATCAGAAATTAGTTACTAGGGCCAGCACAGACTCAAGTAGAGGGGATTACACAAAGGCATGAACATAAGGATGCAGGATCATTGGGGGCCCCTAGAGGCTGTCTAGTGCAATTCACTCTTGACGCACAATAATTCACATCTCTCCTACATGCAAAGTACATTCACCCTCCCAAGATTCCCAAGCATCTAATCCCACTAAAACATTAGCTCAAAGTGTAGAATCTTATCAAATAAATCAGATTCATAAGTGGATGTTCCTTTGGGTGTAGTTCTCTGAGCACAGTTTCTGTAGAAATATAGATCAGAGAAACTAAAGAGACAAGCTATTTGCTCCCCACACACTCCACATACAAGGGTGGGATATAGAATAAGAACTATAGACATTCTTGTTGAAAAAGGGATAAAGTGGTAGGCACACAGGAGTGACTGGTCCATAGCAATTCTAATATCCAGCCAGACAAACACCTGAAGCTCTTTGATTATGTTTCAAGATGTGGGAATAATGCTCTGTGTCTCTCAGCTCCACCCTCTGTGTTCTTTGTTCACCTGCTATGTCATCCTTCTTTTATCACAAAAGGTAGCACATATTTGTAGCTGAGAAATGTTCTCAGCCTACTTCACCAGAGTAGAAATTTGGGGGGTCCAGCTTTATTGTCAAGAGGCAATGAAATGCCTCTTTCATTTTATATTGTCTCTGACCTTTCGATCCAAATTGGCAGTGTTTCTGCTGATATGATTCTCTCAAAAACCTTGTGCCTCTCCTGTGACTTTCATTAGGGCAATTGCCACTAAACAACAACAACAACAACTCAAACCTTTTTCTAACTTGGACCCCTGCTGACACACTGAGGGACAATGCCGTAAGCATCCTAGAAGTCCTGTTGTTTGGTTGAGAATATCTGTGGGTTACAGCCTTAAGCTCACTGAAGGACCTTTAGCGTGACTATAGTTCTCTCGGCATTAGTTTTAATTTTTCTGAAATCTAAACAATAGTTTTTACAGTAATATCCTAGGCTTCATTGTTAGACCACAGTACTCCTGGTATTACCATTGACTTGGTCCTTGTGCAGAAACCATTTGTTCATGTTACCATCCTGTACCATATGGAGAGGCTGGGAGTTTTAAAATCCATAAAGCCCTGGCTCCATTTTGTTTAAAACATGCCTTCCTCCATTTCTGTCTCTCTTCTCTCGTTTCACTCAAAACAGCAAGAAGGAATGAGATTGTGCCTTCAACATTTTGCTTGGAAATCCCCTTAGCTAGATCGATCCATTCAGTGTAGGAGATTTTCTGCTTTCCACATAACTGCAGATAACAGGATTGCTAAACCTTCTGACAGTATTTAACAAGAATCTTCTTTCCCCCAGTTTCCAATAACATGTTCTTCACTTTCTTTTAAACCCTCACTAACAGCATCCACAAAATCCGGATTTCTATTAAAAATCTGTTCAAGGGAAGCTGGACATTCTCTACTATGTTCCTCAAAATCCTTCCGGTTTCTGTTCATTCCCAGTTCTCAAACCACTCCCACATTTTTAGGTCTTTGTTATGGCAACACATCCTGCTGCATACCAAAATATGTGTAAATTACCAACTGCCGCCTCACCAATTACCCCAACCACAGCATAACAAGACAAACATTTAGCGTCTCAGTCTCTATGGCTCAGGAATCTGGGCCCAGAGTTATTAGGTGCCTCCGGCTCTTTTATAAGTCTGCAATCAAGGTGTTGACCGGGGTTGGTGATCTCAAGGTTGGCTGGAAAAGGATTTGTTGCCCAGCTCACTCATCTGGAAGTCAGGAGCCGTCAGGTGGCCAGAAACATCAATTCCTTGCCAGTGGGACACTCCATACAGCTATTCACAACATGGCATCTTGCGGCCCCTAGAGTAAGGCCTCCTATAGTGTTATGGGTTGAATTGTGTCCCCCTAAAAGATATGTTGAATTCCTAACCCCCACCACCTCAGAGTTTAATCTCATTCAGGAATGGGAGCATTGTAGATATAATTCATTAAGACAAGGTCATCCTGGAGTAGGCTGGGCCCTTAATCCAAAATGACTGGTATCCATATAAGAAGAGGGAAAACTGGACACAGACACAGAGAGAAGAATACCATGTGAGGAATTACACTGGTACAGGCCAAGGAATGCCAAGGATTCCTGGTGATATCAGAAGTTAAGAGAAAGGCAGGGAACAGACTCTCCTTGATAGACTTCAATAGAGCATCATCTTCCTGACAGCTTGGTCTCAGAATTTTAACCTCCATAACTGTGTGAAAATAAATTTCTGCTGCCACCCAGTTTGTGGTAATTTGTTATGGCAGGCCTAGGGGGAAAATAAAAAGAGAAAAAGAAAAAACAATAAAAACAGCAAGAAACCCAGCAATCCCACTCCTGGGCATATACCCAGAGAAAACCATAATTCAAAAAGATACACACACCCCGATGTTCATTGCAGCACTATTTACAATAGGCAGGAGGTGGAAACAACCTAAATGTCCATCAGCAGAGGAATGGATAAGAAGATGTGGTACATATAGACAATGGAATATCACTCAGCCATAAAAAGGAATGAAATTGTGCCATTTACAGAGACACGGATAGACCTAGAGACTGTTATACAGAGTGAAGTCAGAAAGAGAAAAACAAATATCGTATAATATCACTTATATGTGGAGTCTAGAAAAATGGTACAGATGAACTTATTTGCAAAGCAGAAATAGAGACACAGATGTAGAGAACAAACTTATGGGTACTAAGGGGAGAAGGGGGGTGTGGGATGACTTGGGAGATTGGGATTGACATATATATGCTACTATGTATAAAACAGAGAACTAATGAGAACCTACTGTACAGCACAGGGAACCCTACTCAGTGCTCTGTGGTGACCTAAAGGGAAGGAAATCTTAAAAAGAGGAGACATATGTATACGTATAACTGATTCACTTTGCCGTACAGCAGAAACTAACACATTGTAAAGCAAATATAATCCAACAAAAATTAATTAAAAAAAAAGAAACAAGAAAGAAAACATAGTCTTCTAACCTAATCTCAAAAGTGACATTCAAGATTTTTGCCCACAGCTTCCGGCTGGTGAAAAGCTCACTCTGTGGTAGTCCCAATATGTGTTGCCTACACTCTGTGTTACAGCCACTATAAAATAAATAATAAATAACGCATACAAAGCATGTATGTAGCATTCTTTAGTCATTCAAAAATCATTGGAAAAAGTGTTATTATTTATTTTAAGTAATTGGTGAAGGAGGAAGAAAAATCATTATTCCTTATGTCGGAGTTTTGACCTGGAAGGGATTCTTATTTTTAGTTTTGCACAGCAAACACTAAGCTTTATCACAGTGTATAAGGCCTGATCTGCTCAGTCAACAACTTGGTTTTTGTCTGTATGATGTAAAGGTAGGTAGTTAACTGGACTTGTTACCTTGGCCACTAAAATTCCTACCTTCTCCTGTGACCTGCTCTCTGCAGACATTGTCTTATCGTTAAAAGTTAAAATGAGGAATATTAAAAATTTAAAGAGTTTATTTGAGCAAAAATTGATTCAAACTGGGCAGCATCCAATCTAGCAGACAGAAAGGAGCTCCAAGGGGCTGTACAAAATGAAAAAACTTTCAGACAGAGGGGAATAGCATCAAGGAAATTATACCAGGCAAAGAAAGTGGGTTAGTTAATGCAAAGTTACTTTCCTTTAGGTGATGGCAAGATTACATAGCTATTGCTGGTCAGGTAATTCTTGATCAACCGGTGTAAGATTCCATTTCTGGGGGAAGCAAAACTATAGTTAAGCCTCAGTTTGGTGAAATGGTTGCTAGTGACTTAGCACAAGCGACTGCGTTTTGGGCTCGTCTTGTTTTTAACACCATGAACACCATTCCAAGAACCCCTAATTCCCTCCACCTACTCCTGAAGTGCATTTCCCTTTATTCACCTCCCAGATACACCAGAGGCAGGAGGGAAGTACCCAGAGCATGTAGCCATCCCTTTCCAAATCAAGGAAGTCACTTCCCGGGTCTCCCTAAGTCACTTTCAAAGCCACTAAGTTGTTCCTCTCCCCTTTCCACAAGGGTAGGCTCAGAAGAAGTGGAGTTTTAGGAAGAATAATTCCTTGGGCTTTGAAGAAGTCTGAGTAGAAATTCTGAAATCTGTCCCAGGTGAGTGGTCTGTCTCCCTTCTTGTACCTGAGTTTTGCAAAATAAGGGTGGGGGAGGGGTGGAGGTGATGATACCTGAAAACAAGATCTGCTTGCTCCTGGGGGCTGGTCCCCTCTTTATGTTGTGTGGCACCCTCTTCTTTACCCGAAGCAAACTTCCCCTGATCACCTCCACAGCCTCCTGCTCTGGGAGGGGATTCTTCCAAGGACTTCACGAACCTGCTCCTTTTACTGACCTGGCAGTGAGTGTTTCTGCCTGCACAGATGCCAGGGCTGGAAGTTGTCGGATGGCCCATCACCAGCAGCAGAGGCCATGCCTGGGAGATTGTTAAAAATACAGGATCTCAGGTCCTACCTCGGACCCAGGGAATTCAAATCTGCAGTTAACAGGATCTCCAGATGATTCTCAGGCAGCCATAGCAAAGTGTTTAAACCATGGCTGTAAATGACACAGCCAGAATCAGTTATTTCGAGGATTTTATTCCAAAGCCCCCCTTGATGTGTGTGTGTCTGCGTCTGTGTGTGTGTGCATGTACACAGGCTGTGGGAGTGGGAAAGGGAAGGAGGTGAACATTGGCGCTGCTCATTAAGAGTTTGCATTTGATGTTTGTCCGCACCTCTGAGGGTATTTGTGCATAAAGAAATGGAGTAGTGATTGCTAGAGTGAAACTTGTGTAACTGCTCCAAAAACCCAAGGGTTTTTTTGGTTTGCATTTTTTTTGTTTTGTTGTTGTTTGTTTGTTTGTTTGCTTTACCTGAGTTCATTTACTAAGAGTTTGTACCAGGGGGCGCTGCAGGCCTTTCTTTTTTTTTGTCCTTAAAATTTCTGTATACTGAAGTCAGAAAGCTCAAATTATTGGTAAATGCTTCAATCCACATTATTTCATTTGATACATCAATACCTGCATTATCCAGGTATTGGGTCTTTTGACTTTATGGATGAGTAAAGAGCAAGACTGACCATCTGTTTCCAATCTCCAAAACCCAGGCTCCTTTTGCAGCCTACCGCACCACTTGTTGCTCTTATGATAACTTCAATATGAAGTTATACAGAGAAAGAACTAAAATAAAATTTTGCCCAAGGCTGGGTAAGTAGTCTGTCTAAATTCGAGTAGATGAAAACAATATTTATTGTGTTGCTTTGCTAAGAGTCTTTTAATTGTTTGCAATACAAAATGCAACCCATATTGCAAATTCATATAAAATATTCTGTTAGGTCTTCTGCTAGAAATTTAAAGGGTATCACGGTACCTCTGAACAAGATTGATGTATGTATATGATGACCTGGACAGCCCTGATATTTCCTTAAACTTGTATAAACTTTAGACAGGTGTCTACCTAACTATAGATCCCTCACTTCCCTTTTCTTAGAGCATTTACCTTAGAAAACTTGCAATTGTACAATTGTAAATTCTTTCTTTCGGCCTGTTTGAGAGGTAAATCTCATAGCCTCTTGCCTGGGTCTTTGGGAAAGACCCAAGAACGTCTTTCCCAAAGACTTGGGAGCCATCTCTTTGAAATATAATCATCAAGAGAGACAGTTTCCCTTTCACCCCAGTCTCAGTTGGAGAATAGGAGTCTGGTTTCCATAAAACATAAAAGAGCTATATATATATATATATATATCTTTTGTTTTTTCCTGTAATGATAAAGTTTTGTTTGCTTTATCAAGTGCAATAATCTGGATGGTCAGGACACTATTGTTACCTCTAATTAGGTACCTTCAAGAAAAGGAAGTCAATTTTCTTTGCTCATGAAGATAATCTGTTCATTCTTCTCCTGACCTTCTCCTTCATGTTCTCTGTTGTCAGGGAACGGCCATGTTGGTGCTCCTTCTGCTGCTGTTTTTTTGTTTACCCCACAGGTAATTCTGATGCACTGCTTTGTAAGCTGGGCCTGTGTTGTAAAATAAACATCTTTAAAATTATATTTACCCTTCAGCAATTGTAGATGGATGGGTAAAAATTCTCTTTCAAAAGTTACTATGGTCATAGCCAAGCAAAAATACAGATTTCAGCCTCAATCTTTTTCTCTTGATGGGTTAGTGCTTTAATTTGTTTAGCAGTGTCTCCAGCAGTTTCTAAAGTGCCTTTTTCAGGGACTTCCCTCGTGGTGCAGTGGTTAAGAATCTGCCTGCCAATGCAGGGGACACGGGTTCGATCCCTGGTCCAGGAAGATCCCACATGCTGTGGAGCAACTAAACCCATGTGCCACAACTACTGAGCCCACGCACTGCAACCACTGAAGCCCGTGCACCTAGAGCCCATGCTCCACGACAAGAGAAGCCACTGCAATGAGAAGCCCGCGCACCGCAACGAAGAGTAGCCCCCCCTGCTTGCTGCAACTAGAGAAAGCCTGCACTCAGCAATGAAGATCCAATGCAACCAAAAATAAGTAACTTTAAAAAGTAAAAAAATAAAGTGCCTTTTTCTGATTTTCGTTTAAAGGATTGTGGCAGCAAATGATCTTTGACTCTTAACTTATGTCATGTGTACAGAGCACACTCACTGGAGCTCTGTACATGTAACATGTATAACTTTCAGTTCTAGGTTAAGGATGAGTGTGGGTTCTTACGTCACTGTGCTAAAAACAGTTATAATGCTGACTGAAAGTCACCTGCTTTTTAAAATTAACAGACTTCGTTTTAGCTTTATGAGAAAAAAAGCACTTTAGGTCTGCAGAAAATTTTAGCAGAAAATAGAGTTCCCATATGCGTTTCTTCCTCTTATGCATCTTCCCCTATTTTTAACACCTTCCATTATTGTGTTACACTGGTTACAGCTGATGAACAAATTTCCCTACATTATTATTAACTGAAGTCCATAGTCTAAATGAGGGTTCACTCTTTGTGTTCTATATGCTATGGATTTTGAAAAATGTGTAATGACATGAATCTGAAAGGGACAAAGTCGGTAATTAAATAGTTAATCCCACTAGGGGATTGCAAGTAAGAAAAATATGGGAGACCCCTGTAAGTTAACGATCACTTAAGAAAGCAGGTTTGCTTAACCACAAAATGAAGCAGGCTTGTGTATCAACAAAGCCATGCAACCGAAGCATGAGACGTGCCCCAAAACAATAAAACAATGGTGGCCTGGGACCCATATCCTGCTCAGTGAGCTCACTAAGTTAATGACCCCTAGGACATGCTCTCTGCACATAAAAAACAATAATTTATGGAAAGGTGACATTGCATTGCAAAGTGAAAGACCCTCATGGTACTGAGACCTGAAATAATTTTTCCATAGTGCCATGACAGTCCTGGATTAACCACGTAGGGACAAGAAAACTCCCCAGCTGGACCTGGAGGAGGAGCTGATGGTGGAAGCTTGACGTCTACTCAACAATGAGGAAGGGCTTCCCTGGTGGCGCAGCGGTTGAGAGTCCGCCAGCCGATGCAGGGGACACGGGTTCGTGCCCCGGTCCGGGAGGATCCCACATGCCGCGGAGCGGCTGGGCCCGTGAGCCATGGCCGCTGCGCCTGCGCCTCCGGATCCTGTGCTCCGCAACGGGAGAGGCCGCAGCAGTGAGAGGCCCGCGTACCACAAAAAAAAAAAAAAAAAAAATCCCCTGGGCTCCACCTATTCATCCCTCCCAACCTTCCCACCTTGGCCCCTTAGACAGACCTTTTCACTGTCTGCATAGTTTTGCCTTTTCCTGAATGCCAAATCGTTGGAATTTTACAGTACGTAGCCTTTTCAGAATGCCTTCTTTCACGTAGTAACCTGCATTAAAGGTTCTTTTATGTCTTCTTGATTCGAGAGCGTTTTTTTAA
The DNA here is from genome assembly GCF_005190385.1 of Monodon monoceros. Lineage (NCBI taxonomy): Eukaryota > Metazoa > Chordata > Mammalia > Artiodactyla > Monodontidae > Monodon > Monodon monoceros. The sequence continues at coordinate 7,540,139 of NW_021703783.1, forward strand.
GTCTGTTTTACCAAAAGTTTTACTTTTGTTTTAGTTTCGAAGAATTCGTTAACAAAGAGACACCGCTCGTCACACAAATAGACAATTTCAACTTAACTTTAATTGAAAATCATTAAAAAGAAAGAAATAGAAATGAAAAGGGAGAGAACAGTAAAAGCGTGTACCTCACCAAACTGGGCCGACACCTACGTCCAGACTCGAACGGCCCTGGGAATTCCCAAAAATAGCAATCTGGAGTCCCAACTGGGCAAGGTCCCGGGCAGTGCGTCCACTCCACGGGTGAGACTTCAAATTGCAGTTTAGGGGAGTCCTGCTTATAATACCAGGCCGCAAACTGATATCATCAGTTTGCCTGCAAATACGCAGCTTGGGGTTTCTTCAATGATGCTGTTTATCTCATTTCGTGTATCATAAGAATTTCTAGATCCCCGGGAACTGGCCAGATCCCTGAGGCTCATGAAACTGCACGAACCACTCCCTTCTTTATCTTAAGTGCCGCCGGACTTGCTGGCCACAGCTCCCAAACAGGCACGTAGTCCAGGCAAGATCACAAATCAGTTAGAGGCCTAATATCGCCTCTGAAGCCTGAACAAGACGACTTCCATTTCAGTCCTCCTAACAAAGTCCCTGAATATTACGCCATTGTTTGGAGAGTCTACAGCGTGTTTAGCCATGTATATATTGACAGGCATCTTGGTTGCTTCCAAGTTTTGGCAGTCATGAATATAGCTGCTATAAACACACCTGTGTAGGTTTGGCATAAACTTCAGGTTTTCTTTTTTTTTTTTTTTTGCGGTACGCGGGCCTTTCAGTGCTGCGGCCTCTCCCGTTGCGGAGCACAGGCTCCGGACACGCAGGCTCAGCGACCATGGCTCACGGGCCCAGCCGTTCTGCGGCACGTGGGATCTTCCCGGACCGGGGCACGAACCCGCGTCCCCTGCATCGGCAGGTGGACTCTCAACCACTGCACCACCAGGGAAGCCCCTAAACTTCAGTTTTCAACTCATTTGTGTAAATGCCAAAAAGTGAGATTGTTGGATCATATGATGAGTGTATTAATTTAAGAGACTGCCAAGCTGTCTTCTAAAGAGCCATCTGCTTTTTATTATCACCCCTTGATGAAACTTCTAAATCATTTCAGGGATTAAAATAAGCCACCAGAAAAAAAAAAACCTGTTGATGAAAGACCGATGTTTGCAGTTATTGTATTGTTTTGAGAACATGTTCCTAAACTCCTTTCCAACTGGACCAATCTCACTGTGGACAGATCCTCAGCTTTGAGATCTGATCACCCCAAGAAAGTCCGAGAAAGTGTGATGGAGACAGGTGATAATATATTTAAGATCATTTAAAAATCAAAATGGACTAACTATGGTTCACACATCCAAAATGGAGCCAGGTGGCCATCGGTGGATGTGGTTTCAGATGCATTCTTGCATCACTGAGGACTTGAACTTTCTGAACTGTATCTAATTCAAGAACACCACCAGCCATTTTCATGATATTTGCAAGCAGCTACCAGCTGCAGACATTGTTTCCAAGTGCCCCCCTCCCCGCCCTGCAACTGTATAACCATTTTGAACCCCAACACATTCTTGTTTAAACAAGCACCCTTATTTCTTGCCAGCTCCAATCCGAATTCTTGATAATTTATGTAACCTTGCAGTTTTTTGCCTCTGTGAGCTTTCCCCATTTTGTAGTCCTGGAACGCGTGCAACTCAATGCTTTTTAATCTGTGCCTCCTGAGACCTGAGGTCCTAACAAACCACACATCAACACCTTTCGGGTGTGTGTGTGTGTGTGTGTGTGTGTGTGTGGTCACAAGCAGGGTTTTCTGTTCTCAAAAGTCTTGGTTAACACAGGCTAGACAGCCTTGTCCCCACCTCTGGTAGGCCAGCGTGGCAACCAGGCTGTGGAGCCTGCTGCAGACTTTCCCCTGCTTTGCCAGGAAGGGACCCGGTTTGGGAGACAGCCTGAGCAGCGGGCAGTCTTCTTTGATCCACTGTTAACCCACCAGGACCCCATCAGACGCTCCGCAAGTTTCAGTGTCCTCAGCCGACTTTGGAAAGGAACCAAAGACCCCTAACCTGAAGGCATCCTGTTTACAACGGTTCTGACTTTCTTTTCTGCCTCGAAGCCCTGGGAAATGAAAAACAGGAAGCAAAACTGGGTTAAAAAAAGCCGGGTGTGTGACATCTGGCTGTGGGATATCTACTGCCCTCTGGTCTACTGCCAGTGCCTGCTTCCTGGCCTGCCCCAGGCAGTGGCAGAAGGTTGAGGCCTGGAAGCCAGAGACCGTCCAGGAGGGGCCGCAGATGGGGAGGGATGTGGGCGCAGACCCGGAAGCTGGAGCCCCCTGGAGAGCGCGTTAGGGGGGGCAAAGAGTTCGTAGCCCTGAGACCAGCCATCCCCACGGGGCCGCCACCGCTCCAGCACCAGGTCACAGTAAAAAGAGGAGCCGCCAACGGGAGAACCGAGAAGAGGAAGAAGAAAACGCCTTCCTTGGTTTCACCCAGGCTGTGAACTCTCCAGGGCTTTCCCAACAGGGGTGAGCATCTGGCCTAGACAGATGATTTCAAGAAATGTGACCTGATTTCTCCCCAGATGCCTGGGCCCCTAAGCCACCCTCTTCATGGGAGTTTGCACAACTTTAGGGAGTGAGTGGGAGATTCCTTAGGACAGGCCCTGTGGTCTGGGGATTAAGGGCTTTGAAAGGCTGGGAGACTGCTGCAGGCAGTGACCTGGTTCAGGGCCCCTCCCTCATTTTATGTCTCAGTGCACCCCAACCCCAGGTTGGTATCTTAATTGGAAAATAGAGATCCCTTTGGAACTGGCATGGCCCCCTCTGGAACTGGCCCCCTCCATTCCAGGAACACAAATCTCCCAACTTTCTTGGGGAGAATTGCCTTTAAGCTGGGTCTGAATATCCTCAAGCTCCCTCTGGCAGAATACCGGTATGTTAAAACAAAAAGTTCCCATCCAGGTGTCATACAGGTTAATTGTGCCACTGTTTTCTTAACATACTGCTCTTATTAACTGAAATTTCAGAAATAAAGACCTGGTTGAGATAAAGAGGCATTTATTGGGGAATTGTTAGAGCTAAAGCCTGGAGACACAGATTCAGGAAGCTCTGGAGTTGTGACCTGCCAGGCTAAAAAAATGGAGGAAGTTTATAAGAGACAAAAGCAAGAAGCTCTGGTTAGTTATAAAACTTGTCAAGAACTATCATTGGAGAAGTTGAGGGTGCTTGTTAAGCAAGGATTGGTTGAATTTGAAATAGTTGCATAACCACAAGGCCACAAGGCAGGAGGGGGAAACTTGAAACCAAAAGGAAGCAAGGCGGGGAGGGGGGCCTTGAAACCAAAGGGGCTGGTAAATGTTCTGTCCTTGGATCTGGTACAATACAAAGAAAGTTCAAGTTCTTCAGTTCTGAAATCAGGCCCTCAATGGCCTCCCAACTCCATTTTTGTATGCTGAACTGTGATTACTCCATTATAATTTCTTTTTTTTTACATAAATTTATTTATTTACTTTTGGCTGCGTGGGTTCTTCTCTGCTGCGCGCTGGCTTCCTCTAGTTGTGGCGAGCAGGGCTACTCTTTGTTGTGTTGCGTGATTGGATGATAAATGATTAGGAATACAAAAAACACGAAAAAATGGGGCTGCCACTCTAGATGTGTTACACAGCTGCTGCAGTAAATAACTCCCTAAATTTCATTGATAGCACAGTATATATTTACTTATAACTCATGTAGCTGTGGAATATAGGAATTACTGGTCAGAATGCAGCTTTCTTCCCTGGAAATTCAGGGACATAGGTTTCTTTTATCTTGAGGCTGTGCCGCCACCTCTAAGGTCTCCTTGATATTTTCACCTAAATAGAGAAAGGGGAAAGCTTTTGTGAAGACATGTCTGAGCTTGGGTGTCCTCAGCCTGAAGCAGCTTGAAGCAGGATTTTGGTTCCTGACCAGAGATTGAAGTCAGGTCGTGGCAGTGAGAGCACTGAATCCTAACCACTAGACCAGTGGCCAGTGACAAGGCCCTGGTCAGTACGGCTTTGCAGAAAATGAATTTCCACAAAGAAACGGAAAGTAGTGAAACACGTAAAGTGTTTATTAGGGGGAAAAAGAGTACGTGTGAATAAGCACACATGGGCAGGCTCAAGAGAGAGTTGCGCCCTCGTGGTAGTTTGAATCACTTTTATGGGGCATTTCTTCTGGGTTTCCTTTGGCCAATCATCTTGCTTTGCCTGGTTCTGAGTCCATATTTGGTACATCTCAGGGTTCTCCCGTGTGTGTGTGCATCTCTTAGCCATGATGGATTCTAGCCAAGAGGCCTATGGGTAGGTTGACATCACTCTCCTTTTTGACCTCCAAAGAGCCTCTCTGAGCATGTATAGTCGGGAAGGTCTCCTTGACCTTGAAAATGAGATATATATGGTCTCTTATCTGGGCAGGGCTTAGCTTCTCCTCTTCATCTTGGAGTATCTGTCCACAGGGGACAAACTCCAGCTCTTCAGCCTGGGGCCCGTCTATCTCCTGCCTCAAGTCCATTTCTGGAAGGTCTGTGCCCAGTGACATAGCGACATACCTCACCTTGATTCACATTCACATTAGTGAGAATTATTTCTGTGGCCACATCTAGATGAAAGGGTTGGTGGAAATGTATATTTATAATATAGAAAAAATCCTCAAAACCCAACAGCAAAAATGCAAAGACTCTAATTACAAAATGGGCAAAAATCATAAAGATACATTTCACTGAAGAGGATAAACAGAACAAATAAACACATGAAAAGATGCTCAACATCTTTAGCCATTACGGAAACGCTAAGTAAAACCACAGTGAGAGACTACTCCACAACCCTCAGTACAGCTAAATTAAAAAACCCTGACATGGGCTTCCCTGGTGGCACAGTGGTTGAGAGTCCACCTGCCGATGCAGGGGACACGGGTTCGTGCCCCGGTCTGGGAAGATCCCACATGCCACAGAGCGGCTGGGCCTGTGAGCCATGGCCGCTGAGCCTGCGCATCCGGAGCCTGTGCTCCGCAACAGGAGAGGCCGCAACAGTGAGAGATCCACATACCGCAAAAAAAAAAAACAAAAAAACAAAACAAAACAAAAAAAACCCTGACATCAAATGCAGGGAAGATGTGGAGAACCTGATTCACGCATACGTTGCTGGTGGGAATGTAAAATAGAATAGTGACTCTGGAAAAGTTTGGCGTTTTTTTTTAAAGTAAATGTACAATTACCATACAACCCAATCATAATTCTGAGTATTTATCCCAGAGAAATGAACATGTATTTCACACAAATACCTCTACACAAATGTTTATAGCCATTTTATTCATGATAATCCAAAACTGGAAAAAAGAAAGAGATGTCCTTTAATAGAGGAATGGTTAAACAAACTAGCATACATCCACACCATGGAATACTACTCAGCAATAAAAAGGAGTGAAGTCCCGTGCTTCCCTGGTGGCGCAGTGGTTGAGAATCTGCCTGCCAATGCAGGGGACACGGATTCGAGCCCTGGTCTGGGAGGATCCCACATGCCGCGGAGCGGCTGGGCCCGCGAGCCATGGCCGCTGAGCCTGCACGTCCGGAGCCTGTGCTCTGCAACGGCAGAGGCCACAGCAGTGAGAGGCCCGCGTACCGCAAAAAAAAAAAAAAAAAAAAGCTAATCACAATATTCTATTCTCTTATCTTTCAGAGATGCTTTCTACTGGCAGTCATTAGAATGACCAGCATTCCAAGTGTAAACGCCAAAAGAAAAAATGGGCTTGAGAAGTTTAAAACTTAAAATATAGAAAAAGAAAAGAACATATGAAAATTTTTTTTTACAAATGAAGTATGCTTTCATTAACTTACATCTAATTTCTTCCACCTCTCTGCCATCTTACAAGCCACTGCCATACTAGATCTCAAAGCACCATTCTGATTATTGATGCCCCATTGCATGGTCCCCGGTGGCTATATCCATGGCCATTTACTGTCTCTAATCTACCTTTATAGCACCAAACACCATTGTTATCAATATTTAAACTTCCCTTATTGATGCACTCTACACCAGCGATTCCCGGTATAGGCTCCCTTTTAGAATCATTTTGGTCGGGCCGCGGGGGGGGGGGGGGGGGGGGGGGGGGG